>NC_044500.1:38954557-39267057 GCF_902362185.1 Chanos chanos
TCTTGTATGATTGTGCATTCACGTGTATTTGTTGCATTTGTAGCATTTGTTGTTAACTCCACATGTTTGTCTGAGTTTGAAGTATTTTCTATGTTAAAATGTTTTGGCTGGGAAACAGGATTAGACCAGACCTGTTCTTGTGTTTCCTCAGGCAATAAGAATGTGGTAACCAGAGACCAACTGGATCGTATGAAGAATGGCTCCATTGTGTGTAACATGGGGCACTCCAACACCGAGATTGATGTGGTAAGAAAGCTTTTCTCACTCAAAGCACCACAACACAGCTGAGTGGTTTCTGAGAAGCCATGTAGCAGTTCTCATGATGATATTCAGTGGCACACAGGCTTAGGCTGCTATCTTTACAACCCTTCAATAAGGATCAAATGAGGGTTCACTCCCATGCAATGAACATTATGGTGTGTAAACATTCGGCTTTCCACACCAGTAAAAGGCATTTTATGTGTCTGTGGCCGATCATATAATATCAGATTCAGTGTGATAATCTGATATCTAAGGAGACTGACTTTTGCCGGTGGCTTTGTCCTCACAGGCCAGTCTGAGGACCCCAGAGCTTACATGGGAGAGAGTTCGCTCTCAGGTAGACCATGTCATCTGGCCTGATGGCAAGAGGGTCATTTTACTGGCAGAGGTAATGGACAAATTATACACTCACACAGCCAGCACTCCTGTTATGTGTCATATGGTTATTTATCATATGCATATGATATGTGATATATTCTGTGCTTTGGCACAAAGGCACATGTGTGTGCGCACAAACACACACAGACGCACACACACACACACACACACACACACACATGTGCACATATACAAATACTGTTACATATACCCTGTATATGCTTTATGTCCTTACATTTTCCCACCCCAGTGTATGCAGATGTACATGACTAATTTCAAAGGCTTTCATTTGTAAATGCTTGTTGTTTGAAACTAGTAGCCACTACAAACTTCTGTCTCCTGGTTCCTCAGGGTCGCCTGTTAAACCTCAGCTGTTCAACCGTTCCTACCTTTGTCTTGTCAATCACAGCCACAACTCAGGTGAGCAAATCAGACAGTGGTTACTGAATGTGGATATCTTGAGGGACTTATCAGGAGAGCCATAGATAAGAGGGTCTTTTCCAGCACATTGAGAGTAAGGTTGTCCTACCCAGATCATAAGCTGTCCTTGACCTGAAAAAAAGAGGTTCTAAAAATAAGAACTCCAGTGGAGAGGAGGGATGTCATCTTATTTAGAAGTGCATGTTTCAAATCTGTTGGTGATGCATGCTTTGCACATACTTTCCGGAGACTCTGTACTGACCTTGGCTTAGAGATAAACTGAATCGTTCTCTCTGTCTGTCTCTAGGCCCTTGCTCTAATTGAACTGTATAATGCCCCAGAGGGTCGCTATAAGCAGGATGTCTACTTGCTTCCCAAGAAGATGGGTGAGCATGTGATATGTATTGTAATATAGTATCATGTATTCCTAGATAACGCTAGTTAATTAAAATTTGTCAGATAAAGTTGAAAAGACAGATAATGTAGGATGAATGTTGTGGTTATTGTAGCACTTCAGAGACAAAGGGCTTTGAGTTCTGGGAGTTCTTGATATAATGTCAGTGTCACTCCATGTCATTACTTAATAAATACTTTTGTCTTTCCATCATAAAGGAACTCTTAATAGCCCATCTTGGTTATGAAGTTCAGATTGTAACTGTTCTGTTTAAGACAAATCCTACACGCGCCACAAATGCTGTATTACATAATGGAAATATATAGCATGAAAGGAGGATGGTGGAACCATAACTTGATTACACGTTCATAGTCATGTGTGAAACAATGCAGTCCATGTGTTCAGGATAGTAATCAATCATTTATACCTGTGTGTTTCTGATCTGGTTGTGTGCATTACAGATGAATATGTGGCCAGCTTGCACCTGCCCACGTTTGATGCCCATCTGACAGAACTGACAGATGAACAGGCTAAGTATCTGGGGCTGAACAAGAATGGTCCTTTTAAACCAAACTACTACAGGTACACCCACACAGTCACACTTTTCCCACCATCACAAAGAGTATGCAAGATTTTTAATACATTAAATGATGAGGAGCTTATCTATTTACACTTTCTAATTTTAAAGAGTATTTTGCACTTGTTTCTGTGTCATAAAAATGTGGGCAAATCGTGTTATTCTGAAAGTGATATAAGCTGTTAATGTAAAATTGCATCAATATTGTAAAGTTCACAATAGTTCAGCGTTCTTGAAAACATTCTTCTCTGTTCACAGGTATTGATTTCAAAGAATGGACCAGCACATCTTTACATTGTGGGCAGGACCTTGTTTGACCAATGAAAAACATGCTTTTTAAACTATTCGTGTAGTACTTTTTACTGAACACCAAGCTAATAATCTTGAGCAAGATATTGTTCTAGTTAACAAGCCATTTTGTACAGTAAGCAAATTTCACTCTTTTTTTCACCAAGTACTACACTTGTACACACACTCCTTCTAAGCAATCAGTATCCTTAGACCATTGCTGTAGAGTTGGCAAAACACCACTTAAATGTTGCTGTTGATTTTGTTTGGTTTTCATAGTTCCTCCCTGTAGATAATGCTTAATTACAATAATAAAATGAAATAGTAGAATACGGTGCCAAATGTTTAGGCGAGGAGGAAGGGAATGATTGAGATTTATTTTCTTTCTGTTACTCTCTGTTTTTCTTTCTAAACTACACATTCCATTTACACGGATTGGAATCAATTCAACTCTCATGTGTAAATCAGTTTTCCAATTCAATCAGTTCTGTTTTTGACTTAAAATTGTTTTTTTTTTAATGTATTTGTTCTAATCCAGTCTCACTGTTGAGCGGTCAGCCAAAAGAAACATACATCCAGAAATGTTAAACTCAGTTGGACCTTCATTTGCATATGAGGGCTCTGTGTTGTTTTTGGAATGGCCCAAAATAGACACCTCTGTGAGACTGCAAGTACCTCGTGTTTCGAAAACATGCTGTTCTTATTTTAGTTCATTTTGAAGACATTTCTTTTTTTCGTAATGTTGGATCTTAAAATAAATGTAATAATTATAATTTGTATCAGGCACTTAACTACAATTGCTGCCTCAGTCTTAGAATATTGAAGAGTTCTCTGACTGTTAGAACAGTTCCAGCCCTCTGGTTGTGTATTACTCTGTGTAATGTGTGCTTCAGAATCAAACAAAAAAAAATGTGATTGTACAATGAAACATGTCAAGATTAATCACTTTGAATGTTCGTAGATTTTTATATAACTGTTTTAATGCTCTTAAAATATTTCCTTTTTTTTTGTTTGTGATCACCACAAGATCCTTCTGTGATTGTTTCTCTCTTTCTTCGTGGATGTATCATTTTATATACCACCACATGATTGAAAGATGACGCCTTGATTCAGCTAATGAATTTATTTGGAAGCTGTAATGGATTTGAAGGAGGGAAATCATTTTGCTTTGCTAAGCTGGCCACTGACATAACAGTTCCATAACCTTAAAGCAGTTGTACTTAGGGCTTGACCTACTGTTAATGCAGTAGATCCTAAATGGCTGGTGTTTTATTTTGCTCCAAACAGACAGTATTGATTTATTTCTGTTGACGGTTGTCGTGCTCTATGCCTGCTGAAAGGACTAAAGCCAAACCCCCCTGGGTGTGATGGATACAGCCATAGGATATTATGCAGCTGATGTGTGACTGACTCACACTGAATGAATGTTCTGTCATTATAGTCCTGTATTTTATCAGCAGCATACTCGTCAAAACATATTTAACGTGTAACGGCTGGAACATATTGTAATGGATGGATAATATTTCTTGAATAATGGAACAACGCTTTGGTTTTGTTTCGTGTTGAAGGCATGTTATGCTGTCTTTGCCTGTGGTGCAAGATGACTTGTATCCATCTTGCCTACAGTGCAAGCTGACTTATATTCAAGCATGAGCAAGGATTTGGTTTGAGCCTTTGTCAGCACTGTATGCTTGGCTGTCGTGTCTCTGTAGTCTACTGCTAGAAGTTTCATGTTGCACAGAATTTCAGTGGGAGCTCAGTTTACCGGTCGGTTTTGAAGGAAGGCTTTCTTTGTGTCAAGGTGAATGAAGCAGTGAAAGGCTCAGTGCCTTCTTAGCATTCTGCTGTAAATTCCTCATGTTTTCTTCGCTATGTGCTGGTTCTCAACAAGAGGGCAAAATTACAGTATTTTCATCCTGTAGCCCTCCTTTCCACTACCCTCTCATGTTTTCAGGTGTACCTGTTGTGGTTTGTTTTGTTTTTATCTGAAACTGTTGACACCACTATAAATGTATGGTTTGGGTTCATTGGCATTTGACCTGTTAACAGAGAATGTTAGCAATCTTGTACCCTGTGTCTATATGTTATTGATTGGATGATATTAATATTAAAACACTGAAGTTATATAATATAATGAGAATATACTGATATAAATGACAGTAGATTTAGCATCATTGCATACCATAATAGTTAACAGAAAGTCATTTTATGGTTATAATGACCACATTGGCATTGTAATCCTATACAAAGAGCTGTTATTCCCTTGATTTGATTTTCCCCCCCAACAAGGTACACAAAACTGCCAATAAAATACAATAATATTATTAATCCTTCCTGCATGCCTTGAAGTGCACTTTCTGGAAGACAAATATATGATTCCTAGGTTTGATATTATCTACCTTTAGATTTCTCAGCACATTGTTAATTGTAACAAAATTTAGGTTTTTAACACTGATATAATGCTTGTACGTAACAGCTATTTTTGTCAGCGACACTGTATCTAGAACTGCACCGTTTATTCTAGCATGTACACTAATTGTGAGAAGGACCTAAAAATATTACTGTTGTACCACTCAAAACAACTATCACTGTGATGCACCCGACGTGTCGATGAGCCCACGTCTTCCTTTTACAAAATCTACGTTTCATCTGGGAATTTTCATGTGTCTCAGTTTAGCCTTGCTAGTGAAGTTATAGCTCCTGTGTACAATTATTATATGATAGCATCAATTATAAGAAGCCTGATTAATTGAAAGACATGCACAAACATGCAATATATTTCTGTTCCTTTGTCTGCTTTCATTGTTGATTTACTGCCACCTGCTGATCCCTTTAATAAATATTTCTGCTGGAAATCATAAAGAGTTCTTGTCGTTTTATTAAAATAAACCCATGTCACAGTTGCACGATTGTGATTGCAAGATTACTTTGCTCTAGGATAATTAGCTGTAAAACATATAAACATGTAATTAAAAGTCGAATAACTATGAGAAAAGTCAATACATGAGTAAAAGTCATATATGAGAAAATACATTGGATACTATTATATCAGAGCCGTGAAGAAGTATGTCTGGGAATGCTACACACAATAGTATACAGTACAGTACATAAGCGTAGAACCCGGAGCCACTTGCTAACTTGTCAATGTCTGCTTTTTTGAAACCGCCCAGGCTCTAAAATTCGGTTCTCTTGCGTTTTCAAGAATCTGTCCGTTCTGGAGTTCGATCATCGGAGTGGGATGGATCTCGCGATATTTGAAAGTATGCACTCGTCAGATTGCCAAAAGTAAAGCAAAGATGGACGTTGGTAATAACGGAGGAGGACTTATTGTGAATAATAAACAGAGGGCTATGTTACCTAACAAAGGTAGAGGTGAATTTGTCCGTAACCAAAGGAAAGACTCAGAGGTGAGAGCCAAGTATAACCTTTTGTATAGACCACTACATATTTGTCGGTCTAAGGGTTGTTCAAGCTGCAAGTTTGTTTGGGTTAGCAAGTTGCGTTAGCTTTAGCTTCCTGGCTAGATAATTTAGCCGAATTGATAAACTAGGCTGAAACGCTAATGAGCTAGCCAGCAGGAAGGCACTAAATTAATAGCACTTGCTATGTTACCTTATCGTATGTCACTTTCATATTATTTTTTGTAAGCCAAGTGTTGAAGAGCCAGCTACCGATTAACTTATTTTAGCAGGAATTTATCTTTTTGTAGCTGCTTGTTGCTATATAGCGTAGCTAGCTAGCCAAGAGTATGCCAACGCTAGCGAGTAGCTAGTTCATAATGTATCCCTTCACTTAGCAAGGAGTTCCCACTAATACTTTCCTGTCAAAATTACATTACTGTAGTGTTGAATTGGCATGCGTGTCCTGAAAACATACCCCATGTTTTGAATACCCTTTGCATAGCAGTACATATTAGAAAACACCTTAAATGTGGTGTTACATGCTATAAAATTGTTTGACAGGATACCGGTGATATCCATGACTTCTTCAAAATTGCACTTTTTCGTTTGGTAAATGGTCTTATCGGTGGAGTATATCAAGAAGTACATTCCTAGTTTGATTCTGAAATGCATTATTGAGAAACCTCCTTCAAAGAGAGGACTTTTGACGTGAATATGAATCTACCTTTACAAGAGATATTTATAATGTATGAGGGATTCCGAATGGAATTTCGCGTTGGCCTCCCTCAACCCATGTTACATATTGCTGTTATTTCATCAGAATTTGTCATATGGTTTCCTTTTCTTTATTAGGAGTGTGATCTGAATGTTTCAATGGAGGAAGCCCAGTGTGACCTCATTAGTGTGTATGAACTGTTGGTGACATTGAATAGTGTCAAAGCTCTCAATATTGTCAGCAGTCGATTATTACAAATACACAGGGATGACTCAGTTGTGGTGTAATTCCAATCTTTTTTTATTCAGCTTTTAGCTGCAACCCTCAACGAATAAAGCAGGACTTCTTTTTATAGCTACGGCTTTTAGGAGGTTGGCTCATTTTAACCACCCCCACACGGTAGACCCACTTGTAAGATGCAGCAGCAGTTGGCATGCTGTCCACATTCAGTGATTAGAAGGCAAGTTATGAGGTGAACTGACCATTGTCAGGCCAGAATTGAGAGGCTGAAAATGAGCCTTTGGTCAGTAAGAGTTACTCTCTCCAGGATAATCAAGCATAAAATATGAATGTTTGTATATCAGTGAGAAGCAGAGTGGACCCCAGCTTTAACAGCCGTCTGATTTCCTTTGGAAATATGACAGGGAAAACCAAGCCCATCCCTACTCAGATTTCTGGAGTTGATTGAAGGGGACTGAAAACAGTACCTGTAGTTAGGACTTTTACCTTAGATTTACCTTACCTTTCATGATCTGTACATTTTTGTGATTCTGCAATATCAGAGCACCATTGTTCTCTCAGATATGTAAATTCTTCACAAAAAGCTGCTGAGGTTTTTGTAGGTTTAATATTTGTGGATCATTATGCATTTGTCATTTTTATCTAACTGAATGAAAGGAAAATTCCTCATGAACAACCAATTGTGTTTAGTTTCTTTTCACCCTGAAAGATAATATGTCTTAACAAATGAGTATTATCAAGCAGCTTGTCTCTTAATAGCGAGCTAGGTGATTGGAACAGATGATTTATCTGGTCACTACTTTGCAAAGGGACAGTTGCCTTTATATTTTGGCATAGCTAGATGAATTCCACAAAACTAATGGCGTTTTCTTTGTAGGTTAATTTGTGCCTGAAGAATCCTTACTTTATCTCCCTGACCATAGTGACATGTACAGAGTGTGATTTTTTTTTTTTCTTTGTATGTTTACTCTGATCTGTTTGACAATGCCACAGGGGTTCTCTGAATCTCCAGATCTTGAATTTGAATATGCAGACACAGATAAGTGGGCCGCTGAACTTTCAGGTGAGGTGAATTGTCACTCTGCCTTCTGTTGATGTCATTGCGGAAAATGTCAAAATTGGAAAATGTCTCTCCTGCATTGTTGCATTGAGCATTTGACAACATGGCGTTTTCACACACTCATAAATTTTCACCTGATGAAATTTTTGTTTACTGTTTCAGAAGATGACTGATATTGATATTAACTTTGTTTGTTTAATCTGATTACACTTAAAATGGTCACACATTACCCTCTACTCATCTTTAGAGCTGTACAGCTACACTGAGGGCCCAGAGTTTCTACTAAATAGAAAATGCTTTGAGGAAGATTTCCGTACTCATGGTAAGTACTCGTAATTCACTGGTAGTACGAACTCTGATCACAAAGTCCACGCTCACATACTGACAGGGGCTTACATTCTTAGGTTATTGTTAGTGCACAATTGTGACAAAATCATATGATGTGTGAGTGTCTGAACACATGCTCTTTGAATGTGGCCCTAGTGTCTGATAAGAAGTGGACAGAGTTGGATGCCACACAGCACCGGGCGCATGCCATGCGTCTGTTGGATGGTCTGGAGGTGACCGCCAGAGAGAGGAGGTTAAAAGTGGCCAGGGCCATTCTTTACATGGCTCAAGGTCAGTTCACTTCACTTCACATGTTTCATTACAAGAATTGCATAAACCACACACATTTCGCTAGCGGAACCTTAAATTTTCATTTGTGAGTGTACATGCTACAGTCAGGATCTTTTGACTGAGATAACAGATGGTAATGAATGAACATCTTGATGAAATATAAGCCATTTTTACTTTATGATTCATCACTACTGACCAAATCCCTGTGTCCTTTAGTGCCTGTTGTTTAGGGCGCCTTGTCACAAAAACTTAGTGTGGCTTTTGACTTCCTATGGTGTGTAGGGGTAGCTGTCACTTTTGTAATGTGTAAGAGGCTGATACAGCAGGTCTGTTTCCATACAGGTACATTTGCAGAGTGCAGCTCAGAGGCAGAGGTGCAGCACTGGATGAGGTACAATGTGTTTCTGCTGCTGGAGGTTGGCACCTTCTCTGCCCTGGTGGAGCTCCTCAACATGGAGATTGAGTAAGAGAGGTTTGGGAATGGAGCCAGAGGGTAGACAGGCAGCTTTGAAAATGCTAGGGCTGATGGAGTATGAAGTATTTGGTACTGTAATGTGTTATTGTGAGGGTTTGCTGGAAGAGCAGAGTGTGTGAGGATTTGTTGTTGTCATTGTTACAGTAACAGTGCTGCCTGCAGTAGTGCGGTAAGGAAGCCTGCTATCTCTCTGGCTGACAGCACAGACCTCAGGTATATGTTTACACTCTTACCTCCACTTATCATAACTCAGCAGCACCTCTGTCATAACTGTTTTCTTCTTCTTAAATGTGCTAAATATACAGTTTAACAAATTTGACAAGTCACTAAATATGACAGTGTCTCTGTGTAATTGTTAGAAAGCATCTGTCTGTCTATCTATCTGTCTATCTATCTGTCTATCTATCTGTCTATCTATCTATCTGTTTATCTGTCTGTTTATCTATCTATCTATCTGTACCAAACCCATGTCAAAATATGTAATGTTTCCTTTACCTTATTTTGTGGTTCAGGGTGCTGCTTAACATCATGTACCTAATGGTAGAGACCATTCACCAGGAAGATCCAGCAGACACTCCAGAGTGGAGGGCCACTAGAGAGACCTTTAAAGCCGAGCTGGGTAAGTATGTATGTTTGTTTGTTTGTGTGTTTGTGAGTTTGGTTGAGCTCAGATTTGCATTGTAAGTATTGGATTGTTTTGCATGGACAGGCTCTCCCCTCTTCAACAATGAGCCCATCTCTGTCATGCTCTTCGGCATGGTGACCAAGTTCTGCAGTGGCCATGCTCCACACTTCCCCATGAAGAAGGTGCTGCTCCTCCTCTGGAAGAGTATATTGGTGAGAAGAAACTTCAGTCTCAGGAACTACACAGTCCATGATTAAGCTGAATTTGTAATAAGCACGAATCTGTAATTAGTCATTAGAGAAATGTTTGGGAAAGCCTGACCTGTATTAGTGTTTGTCTGAGGTCAAGCTGTCCTCTGTGTTTTACATTTATCTAGGAATAATATATTCTGTTTACTACATTGGTTTAATATTCTGCATTGGTATGGTGTTGTCTTTATGCAGAAAAACATTTAGGAGCTGTTTTAACAGTGTGGCTGGTTCTTTCAGTTTACCCTTGGAGGGTTTGAACAACTCCAGAACATTAAGGTACGGAAGAGGGAGGAACTTGGCCTGCCCCCGTTGCCGGAGGACAGCATCCGTGTCATCAGGAGCATGAGGGCGGCCTCACCCCCTGCCTCTGCCTCTGACCTCATCGAGCAACAGCAGAAAAGGGCACGCAGGGAGCACAAGGTTAAAAACACAAAGGCTTCCAATGATGCGCATAAGAGAATTCAGTGTCATGTAGAGAATCAGTTCTGATTAGCTTTCAACGAGGAGACAGTTATTATCACAGATGGCCGTGTAGTGGGAATACAGTATATCATTTTTGTTAAGTGAAACTGCTTGCTGCTAATGATTGTGATTTCCTGGATGATGAGTAATGGGTGACTGATTATGCAACCCACTCACTATTTGAAAACAGGCTTTAATAAAACAGGACAACTTGGATGCCTTCAATGAGAAAGACCCTTACAAGACGGATGATCCTCGTGAGGATGAGGAAGACAACGATGACAACGATAATTCTCTGGAGACCGAAACTTTCCCTTTGGAACGGGATGAAGTCATGCCACCACCCATTCCTCACCCTCCTTCAGAAAGGGTGTCCTTCCCCAAAGGCTTACCCTGGGCCCCTAAAGTCAGGTACAACACTGGGCACCTGTCCCCATTTGCTATTTTTTTTTCTCTATACTCACAACCAGTGAGCCCCATGACTGACTGTGGGTTTTTTTTTTTTTTTCCCTGTTATGTTTTCTGAACAGAGAAAAAGACATAGAAAATTTCCTGGAGTCCAGCAGGAGTAAATTTATTGGGTACACTCTAGGGAAGTAAGTGCCTCTTTGCGTAATTCTCTCTGAAGCATCCGAAGTTGACTGATCTTTAGCCAACTGTGAAAAAGCAGTTCAGCAATAACATAAGCATCTCAGAAGTCTGGAGAAGCTATTCTCTGCCATTCTCTGCTTTGTACCAGGTATCATCGTGTGAAGGCCTTGAACATAATTTCTATTTGTATGTGTTACAGTGATACAGATACTGTCGTTGGTTTGCCTAGACCCATCCATGAAAGTATTAAAACTTTGAAGCAGGTAGGTATATTGATCATTAACACGCTAATATGTATCTCGCTTGAAAAGAGGTGTGGTTGCAGTGTGTTGTAATGGAAAATGTTTTTGGTTTGCTGCAGCACAAGTATGTTTCCATTGCTGAAATTCAGATTGCTAAAGAGGAGGAATATCAGAAGACTCCTTTGTCAGGGGTGAGTGGAATTAATCTCAAAGGCTCACACTGTTTCAACTGTTAGGCCTTTTTTTCAAGGCTGTGTGTGTGTGTGTGTGTGTGTGTGTGTGTGTGAACAGGGTGAAGAAGAGGTTGAGATGTGTGCCACTGAGATCCTATACCAGGGCATCCTACCTAGTCTGCCTCAGTATATGGTGAGTGCACTTCACCTCACACATTGTTCAGTCATAATAAAATAAGATTTAAGCATCCATGGACAGTGCATCTCATTTCTCTCAAGTGCAGACTCATAATAGCGTCTGCAAAGCTCTGTACTGCAAAGTGACAAGCAGTTTCTGTTTTATTTTTCTTAATCCTAACTGATTAATTTAGAAAATATAGAGAGGACACTGACTGTTTGATCGAAGAGTACGCTATAGTGAAATTAGTTTAACTCGATTATTTTCCGTGACTTGTGAGTCAGATGCCCTGTTTTGTTCAAATGTTGTGGCTGTCACAATAAACTCTGTTTTATTTATGTAGGTGTGTATGCTGGAGAGAACAGGTTGCGTTGTTGTTTTTAAACATTGTCATACACTGATGAACCAAATATCCATTTATTTGTGCTGTGTTCTCCTTATGACTTTACACAGATTGCCTTGTTGAAAATCCTGCTGGCTGCTGCTCCCACCTCCAAGGCCAAGACCGACTCAATCAACATCCTGGCTGATGTGCTGCCTGAGGAGATGCCGTTAGTGTCTTTAAGTGATACAGTGAGGAAAGTTTAGACAGGATCTGTGATGTGAACCTCGTTGACCCAGTGACCCCTGTTTCCACAGAACAACCGTACTGCAGAGTATGAAGCTGGGTGTGGATGTGAACCGTCACAAAGAGATCATTGTAAAAGCCATCTCCGCCATTCTGCTACTGCTTCTCAAACACTTCAAACTCAACCACATCTACCAGGTACTGACAGCCTATCCAATGCAGTCTCACTCGCAGCCAACCGCTTCACGCTTAAATTGCATGTGTCTGAGTTGTCCGTGACCTCTTTCCCTCAGTTTGAATACATGGCCCAGCATCTGGTCTTTGCCAACTGCATACCGCTGATCCTCAAATTCTTCAACCAAAACATTATGGCATACATCACAGCCAAGAACAGGTATGTAATTTGAGATACGTTAAAACACTTGTATCCGATATAATTTTATATATATATATATATATATATGTATGTATATGTGTATATATATATATATATGTCCAATGCATAGTTGCTGATTTCTACAAGAGAAGAAGCGCATAGGTTTTGTCAGCAGGATACTTCGATGCATTTGATCACGAAACACTGAACCTGTTCGCTGTCCTCTCTTTGACAGTATCTCTGTGCTCGACTTCCCTTACTGTGTGGTCCACGAACTCCCAGAGCTGACAGCTGAGAGCCTGGTGAGTAAAACAAACACAGACACGTAAATGTTTAATATTTGTTGTCATTGGTGTTGGTAATCTAAAGGAAATACAAGCACAAGTACAGGACAGTGTCAGCCTTGAAAGAAGGACACACAGAAGAGAAGTGCAGTGTGATACTTGTGGAGCAGATACATTTTTTTAATCAAGTTTAGTTTAGTCGTGTAATGAGAAAGAGGAAAAAAATACATTTTTGACCCACAGGAAGCGGGAGATAATAACCAGTTCTGTTGGAGAAACTTGTTCTCTTGCATCAATCTATTGAGGATCCTCAACAAGCTTACCAAATGGAAACACTCCAGGACAATGGTAGGAGCCAAACACTCCAACTTCAGACAAATTAAAAACAAGCCCTGTCTTTTTCTCTAAATCTGAATCAGATGACAAAGATGTGTTTTATTTATTCTACCAGATGTTGGTGGTGTTTAAGTCAGCACCCATCCTGAAGAGAGCGTTGAAAGTCAAGCAGGCCATGATGCAACTGTACGTTCTGAAGCTCCTCAAAGTACAAACGAAGTACCTTGGTCGTCAGTGGAGGAAGAGTAACATGAAGACTATGTCAGCCATCTACCAGAAGGTGCGACATCGCCTGAACGATGACTGGGCCTATGGAAACGGTGAGCTATCAGCAGTATTGGACTTGTTTTTAGTAAGAATACAACTAACTACAAAATGAAACTTGCACCCTCAATTTAAAAAAAAACGAAAACAAAAAAAAAAACGTTTCTAGTATTAAAACGCACTGGTAGTTGTGCCGAGGTGCTCGGTTCTGAACCTGTCCTGTGTGTCTGGTAGCAGACCTGGACGCGCGACCATGGGACTTTCAGGCCGAGGAATGCGCCCTGCGCGCCAACATCGAACGCTTCAACAGCCGGCGCTACGACAAGAACCAGAGCAACCCTGACTTCCTGCCTGTGGACAACTGTCTCCAGAGCGTTTTGGGCCAGCGAGTAGATCTTCCCGAGGATTTCCAGATGAACTATGACCTCTGGCTAGAGCGTGAGGTCTTCTCTAAGCCTATCTCATGGGAAGAGTTGCTTCAGTAATGTGTATGTTTGCAGATACGCTTTATGTCAGGGCAGAAGTATCAAGGGAGGTGCCTAAATTCTCATTATCCTTTTTTTTAATATGTTACCAAGCAGTTGTGGACCAACATGCACAGGATGGCATGATAAATCATGATTCATGATTTCACCATCAAAGGTGTGTGAGCTAGAATCCATGTCTCCAAAACGTATGCCAGATCTGTTTGATTCTGTTCATCGAGAGCCCTGTTTTAGCTATTGGCCTTAAAATGCTGTCCTTCCAAAGTTCCTCACCAGAGCACAAATCTTGTAAAGCCTCCCCTGTGGACTGTGGAGTGTGACTAAATTCCTCCCCAAAAATCTGTGTGATCCAGCTTCTGTGGACCAGTGCTTTTCCCCAGGTGCTACGGTGCTATAGTGTGGACCATTTGTTAGCCCAGACCCATTACTGGAGCAGTGCTTTTTCTCTTAAGACACTACAATCCCCTTCTCCCCACCCCTTCAAGAGACTGATTTGGATCAAGTGCAAAAAAAAAAAAAGAAAAAAAGGTTTGTTTGCAGGTATTTGCTATGGTGTGCTTGAATATGTATGTGTGCATTGCTTTTCTGTTGTCATGACCAGCTCTGTGCTTCTCATTGTGTTCTTATTGAGATGTTTGTAGTGTTACATTGCACTCCTCTGCCTGTACCGGTTGGTGTGGACCCAACAAAATAACGAGTCAAGTGACATGACACTATGCTGTTTCTGCGATAAGACCAGAAGGTCCTTATAAAAAATATCTTGATAAGAAGAAAGGTTAAGGTTAAAAGTTTAACCATGGGGAACCATTGCTTCAAGTTCATTGTACTGTTGTGCATTCGTTTCGTGTGTGTGGGTGTGTATGTGTGTTGGAAATGAAAGGAAAACTTAAGGATTTATTTGTATTATGTCAAAATAACTAATTCAACGAGGCAAGTGATTTTATGAAAGTTAATGGAACACTCACGCATCCTAAAGAGAGAGTTCATTTTACAGGGCTAAGTGTATTTTTTTATTTTATTTTTGTTTTCTTTCGTTCACTCTTAACGCAGATAATTAGAAGTTCAAAAATCAGGACATTAAGTAAACATCCTTATTTATCGTGTCTTGGCAAGGTTTTTTTTTTGGACATTGTGTTATTTTATATTTAAACACTGTATTAAATAAATGCCATTCCTTTCGATGTTCCTCTTTAACTGTTTCGTTGATTCCTTGCGTAATCCTCATTTGCATTGAAAACCCTGCCGGACAATTGCGAGCTCTGTTAAATCTGAACAGGATGCAGTTTATTCCGTCTTTTGCATTTGGTTTTTAAAAGAATATAGTGACTCAGTTTTGTGCACAAGTCTAAACATTAAAACTACAGAATACGATGGTGGGGAATCTAGAAAGAGGGGTGCATAACACAGACAAAAATGCGTACAACTCTCTTCCGAATTCTGGGCAAGAAGTCCGTTTGTGGTTTGTGTGAGTAGGGCCCTCGCATCGCATGTGCTGTCGCTGGGCGGTGGGCAATTCGGGATTTCAGCGTGGCAACTTCCTCGTAAAGTCCTCTGCCTACCAAACGAAAAAGGTTACACAATACAGTCCAGACTGGATATCAGAGTCTCATGGGTTTAAAAACTTAATGACAACGATTAAAAGGAAAACTGTGGCCCATACTTTGCAAAAGAGGGTTTTTTTCCCAGTCACCTATGGTGGAGCCAGCGATTAATGGGCAACATGACTCTATTTTACCACACAGATGCTGATTCAGTTCGAAATGTTTCATTCTTTGTTGTGATGAGTTCTAAACATGTCTTTCTTTGATACCCCGTCAAACTTTTGAAAAGAATGATTGAAAGGAAACCATCCATAGTCGAGTGTCCGAGGTCTAGCGGCATTACACTTAAATGTGGGAAATCCCTATTCAGATTTGGTTACTTCACTTTTAGGATGTCGGGGCTGTTTCATGCAATTCATACCACGCCACTGCAGTATCTGACATCAGAATTCTTTGGGGCCAAAACGAGTCCGAACTTAATATTCACGTTAGACATCAAAACCGTTTAAATTCCAAATCTGTGCAGACTATATTTGTCTCTGATTTGGTTACAATGATGATATGAAACAGAAAAAATAAACTAGAATCATGAAGCTTTCTAAAGTGTTTTGATATTTTGATATTTACTCAAGTTATACAAACCGCCTTCATAGATAACCGTGATATGTAAAAAAAGCCTTCGATTACAGAATAATAGCGAAAAACCATGTTGGAGCAATTTGTGATTAAGTATCAGTTATATTTTTGTTCATTATAGCTATCCGTGCTTTTATGACAGTATGGTACCAGGCCACACTTATCTTTGAGTTTCTGTTTACTTTTTAATGTGAAGTATTTAATTTGGGGAACTAGTTTGCCACATGACGCTCAATAGTTATCTAATAGTTAAAACCACACATTCCCCCAGGCATAGTGTACATTGTGCTGGAAGAGGAAGAAAACAAAACAAAGAAAGAACATGGATACACTCTTTTTCGTTAGGAAAACTCACCAAGCCCTCGGAGTGGTGGTTTCATTTAGTTGATAAATACTAGCCACCACAGAGTCAAATGGACTATGCTTTTTACAAATATGGTTTTCTTGCCACTTCAAGAAAATCCCTCGACCCTTCTACAACATAGGTGTCTCTTATTTGCTTTCGCTGAAGTTGGCAACCTTCATGTTTTCCTTATATTTTTATGTAACGTTCCATAACAAGAGGGCGTTTCGACAGTACGCGTAATGATGTTTGTCATCACTACAGCTGTTGCGATGGTCGTCAACCGCGAATTTGTTTTTCAAATTGAAAAATGAAAGATTGGTGAAATAACCACTAAGACAGCAGCAACCGATGAACGGACCAATGAAATCAAATGTGCATTCACTAAGGTACCACCCCGTCTCTTTCAGAGAACAATTAAATCTCATGTCACAATACTGTTAAGACACTGATCTCTGTGCCTTTGATACTTGACATATCAATGGTAAGTGCTATTTCTTGACAGACACAGTCATCGTATGGGACGCGTAAGAAAAAAAATGTCCATCAATTAACTTGCGTACAAGTTTAAATGTTTTCATTTTTAAATGTGCATAAGTTGTTTGGTATCATTTTTTTATTTTTATAGCTGACTTTAAGATCAGACAATTGTACATTCAGTGTATTACTATGTCTTTCATGTTATCAAAGTTCAGAGTTGTTTTGAAGAATCCGCGGAAGAGTTTCATAACAGTATAAACATACTTTCGCTTTTGATTCACAGGATATCAAACATGTACCAACCTGATCATTGCAGCCCTGAAATGACTTCCGAACAGACTTCACCAGCTGGTTTCCTTATTGCTCCAAACCTAGCTGGGACACCTCCAGACACTAAGGATACTCTCTGCTGTTCCATCTGCCTGGAAGTTTTCAGGTCGCCTGTCACTATTCCCTGTGGCCACAGTTTTTGCAGGAGCTGCATTCTGGGCCACTGGGGAAAAGAAAACCAGTCTGAATATCTCTGCCCCCAGTGTAGAAGGGTTTTCAGTCCAAAGCCTCGTCTAAGCTTGAATGTAACTCTCGCTGAAATGGTGAAGTGGATTAATGGATGTGTAGCACTGGATGAAGACGAAGAAACATCTGTTTCTGAGAGTGAAAGTCCTCCAAAAAGAATGAAATATGCCGTTAACAACACTGTGGAGGATTTGGCCTGTAGACAGTGTGCCAAGCATGGCAGGGTGTTAGAGATGTATTGCTGAACAGAAGACCGCTGCATTTGTACTGAGTGTATGCTGACAGGGCACAGGAGCCATGACGTTGTGTTAGTGGAGGAGGAACACAAAAAGAGACAGGTACATATTCAAACCTGTGCACAGGGCCTCTTTATCCCCCCCCCCCCCCCCCCCCCGCCCCTACAATGCCCCCTGCGCCACTCCAATCTGCCATCATAGCTTTGTTTTGTTTTTTTTAACAACCTCATCTGATTTTTGCTTCATTCCATTAGAATCAGCTTGAAGAAATGCAATCAAGAATGCAGCAGGAAATCCAGAAGAAAGAACGCACGGTTAATGCCGCCCAGAAGGAAATAGAATCTATCAAGGTTGGTACTGTAATATTATAATTATTTATTTTATTTATAATTAAACTGTAACCTCATACAAGAGCAGATACTTCCTTTACGGTGTCTCTTCGAATACGTCTTCATTTCTTTTCTAGAGTAATGCAAGGGCACTGATGGATGAGAGTGAGCGAAACGTCAGAGAGCATCTGCGTTCCATAGACAAGTGGCGTACTTCCGTCAAACAGCAGATCGTTATGCAGGAGAGGAAAGCAGTGAGCCAGGTTCAGGACTACTTGAGTGAACTGTCAGAGGATTTGACAAGACTCAGAGATGCTGATCACCAGCTCAGGTCACTGACACAAGAGAAGGACCCGACTCACTTTCTTGTGGTAATATGTTTAATACGGTGACCTTGTCCTGTCTTTAGACCTGTCAGAATTTATGTCATCGTGTCGGTTTAGTGTCGGGACGATCACAAATCTCATCAAACTACTTGAAGTCAAGTTAAGAGTGTTATGAATTATTCTGTAAATTATGATTTGCTGAATGTTGGATGGAGAACAAGGCCATGAGGTCATGAAACTGCACTCCCACCACTAAATGTAATCAGACCTTTTTAAAGAAGAACCAAGAGTCTTTTATACTCATGTGTTTTTTATTCATTTTACCCAAGATAACCAACAATTTTATTTTCTGTTGCAAAAAATTTCACAAGTGTCCTATTTCTGTGTCAAAAACATCTTTAACTCAATAACGGATCAATAACTCAGTACAACAAGATAGCATTTTTCCTTGCACAGATTTATGAATCACTTTTTCAGACACTTCCAGCACTCTTCATGTCTAAATCTGTGTTTCTTAAAGTAAAGCGCTTTTTTTTTTTAATTCACTTTTTTGGTCTTTCATGTTGTCTCGTTTAGGAATTCTGACATCTAGTGGTCAGAAATGGTATTGTCACAGAATTATGTGGGATGAGACAAACTCTTTCAGAACTCTTCACTCGGCAAAAAGCCAAGAACACCGTGTCTCTGAGACTACAAAAAGCTCTTGTTTATGTTACTCAATCACCATAGAAAACTGATGCAACACACTATGTACTGAGATTGATTGGGGGTAGGCTGCGGTGGATCCAGAGGAAACTGAACAATTTATGGTTATCCTTCATGTTCTAATCCTTGTCACAGAGGAGTTTGGAAGAAACCTGATGTCGGAAAATATTTGTACTCAATAATTTCCAGATGGATGGATTCAGATGGTTTCATTTTTCACAAATGAAATGATATTTTATAAAACAGTTTTATAGGAAAGCTTATCCTATATATTTCTAGCTACACAAGTGATTTGTGAAGTATCTGAGATTATGCATGTCAAAATTCACTTTTCTGTGTGACTTTTCTTTTTACGCAGAAATGGCCCTCTGTTGTCTCTCTTCCCCTGTTAGATGACCAACCCAGGACCTTTGAGGATCCTTACAAAGCTTTTGAGAAAGTGAGAAGTTCTGTGTCCCTCTTTAATCAACAACTAATGGCTGTCTTTGGTGAAGGCAGAAGCAAGATCTCTGAAAATGGTTTGTAGGGGTTTTCTCCATTAGTATACTAACATGGCCACGTTAGTGGTCAATACTTATTACATCTACATATTACATATTACATCTACTCAATTTTGATTAAGCACCATCTTAACTTCAAGGAACAAGCTCAATATTTAAAATATGTCTTCTAGAACTTCAAGTAATATCCGTATTTTCTCTGTTGTCTTTACAGCAATACACACAACTATCATAAATGCCTCGAAATTGCATATGCCAAAGAAAGATATTCCTCAGACTCCAGACTGCTGGACCAGGCAACAGTTCTTTCAGTGTAAATATGTTCTCTCTTCAGTCAGCAGGACAAATCACATATCTCACAGCATATGAAGACTGACACCGGACATACTGATGTCTCCACTTCAACATTATGATTAATGATTAAGATCCTCTTTCTTAACATTTTAGATCCATCTTTTCCTGTCGTGACACTTATACTCACTCTCTCTCTCTCTCTCTCTCCTTTTCCCTATCAGATGCCTGTACCTTAACACTGGACCCAAAAACAGTTCACAAGGACCTGCTCCTCTCAGATGATCATAAAAGTGCAACATGTACATCAAAGTCTCACAATTACCCAAACCACCAAGAACGTTTCACCCACAAGAAGCAAGTGCTGTGCAGAGAGGGGCTTGAGAATAAATGCTGCTACTGGGAAGTGGAGTTTGAAGGGGAAAAGGTGGAAATAGGGCTCACTTACAGAGGTATAAGACGTGGAGGTTATGACCGAAACGCATCGTTTGGGGGCAACAAAATGTCCTGGAGCCTGGATTGCATAAAAGGAAAGTACTCTGTATGCCATGACAATGAGGGCATTGAGCTTCCAGTCACTGACATCTTCAAAACAATCGGGGTGTTCTTAGAATACCAGAAAGGCATTCTTACATTTTATGGTGTCTCGGACAAAATGACCCCTCTTTACAGATTCTATCCCGAGTTCACTGAACCCCTTTACCCCGGCTTTTGGCTCGGGGAGCAGTGCACAATCAAACTTTGTCCTCTGGATGTTTTGACCGTCTAAAGGGGACAAAAGAGAAAAGGAATGAATGAACTGGAGACAGTAAAGGCAAAACACTGCCCGAATACATATATCTGAAATCAGCTGCAATGGCAATGGATAATTTACTATAACTTGTCAATTACTTCCTGCAGCAACAGAAACAAAAACCCATCACAGGTTCGGCATAAAGGACATAAATGTCTCACAAAAACAGTGTGAGGTGTCCACGTAGACAATCACAGACTGTTGACATGCAGATATTGCTTTTTCAAAGGGTAATTTCGATGTATTTTTAAAACTCACGTTTCATTGTATTTGTAACATGCTCTTCTAGGCGAGAACAAAGCCTATGTTGTTGTATCACACCCCTAAAATACTGCTACTTCTCCTCTCAGTGGCTTAATGAGACTTCAGTGAAATGTGATCTTCATCTTTAGACAGTTATTTTTCTCTTTTTTTATCCATGTAAACTCCATGACTGTAAATATTGTTGTTTGCACGGGAAGCCTGGTGCTGAAAACGATTCTATTATTAGTTAAAATATATTTCCAGTGCGTCCTTTTTAAGGGTGTACATGTGACTTGCTGAAATTTGGCTGCAATCTTAAAATGGTCCCAGCAGTTTTTAAAGTGCTCTACCTGCAACCCCCTTAAGACCTGTTCTTCATACAGTTTTGCTCACTGCTTCAGCGTTTAATGAATTTGTTCGATCGGCTATTTTATAAAGTTCATCTGGTGTGTAATCGAGAACTTTTACATTCATCTTCTGTTAATGTTCAAAACAAAATGCATTTCCATTTGACACTTTCTTTATTTTCAGTGGCTTTGGTTTTGCTTCATCCTTTAGATTGTAACTTACTTGGTGTCTATTAACAACTTTAACGTACCATGCCGAATCGCCTTGTAATAAAATACGGATTGAAGCTGTGATACGCTATAAAGTGTGGTCAACAACAACGACCAGTCCAAGGAGTATTGCCACCGTCCTGTGTCTGCTTTCTCAAGAGAATCCTGGGCTGGGAAAGAGGTGGAGTTTCAGCCACATAAAAACCTCACACTTGGATTAGTTTGAAAGAGTAGTGAGTTTTAGCGCTTCTGGTATCTACGTTATTGTCACCCAAGAGAACGTTTTAGAGAATTGTGCAAAATATTTTAGAACGGTCAAAAGAAGTTTTGTCGAAGTGGGGTTTTTTTTTTGGTCACAAAGCATCGATTTTAAACGGTATATCAAGTCAATAACTGCATTTGTTCTTGCTGTTCGTCGTCTGCAAGTTTGCTTTAAAAGAGTGAGGTGAGTCGGTTCACACTGTGAAATGTCGCCAGCAACTACGTTTCATTTAAATTACAAATGATTAAAAATAAATAGATAAAATAATACAATATCCAGAGAACCAAAGAGGGCGTATCTCTAACATGGTGTATTGTGTAATTAATGAATAATTGTAACTTCATGTACCCCATAACAAGCGTGTTGTAACGCTTTTTTTTAGATTGACTGATTATTGGAAAAAAAGATTTAATATTACCCAGATTTAAGCATCTGTTTCAAACACATTTTACAAATCCTCTGAAACTCACTGGAATGCACTCAGAAATGTCATGATTTTCCTTAGACGCTACTTTGCTGTCATAGTCAAGTAATATGTCGTAAATAAATTCGTATCGTTCAGTATATTTAACTTCACTAACTTCTTAATTTGATTTTTACATAGCTGGAAATACTCCAACTCCGAAGACCTATAAGACAACGGGTCGAGAAGGCCTGGAGGCTGTAGATCTCTCTTTTAAATCTACAGTGCAACATGACCAGCTCGGTTCCCGTTCCTTCTTATCAGGAGTGTATGTCCAGTGGGCTCAGCTCTAAAACATACTCAAACGATATGAACTCGGGGAGACATGAAGCAGAGAGGATAGTTTTAAATGTCGGTGGCATACGATACCTAACTTACAAAAGTACCTTGGAAACTTTGCCAGGCACGCGCCTTGCCAACCTGGTCGACGTGTGGTCAAGTGATACCACGAATGAGTTTTTCTTCGATCGTCATCCAGGTGTTTTCGAGTTTGTCTTGAATTACTATAGAACAGGAAAGCTTCACTGTCCGTCTAACGTATGTGGTCCCCTGTTTGAAGACGAGTTGGATTTCTGGGGCATTGATGAATTGGACGTGGAGCCATGCTGCTGGACATCTTTTCGGCAGTACAAGGATGCAGAGGAAACCCTTGCTCAGTTTGGAAAAATTAATTCTGATGTTGACCAAAGCCGAAACCCGCCCCAGACGTTGAAGCAAAAGATATGGGCCCTGTTCGATGATCCGCACTCATCTGTAATGGCCAAGGTGTGCTGGTTGTCTCCTTTGCAATGGCTCGATATTATGAATTATGAAGAATATTAATATGTTTGCGGAGCTAATTCAATGCCAGGACATAAAAAGGACAACGTGTTTTATAAATGTCTTACGTTTCGCAAACAAACAGTGGGTTTTGCAAATATAAATCAAAGCTATTAAACAAAAACAGTGCAGTTTTCTAGTACAATACGTTTTACAAATAAAAAATGTTCATAGTTAAGATAAAGCATAGGTTTCAAATACATCACACTTCACAAATAAATACAACCAACTGTAAAAATGCAGTTCTACCAAATTCTAACGATCATGCACTGCAAGTACTCTCGCTCCTCAAAAGATTTCCTTACAATCGTACAGAGTAATTCCCCCTCCACAACAGCAAGTGGCGATATGCGTCCATTTGGAAGTACCTGGTCTCCTTAAAGGAAGAAATGTAGTTGTGAACACATAGCGCCACCTGCTATTGTGAAGGGATAGTTGTGCAGCACATTTTTGATGTCAGGGAAAAATTAAATTTTGTTTTGCCTTTGCAGAGTCCGTTGTATTTGGTTAATGTTTAAGAAAAAAACTGCTTTGCATTTGTTTGATGGTCTCGTTTTGATATTTGCAAATCATGCTGTGTTTACAGATCTTATGGCATTTGTAAAAACAAGTTACCTTTTTAGGTGCACAGGATATAGCATGTCCAGGATGCGTCGTAGGTCTTTACATATATTGCATTCAAAGGTGTTGTGTAATGGTGTAAAAGGATGTGTCAAAGGCACATTCTAATCTTCTTTCTTTCTTTCTTTCTTTCTTTCTTTCTTTCTATTGAACTCTCTTTTCAAACAGCACTGTTGTTTAGTTTTTATACTTTGCCCTCAGGAAGCCCTGAACTGTAATGTCTAATGTGTACTGAATAGTTGTCTCACAGTATCAAAAGAACAGTCCAGCACACCTACAGCATGGAGCTGTCTGTTTGATGCGCATCTGCTGAGGGCTTTCTGTGCATTGTAAAATATCCAGAGTATTTCAAACTCTTTTTTTCCCTCTGGGTGCCCTGCTCTGTAGGAAATGGAGCAAACATGTGCAAAAATGGCTCGCTACGGCCTAATAAGTTAAGATCACGTGTTTTAATTAGTCTTCACAAGATTATGAAAGACCTTTTACCACTGAGCTGCCACTTTATTGTGCAGTTAACAAGCTGTTTGGTTTGTAGTATCTTTAAGAATGAACATGCAAAGAACTGTGTGTGTGTGTGGCTCATGACAGCACCACAGTCAGACAGTGAGGTCTTTACTTTATGACCCGGAAAGTTCCATCCCTGCAATCTTACACTTTACTGACTGTCGTTCTTGTGCTGTGGAAAGAATGTGCTATGTAGTTCTTAGCATGTTTTTCACAGCTGTAAATTAGATGGAATCCTGAATGATTGTTTAGTGTGGGGAAGCCATCCAGATTAATCCTGGAGTAACAAGACAACAGGGTCCTTTTACCATGAGGAATCAACTCAGTCTTTGGTATGAAAAGAGTTGGTAGCTTGAGAAGAGTCCTCTCCAACCCTGAGGTGATCAGAAAGTTCTTAGTGTATCACCGCTATTTATTCAAATATACAAGTGTGTCATGCAGGGAGAATTCTTTGGGGGATGTTCTGCCTTGTGTCTGTAAGATACACAAAGAGTAGGAGGTTTCTTTGGAATGGTTAATTACTCTTGATACACCAGGTTACTTTTGACAGTCGTTTTGTTTTGGACCCAAACACAGCAACGGTTTTGGGAGCGTTTCCCAAACGCCGGTTGTGGGACAGTAGCGCTGGGTATCCTCTCGTTCAAACATTCTTAAAGTGTCGTCTTTTTTTTCCCTCCTGCTAGGTCACTGCCTTTGTGTCGCTCTTCTTCATCTTGCTCTCCATCACTGTCTTCTGTCTGGAGACACATCAGAGCTTCCATGTGTCGGCTAACGTCACAGAGCTAGTCACAGAAGACGAGTACAATGCAGAGGAGATGGTTGATGAAGTGATCGTCATGCCTGCTCTGGTTATAGTAGAGCTCGTCTGTGTGGTGTGGTTCACCTTTGAGTTTTTTGTGCGCTTTTGGTGCTGCCCAGACATACTAAGTTTCATGAAGAGTTTCCTAAACATCATTGACCTTCTAGCTATCCTGCCCTTTTACGTGGAAGTGGGTCTGATTGGCCTGACCCATAAACCAGGAGTAAGTTTGCTGGGGTACCTTCGCGTGGTGCGCTTTGTCCGGATCCTGCGCATCTTTAAGTTGACGCGCCATGTGTTAGGTATCAGGGTTCTGGGATACACCTTGGCGGCGAGTGTGCGGGAACTTGGCCTCCTTTTAATCTTTTTTGCGCTCAGCATGCTATTTTTTGCCACTATGATGTACTATGCTGAAAACCTTACTCCATCAGAAGACTCCACCTTTAGCAATATCCCCGTTGGTTTCTGGTGGGCGGTAATTACCATGACCACTGTAGGCTATGGAGATATGTATCCTGTGACATGGCTGGGTATGATGGTTGCAGCCTTTTGTGCTGTGGCCGGTGTGCTTGCCTTTGCCATGCCTGTGCCTGTCATCGTCAGTAATTTCAGCAGGTACTACTCTCTGGCCGTCACAAAGCACAAGCTTCCGAAAAAGAAGAATAATTATAAACCTCAAATGCGAGAGCATTCACTTGATTGACCATGCGGCGAACAAAAAAACACAGCTATCATAACCTGAGGTAGGACAGCAAGTGTTTGTTCATCTGTTGCAATTACATATAATGCCAATGAAAACTGTTCTTATTATCACATGATGATTATCAGTTTCAAAATTGATATGTTTTTTCATGTCTTTCTCTCCTTCTATTTTCTTCAAACTGTTTCAGGACCCTTAAAAACAGGACATCTCCCAGAGATGTTTCTAGAGGAGTCCTGGAGCCTGAGCAGATGAAGTATACAAATTGGACATTATTATCAGTGCAGCTGAAGCCTTTGTATTATAATGTATGTGATCTGATTTCGTTAGGACCTGGAAATACTGGATATCATTTGGTTATCATCCTCTTACCTGATGTGTGAGAGGACAATGCTTTTGGGGGGGAGTTTTTGGTCTTGTTGATATAAAAGGAAGGAGTGTTTCACCAGCTACTAGTTAAATATAGAAACCTGGTATTTTATTCCATGAAACAGGTATTGAATGTTGACACATGTAGTGATGTGGCAATAACCAGCATATTACTCCAGAAAATGGATCTCACATGGTAAGGATGTCACATGAATGTGATTCCACGCTTTGCCATTGAAGGCCTCCATATTCCCTTTCACAATTTTTTGTCTCATTTCCAACATTATTTTCACAATTTGTAATATTTCATCTTTATTTTGAAGGTTAGATGACTGTTATTTTAGGCTGCTCTTGCTTTTTTTTTTATTACTTTAAGTCAAAATCATGATTAAAACCTGATCGTACTCAGCTGTGTGAATATGACACATAGAAAACTAGGGGTTTCCATTCAATGTGCAGACTACAGATGTAATCACATATTAATGGCACAATACCTTGTGCAGACCAGAAAACATTTGTTCTCTGTGGGCGTAACTGCAGTTCCAGTTACACAACTCCACTGTTGTTTTGGTTAAAATACACATACAAGGTCTTGCAACAAGTTTTCCTTCAGCTGAGCTTCTGTGGTTGTTTTTACCTTCAGGAACATGTAGAAAGGATTTTCCTAAAGGGTCATTACACGGTATGGTTTCTGTCAAAAGAAGTAAGCAGTAGGTCATGTTGAGGACACAGCTGAGGAATTCTTTCCCGCTGCCAAAACAGATTCCTTCCGGGCCCTCCCATCCCATAATTTGTTTTAACTAGAGGTAACTTCAATCGTTACGAGATTAAAAGACTTAAATAAGGCATTACATTTCATAACCTATTAATGATGAGTTTTGTTTTATATTTTAATAAGATATATGAGAAATTTTAACTACCTAATACATTCAGATCGTAAGTTTACCTTAAATATGAGATGTGAAATATGAGTTAGAAAAGAAAAATAGGTTAAGGCCAGCTTTTTGTTGAAACTTTATTTTTATTTTTGGTGATACCCACAATTACTCAGGTTTTTCAACGTGTAGCTTAAATACTGTACAATCATGATGACTGGAAAGACAAATTGCTTAACTGTGTGACAGGTAATCAGAAGAAGCTACCAAGGCTTTTGAATGTTTCTAAATCTTTATGGCAGAAGAGCACTGTGGACTAAACACTGTGGTGTTTAGTGTACCAGCTACTGTTACTTACAGGGAAATTACAATGTGATGATACACATACATACTCCAATACGCACCCACACACACACACTCTCTCTCTCTCTCTCTAACACTTTGACTACAGGGAAATGTGCCTGGCCACCAGCATCCATTTTTTTTGTTATTATCTTTGTATTACAAGTATCTTTTTAGTAGCTTTTTGTTTAACCAGTACTAACTTTATATTCCAAGATATTGCTTTAACACAGATGTTACTCATGGTACGAACGTTTAGCTTCAAAATCAGACTTACTCAACCAAACTGTCCGATTTCAAGTGAGAAAAGTGCACTCATGATCACATTCATTTAGAATACTTCCCAAGTAACGGTGTTAAGACATTAATAAGCATCTTATATTTGAAACATTTTATATTAGCTAGGCTGTTTGTTTACAAAGCTTATAGACAGGAAAATACACAGTAGACCATCAAAAGTGAGTGAGGTTTTTTTTTTTCAGTTTTGTACAATCATGTGAGTAACTGACGTATGAACAAAATCTGAGGAAAACACTAAACCAGTGATGGTGGTGCTCTGACACAATGGAGGAACTTGTCCATGTGTTTTTGTATTGAGGGACAACCCCTTCAGATTGCATTTGTGTTTGTCTACGACATTATTACCACAAAAAAAGAATAAACTGGGACCAAAGTTCATGGTCAAACTGAAACCCAGAGACTCTGTTCATCTCTTCTTTCTCTCTCTCTCTTTGTGTCCCTGCAATCATTAATGACGGAGCAGGTAAGGTATATCAACTACAAAATAGGTATATCTTAAAATATTCAGAACACATCTATATACACACAAAAGGGAAATATACACTTTCTCACCTTTACAGATAGTTTTCTCTTGAAACAGAATGTACACCAACATACAAACACAGATTACACACACATGTAGAAATATAGTTAATTTGATAACACCATGGCTTTGAGTGCATTGATAAAAAAATAAATGAACAAATCATCTTCAAACAAATAGTCTCAGCTGAAATGGAATTCCCTTAAAATTTATAGCAAGAACCAAAGAGACGAGACAAACCTTGAAAAAACTGGGCTCTCATGACTGACGCATTTTTCACTTGAGGAGCCTGGTGTTTTCATGCTCCGATAAATGAGTTTATGTGTCTAATTATAATGAGGGCTTAAGCACACAATTTAAAATATCAGTCACTAAAGCTCTCGCTTTTACTCAGTGTACCGACAGGCTCTGAAAAAAATATATAAATCTTTTTTCTCTTAGATTGTCTTGTATTTTTTGGAAAAAAAACCCCAAAAAAACAACAACAAAAGCAATAAATATGAGCTTAGAATATTTTTTTTAGGGGGGGGGGTGTGAATAAAACTCACTTCCCACTCTGATTAAAATGACCATGTTAAGAACTTGATCCCAGAGATGGTTCAAAGTTCAGAGCTCACCTTGTGATCAGTTTGAACTGACAGGTGAATGTGTGCCGTCCATGTTTTGTGCCCCTATATTGAATCACAGTAAAGGATCCAAAAACATCTGGTAAAATCAAGGTAAAATGAAAACGTTTTCTTAACAAATTCAAGTATATTCACTCCTCGATACATGGTCTGAAACCTTACTGATCTATAATCAGCAACTTGTTTGGTCCATTATCAGAGGTTTAAAGGAGACAAACGAAAGCTGTACGGGTGACATCGTTCTGCTGTGCTTCCAGAGTTTGAACCTTTTGTGTCTTCCTCAAGTTAATGTGCCTTGACACAGCTTTTTGTCGTACCATGAGTCACGACTGCCCGTGTCACTGTACCAGCCTTGTGCAAGCTAACAGCTGTGTCTTTGTGTGCTTGTCCAAAACGTTGTGCCAACAAGGAATTCACTCATTACACATAAACTCTGACTGGGCAGCTGAGTGAATTATAGCAGATATATACTGACTGCCAGTATGTAAAACCTTTTGAATGAACACAGCCTGGCTGGGTTTTGTTAGTATTTGGTGAGTTAGACAAGCTGATCTAAGGTGAGACTGATATTTACTTATTGCTCTTACATTTGGGAATGTTCCTTGGATTATGCTGAAGGTTCAGAATAAAATTATGTGGTAAAATGTATGCCGCTGCTGAAGGACGTAACTGTTTTTGATACTTTTTTGTTGATGTGAATTAGTAAGAACCCTAAAGCAACATTAAATGATTATTAAAATTGTCTTAAATCAATAAGAGCATGTTGTGTCCCTTCTAGACCTTCATCTCATTCAAAGATAGAGTTGTTGTTATGGAAATAATCTACGTGTAGCTCTTTTTTTTCCTCTTTTTCCTTTTTTTTAGTGTTGTGGTGGTGCATGTGCCCTGCACACACTGAAACTTGTGTTTCCTCAGCACAGTAGAAACTTAGCTTATTAAGTTTCTATGACAAGCTAGGTGTATGGTAGTCTATTGCAGTGTGTTTCACAGAACATACCAAAGAGGAGTTTTTAACTTCACTTCCACCCAATCTCACACACAAGTATAGAATTAATAAATTATCACATTATATTCAACTCTGACACTATTGACTAGAATTATATTAGCCTAACAATCTAGACAAACATAAGGAGATCCACTCCCGAGTGAACAAGGTAACAGCTCTTAAATGAGCCAAGCAAAAGATGCAACAGTAAGCATACAATGAGGGCCAAGAGTTATCACACAGTCAAGAGAAAAGTTTAGAAGATGGTTGGGGAACATATCGGTCTCTGAAGGAGAAACATGTCACCCTGAATTAAGTCATTGCAGAGCGCTATCTCTTAAAACGTGTTTAGATAACTGCCTCGAAAGCTGTGCGGTAGAAAGAACATATATCTAAGAACTACAACAGGAGTTTGATTTACAGTATAATCTCGTATTTTCTATACAGTCCATACTGTCAGCTGATAAGGCTGATTCTGCTAGTTGTTTTGAGTCCAGATGATAACACATATGTTTTATCCAAAAACTGACAAGGCTCCTACACCGTGAATAAATATGTCTAATGTACAGTCGATATACGTTCAGATGTAAGATTCATTTTCACATTTAAGTTCCAATATGCCAGTGTGCTATGTTTGTGAGCTGGACAACTAGACCGCTTATCTAACGCCGTAAACAGACTGTAAAACTACTCACAAGAGATGGTCATTGTTCTAAGGTGACAAGGAAAAGTCAAACAAACATCAAAAAAAAAAAAAGAACAACTTTTACAACACAGGTTATATTTATGTGTGAGTAGTGTTTTCTTATGTACTTCTTCAAGAGGGTGTTTCATCTCTTTCTACCCTAAGCGCTTTGTAACTTATATAAAAGTTTTATAAATAACAAATGCATGGCTTATTTGGCCAGCAGGCTGTGCAAATATGATGGAGCCTTCACAGTGCTCCAGCAAAGGCAAGGAGCACCTCCTTCACCGACCTCCAACGGGCGCTCCTGCCCCTCAGGGCTGCATACTCTCTCTGGTTTGGAGTGATTGTGTTTACTAACTCAAATGACCTGAGGCCTGATGAACCTACCTTTTGTGTATCTGTTTAGACAGAACTCCTCATGACCCGTGAGGAGCTTAGATTTTTTTTTTTTGTGCTATGTTTTTCATATGATTTGGGATATGACAGTGCAACTGTCTGGGGTGACGGTGTTATTATTCTTGTGGATTTCTCATGAGGGAAACATTCAGCCCCACTTAATTTTTGTGAACTGAAATATCCGGCTGTCTAGAGGGACCGAGGGGACAGATGCAGAGAAGTGTATGGAGCGTGTGAGCCTGACGGTCGGCGATCAGTCAGACTCTGGCGTGGTGGCCATTTGGTAGCCAGTCCCATAGCAGCTACTGGGGGACAGGGAATTGGGGTCTTTAGGGGCGACAGCGCTGCCAGGCCCGAGGTAGGCCCTGTGTGTGGGCATTGGGGAGGGTGCTTCACTGGGGTTCTTGCTGAGAATGAAGCGAGTTTCATCCTGTTCTTCCAGATTGGACATATCCTTCATCATGCATCCCTTGCGGTAGGAGACGGAGAGCTTGTTGGAACCGTCGGAGAGCAGGTTGAACTGACGAGCGACGAACACCACGGGGAGAGGAAGCATGGCCACAACGATGAGCGCAAAACACATGGCTAACGCCCAGGGCGGGTAACTCTGAAAACGCTCCTGAGCCTGGGGAGAGAGAGAGAGCGAGAGAGAGAGAGAGAGAAAGCGAGAGTGAGAGCGAGAGAGAGAGAAACATTGGCTTACGACAAGGAGAGGTACTAGCAATGAATTTTCTAAGTGAGGACGGGGAGGGGGGGGGGGGGGTCCTCTGATAAGTAAAGACAAAAGAGAAAACACTGACCAGTTCCTGGACCCAAGCATTGTATCCTGGTGGACTGATGGCCATCTCAATAACGGTGGCGGAAATGAGAACGATGAGACACAGTGGGGACACATACTTCCACATGTAGAAGTAGAACCTGTATGGTCTGAATCCCAGCATGTCCTCCAGGTCCTGCATGAACCTGAGACGGACAGAAGACATGGACTGTGAGGGACAGGACTGCTGACTGAACCACTGCAAAACATCCTTACAAATGCCATTTAAACAAGTCTTTTTTTTTTTTTGGTAGCAACGCTTAGTTGATATAAACAATTACTAGGTCACTATGAACTAGGGTACCAGAAGCCCTCAAGACTGATTTATGTTCATGAAACTAAAAAAGAAGGTCACCCGCCAAACTACACCTGAAAACAGATTTATATATAGTTGTTTTAGCTTCAGTTAGCCATGAGTCTGGGACAGTGGGCTGTACCTCTTAGTACCATAGATCCAGGCAACAGACAGGTTCTCCAGGATGACAACTATAGTGAGCGGCAGCCCAGCTGAGTAATCGTCAAACATGGTCACAAAGTAATTTCCTGAGCGCTGTACAAACAGCAGGCCACAGAAAAAAGCCACAATGCAGCATCCCACTAAAGTGCAAAGAGACGAGTTAGTGTCACAAAGATCCGAAACGTTAAGATAGTCAAGACTAGACAAAGTCTTTTACAGACACAGAAACCATGTAATAGTTTCCTACACCATCGTTAAATATATTTGACAGTTTTAAACTTCAGAAACTGCAGTTCCGTCGATGAGTTTTTTTATCGAGACCCGAGATTCGGTCTTACCTGTGAGGACCTCCTTGCGCACCTTAAAGGTGTCCAGTATGGGCGTGGTGATGCCAGTCATGGTGCCAATCATGCTGCCCAGTCCCAGGTTTATGAGCATGAAAAAAAACATGACCGACCAAAAGGGGGAAGCCGGGAAATGAGTCATGGCCTCAGTGAAGGCAATAAAGGCCAGACCAGTCCCCTGCACTGCCTACAGGGAGAGAGAGAGGGAGAGAGATAAAAGACTCATGACAGAGATAACTGTAGTACACATGGAAGAGCAGGACAGAAAAAAAGGGTGATTGACAGAGATACAAAGTGAGGTAATAGTACACATGGAAGAGCAGTACAGAAAAAAAGGATGATTGACAGAGATACAAAGTGAGGTAAAAGCAAAGTGAGAACATAGAAAAAAGGCCGATTCACACAAGAGATGATAACAAAGGGCTATAATGATAACGATTTATATCTGGCGGAGTGTTCACACAAGACGATGTTTTATTGTCCTTTAAGTTTGGATAAATGTTTCCCTTACTTTCAGAATCAGTATATCTTAATATTATTTTTTGTTGAGTTTAACAAAAAGAATAACTAATCAGGCCGAAAATGGGTCAAATAATAATAATGCATAAAATGTGTGTGTGAGCCATCGAATAAACCTGCTTACTAAAACTGATATTCCTTATCATGTCCGCCTTTACTATTACTTCAGCCTTCGCCTGTTTTATTGGGCGCTACTTCTACTTTACACATTTTTCAAATCGTGAAATGATCTTTCATGTATTATGTTACAAAAGTACACGCGTTGCTGGTCACATGCATGATGTCTGAACACACAACTCTGAATCGCATGAAAAATCATGATGAAAGTGACCTGGAAGTGATCCTAATGCTATTTACCACCGTACTGCAGCTGTCACTGTAATCAGTGAAGCGCTATTTTTTTTATTTGTCCTTTCTGGGGTTATTAAAGAACTTACAGGCAAGAGGGACATTTGGTCGAGAAACAAAGCAAACCACAGCCGCTCTCTTTTTATCAGTGATCAGATCTGCTGAGGGTGAACAGGATCAGATCCAAAAGTCTAACCTTGTTGAGCTCATCCTCTAGTAAGCACGGCTCCAAACCCAGCTGTGCAAAGCTGCCCTCCTTCACAGTTTTGATGACGGTGTACATTTCCGCGTAGTCCGACGTTGTTAGGTGGGAAAAGTTCACATGTGGAGGGATAAGGTCATGACTTAGCACATTGGAATTCAGGTAGCCAAGGATCTTTTCTGCATTCCTACCAGAGACACAGTAAGAGTATAATAAAGATATCACCCCATGCAGAAAGTGAACAGAACTGAATTGACACTATTGAAATGGGATCAGGAGGCTAAGGTTGCTACATTTGTTCATAGGTGGTATCATACAGAATGAATTAACTCTACTTCAAGTTAGAGATATGATGCTGGATGTTGGCTTGATAAAGGAAACTAACTTAGCTGTAAGAAATATTGTCAAAAGAATAATAAGAAAAAAAATTGGTCAAAAGGTTTTTATGCTGTTTGTTTAGGTACTTATGGGAATTGCCATAATTTATTTGGAAACATATACAACCCTTTGCTGAGACAAACTTACTCAATGACACACTTCTCATTCAGAATGTTAGCCTTAAAGCCAAGCACGGCAAATACCACCAGCGTTGCCAGTATGGAAGTGATAAAGTTGATGACAGAGACCAATACAGCATCAAAGTGGCAGTTGTTGTCGCTCTTGTTATAGCTTGAGAAGGCAATGACTCCACCAAAGCCAAGACCCAGGGCGAAGAAGACTTGAGTAGCTGCTTCACGCCACACCTGAGGCTCCAACATCTTCTCCAGCTGATGGAAAGGAGGAGAAATTCCATTCAGCCAGCAATATGAACGACATGAGAAAAGAATCTGTTCTGTTGGTTCATTTTAAAGAGGAATTTAGAGGAAAGTATGCGATTTTTCTGAATATGATTCATGAAACAGGCATGTAATTGATATGTAATGACCTCTGGTAATGCGCTCACCTTAGGTGTGAACATATGTGCAATGCCATCAACAGCGCCCCTCAAAAACATACCCCTGATGAGGAAACAGAAGAGGACCACGTAGGGGAAGAGAGAACTGAAGTACATCACCTGGGACAGAAGGAAAAAAAAACATCCACAGTCAAGAGCAAGCTGGCCACACTCCATTATCATTACACACTGTTTCATGTTCTTCAAAGCAGGTTTGAACAGGAACACCTGAGTCTCAAAACACATTAAAACTGTAAAATATAAAACTCATGTACGTACATGGTGCCAGTACATTGTTACACCCATTTTGGTAAACGTCGTCAAGCGGTGTTTATTAATTTGTATAATAACCTGTGTTACTCTTGCTGTATCAGCTTATGTTTATGTCATCACCATATCTATGCGGACGTTATTTATTTGCTCTGATGCTGCCGGTATATCTTTCAAGAGACAACAGCAACGGGAAACAACAGCAACGGGGAAACAACAGCCCACGGCGGTGCTCACCTTCCCAGAGGACTGGATGCCCTTAATGACGGCCAAAAAGACAATGAACCATGCCACCAACAGGGACACAGTCATCTTCCAGTTGAGACCTCCGCTGTCTGCTATGGTGCTGGTGATATTCAGAGTCTCACGGTACCAGAAGTAGGTGGTGGCAGAGCTTTTGTCACACTCTGGCTCAACGACTGTCATGACCCAGACGCAGACAGGCCAAAGAGAGGGCGTTTGGGAAGAGAGAGAGAGGGCAGGGGAGAAGGGAGGAGGCATGGGAAGAAAAGATTAACAGTTGTGTATTTACACCGAGAGGCAAATACATAACTCCGCTAAAATAAGCACAGGGATCCCTTACAAGATTGTTGATTAACTGACAAGTTTACACTAATAAACAAAGTTATGTTATTAGTATGCAAGAGGGGTCTTGCTATTGAAACCGCGTGGCTGTGTATATTAGGACATAATATTGGCATGGTAATACGCGAGTCTGGTAGACCACACAAGACCAGACCTTTTATCTCACTTGAATCCCTCACTAAACAGTTTTCCCTGAACTAACACACTCAGGCCCAGGCAGCTCCGACACTGGCGTGATGAATGTCGATTCCATGCACAGACTAACAAAGACATCAGCCAAAAACATGTTAGCATTCCCTCTCTCCCCCACTTTCTCCTAAACTTGGAATGCTGAGTCACTCGCGAAGCCTCAGCATTAACTGTACAGGTGCTTGACTGTTAGTGGAAAAAAAAAGGAATGTTTGTCTTCCTCTAGATCCACAGTCACAGTCACCAAGTGTAGCAAAGCAAAGATTCAGGTTGTGAAATCCATCTGAAGGACGCACATCTGCAGTTACACGCGACCTTCACGAGGAGTGTCACTAGAGAACCAGTCTAAGTTTGTTTGTATGTTTGTATGTGTGTGTGTGTGTGTGTGTGTGTTTGGTTGTACAGCTGGGTGAGGATATGAATAATAGCATTGCTGTGGATAAGACGATTTGGTCCTGCCTCAGTGAATGAGAGCCTCTGTTCATCATCTGCGACCTGGGCTGACACAGGGTAAACACATGCTTGCCACAAAGGTGAAGGAGAACAGAGAGAGAGAGCTGAGAGTAAATGTCATATGGCAGAGTATGCAAAAGCTAAGGCAAAACCAAGACCCTTAAGAACATCACACTGGTTTATAATAAACATATAACACATATTTCAGACATAATTGGTCATGGCAATTCTAACAGCGCGGCTAAATATGACTAAATACATATAGCCAAATACTTTGAGTATAATTCTATTCTGTTCTTGAACCTGTGCAATTATACATCTGTATGTCTTTCATTTTGGGATCTTTGCATGAAGAAAAACTGACATATCAAAACCTCTCTCCTCCTCCTCCTCCTTCTCTTCCCAGGGTGCCCAGTTGATCTGCGCTGACTCATGTGAACTGGTGTGAAGGGACAGAGTGATTTGGTGAGCTGCAATTGCTTTATCATACTCACTAATCTAATTGCGCCTCCGGGGAGCTTAAGTCAGATTATCTGTGTCTGAATCATAAGGGAGCTTGGTAGGGGGAAATACAATCAGCATATCCACTGAGATGTGTCTGTGTCTCTGTTTGGGTGAGTGTGTGTGTGTGTGTGTGTGTGTGTGTGTGTGTGTTCTTCAGAGGAGCACCAGCCTTTAAATGTAGAGTCTGACTAAAATGTTATTTTTGGATGATATAGTAATCTAATGAAAATGGATAAATCTCCATTTGAGGAGAAATGGAACAAGTGGGGTAAGAATACTGCAGAGTATAAATTGAAAGGCTCGAAAGAGAGTCTTCTGAAATTGTGAGCACTAAATCTCTTTGAACTGTGCCATTTAATATTCAAAATGCCTGAGAGAGTTTTAGTAGTTCTGCGAACATCAGTTTGGGGGTTTGCTTTGAAAGCATTCTTTTAACAACAGAAGAGTGATGATTTTAATACAAAGCAAAGCAAATACAGTCAAACAGATCTCCTCTATTCAGTGACACATTTGTGTACAGGCCTATGGATATTCTGTGATACACTGTCCAGTGTGAATTAAAAAAACTCAGGCGACTCTCGCCAGAACGAATGAAGGTGTCACGCACTGACACAACAAAATCTGCAGATATTCATTGTGATGTAGATTTTTCATCAATTAGAAAGTAGATTTTCTATCAACACCCTTCATCACATGACGGTACAGCACTTACTTGCCAGTGACCCATTCCTCCTAATGGGACACTCACTCCATGGGAGAGGATACTGGAAAGACTGGAAGAAGTAGAAGATACTCCAGCCAATGATAACGTTATAGTACAGCCCGACAAAGCCACATACCTAGAGAGGAAAAAGGGAAAGATGGATTTTTAGAGGGGGCCCTGATTAATCCTCAGTCCAATTCTTTATCCATTCAGTCTGCGTAATCAGCGAAAGATTCAAATATACCCTTAGATTTTTACAAAGCACTTGGGCTCTGTGAGTTGCGTGAATCTAAGATCCGTCAAACACAAGGACAGAACGAAGGCCGCCCCTCTCTAACTCTCTACCGTGAACCACTGCAACACGGTTGCTATTAATAGAGCACAATGTTCCGAGCATATCTCCCCCATACTCATGCTATGGATTAGAAGTAAAGCCATCTATTTGTTTAGTTCAATGTTGATTGATCCATTATTGTAATTGGTGAATTCAGTACCACAGCATATAGTGTGTACACTGATGTAATTTAGTTTGGTGCTGAATGTTTTGATGAATCTTGCTAAGGATATTAAACAGATTCATTAGAATAAATCAGCTATTTGTATGTAGATGTTATTTTTTTGGGGGGGGGGGGGGCAGGTTTTGTTATTTCTTTGTGAAGAATTGGTTTGTTTAAGCACATGTGCAGGGCTGTGGTGTTAGTGAAGACCAGCTGAAGCTGAACGAACAAGGTCGGACTAGCCATGAATTATTAAAGCACACTCTTTCAGAGGTTTCTGCAGCAATCCCTTCAGAGGTATTTATAGTCCTGCTTCTCTCCCTCTTTCCTTCTCTCTCTCCCTCACTCTCTCTCTCCCTCACTCTCTCTCTCTCTCCCTCTTTCCTTCTCTCGCTCTCTCTCCCTCACTCTCTCTCTCTCTCTCTCCCTCACTCCCTCTTTCCTTCTCTCTCTCTCCCTCTCTCACTCTCTCTCTCTCTCCCTCACTCCCTCTTTCCTCCTCTCTCACGCTCTCTCTCTCTCTCATCCACTCTCGTGCCACTCAGTCCCACTCTACTTCAGCGAGAGCCTTGCCATGTTCCATCAGGAGAAAGAGTATCAGCCACACTGTGAGCCTGCATCCATCTCTGTCTTTACAGATGCATAAGAGTGCATAGCTTAGACTGTACACTGGGGCGCAGGTCTACCCTGCAGATAGACTCAACACTGAGAGAGACAGGAGAAGTCAGAGTGCGTTGTTATTGTTTTTCAATATGTCATGAATAATAATAATCTCTGTTACATTCCATAGGACTCCTCCTCCCCAGGACTCTACCTCAGAATTTATTCTCAACTCTGTTTTCCTTAACGTTGTTGTTTTGTGCAAATTGCTGTTGGGTGTTTTCTTGCGGGAGTTTAATTCAACAAAACGAATTGGAACTGAGAAAATCGATTGAACACAAATGTGTATTACAATCATACGCTTGTTGACACTGAGAGGACGGATTATGATAAAAGGAATACAAAAAAAAAGTACAAGCTTAATCTGTTTTTCTTTTGCTGTGACCCCAAACAAACATTTCCGTGTCACATGCATCTCTGAACAAAGCTTGTTCAGGAGGATGGTAGAATAAGAGATTAGTGACTGTTTGCATAAAGCTCCATCCTAAGCATTGGAGAGACTGCGCTACATGCTTAAATTCACAAAGAGGACGAATGTTGGGAGGATGCCTCCCAGCATCTAACTAGACTACTCTCTGTATTTCTATGAGCAGTTTTCCAAGAAACTGAGGCGGGAAGAAAGGAGATATGTTCTGTATGTGCGACACTATTTGTGGAATCTATCCACTCTACATATTGCATTGACTTCGAGGTGGTAGGTTTTGTTTTGAGATGCGCGTTAAGAGCCAAAAAAACGTCCCACACATAAATCACGCTAAACTACTGAGGGAGAGGTTCAGTAGCCATGTTATGCTCTGCAGTGCAGGGAAGGAGGGGAGACCATTGCCGGTTACTGTGAAACAATATCAACTTGCCTCCAGATATAACTCACAAGTACTCTTCAAATGGCACGGCTGCAGCTGCTTAAGGCAGAGGGGGAAGCCAATACACTCGAGTTGTAATGGATATTTTACTTTAGTTTTCAACTGATGCACCTTTCCCATCCACTCTATAAAAGTTATTTGAAGCCATTTGATTTATCGAGGGTGAAAATTAACCGCCCGTTCTAATGATCCATTAGATCAGTACGGATGGTAAACCACCGCTCCATCAACCCAGGATAAACCATGAAGTGCTATTAAACAGGGAAGTCTTCATGAATTCACAAAGGACAAGACACACAAAGTGCAAACTCCACAGAGAGTGTAGCGTTGTGTCAAACGGTCTGTAAAAAAACGTGAAGAAATTTGTGCCCTATTGAAATGAGACCCCTGTGGCTTTCGTACTGCATAGACATATTTCGGTGACCAAAGGCTAGTATCACGAAGGTTCCTTTTCATAGAATCGTAAATTTTATGAAAGATCTTGTTCAGTTGATGAAGCGTAAATATCGGGGAAATTTCCCTACTCACCATTAAGCTGGACACCCCTATGCCCCCTAGTCGAGGGCAGACATAATTCCACACTCCGATACTTCCACGCCGGATTTTCTGGCCCACAGCCAGCTCCAGGAAAAACAGAGGAATGCCAATGAGGATGAGGAGGATGAAGTAAGGGACCAGGTAAGCACCTGCAAGAATTTCAACATACACTCTGATTTTAACTCGTTACTCAGTTCGTTGAGGAGAGTAGCGAGAGAAAAAAAAATACAATGATTATCAAACAGTTTTATCCTACTACAGATTTTTTAAATGCATTTAAAAACTATGCACGTGCATTACTGTCTTCACTTAAACACAACCTTCAGTTTTGTACCTGTTTTAAGTCTGTATTGATTTAGTGAACAAAAAAAAACTATGAAAGCTTTAACAACATGCTAGAACTTCAATGCATCCCTTTTTGAATGGGTTCAATTAATGCTGTTGTGGGGTTTTTTTTTTTCTGATTTAGCAGTAACAGTATATTTTTTTCCACTTTCCATACTGTATTGGACTCCAGCTGGACTCCTCATAATGAAATCCTCTGATGAGGCTGCCCCCTTTGCTTTTACAGTAACGCACATATAATACCGTTATACTTTCTTTCAGCTGTTTTTTGGCTGTGATTGGAGAGCTGAGCAGTGGTCTGTGCCAGTATTCATCAGAGCATTATGAAATCAACGGAAGCGAGACATTCTCAGTTTTCTATAGTGCCCCTAATCCTCCTGACATTTAACAGTGAATCACGCTTCCTTTACGTGTGAGCCACCACCTATCTCACTGCTGAGAGCACTAGTTCTCTTTTCTGGCAGGGGTCTTTTCGGGCCGAGGGAGTGTGACTATGTGAGTCATCCACTACGTGGGATGCTGATGCAAAAGCTTGGCTCATTGCTTCACTGTTAAAAGACGCAGCCCTGTCATCAGAGACACATCAAAGCTGTAAAACCAGGACACAAGACTGATGTGAGGAAAGCCGTGTACGGAAAGGGAATTTAAACTTAGAGTGCAAGAGAGAGATCTTAGGAATGTGCTGCTTTCGGCAAAAGAGAAGAAGCTAAAAGACACAGTGATGAAGACCACGGAAATAAAATCAAGGTCAAAGCGGAGAGATGAAGTAAATCGACGACGTTGTAATAAAAAGAGAAAACAAAATCGTATAAGGGGAAAGAAAACAAAGGGCAGAACAAAGCCTGATGTCACATGACTGGTAGCACAAAAAAAAGATTAGGTGAATCGAGTACTCTGGTATGGTCTGAGCCAAACTGTTCCCAAATCAGTATGATAAATACTCTGTACTTCCAGCTGGATCCAGTCAATTGGAGCCTAGCTGAACTGTGGCCAGGTTTCTGAGTTGATATATAGTGTGTTCACTGAAGGTGAGAAAAGAGGCCCAAGGAGTGATAAGCACACATGACATTGCCCCATTTAATCCTATTTAATTGGCTGTCAGGAGTCAAATTAGGGGGTGAAAAATGGCTGTTCCTCTCCTCACATTCTCTGCTCTGGCTGGTTAGTAAATACACCCCGTAAATCAGCCTAGTAATGGGTACAAGACAAAGTGGAGAAAAAATACAACATCTAGGATTACATAGTACAGGAACTGAACCTTATCATGATAAAGATAAGAAAATAATCATCATGACATTGATAGGAAAGACATCACGACTGTTTAAAGGCAAAAATATATATCTTTTGGGTATATCTGTCAGTGTTGGCTGAATTTCCTTTCACTCAGAACCAGGAGTAAAAGTCAAATGCATTAGTGTATCTAAAAGCTCATACTGGCCACCATTATAAGGGACTAAATCCTAGGTCAAAGAATTTTTATCGTTATGTTCCTCTGAGAGGAAAAGGGCATGTTTCTTTAACAGATGACGGCAATGTGCATCATGTAATGTTAAAGTGCCATGAGCAAAATTTTATCCAGTAAAAGCGAATTTACATATTATCAATTTATGCTATGTTTTTAAATGAGGCACGACCTTGAAGAGCAAGCTTTCACTTGACCTGAGATGACATCTCCGAGAATAGCGTGAAAGAGAGCAGTTTGATATCGCCCACTGTACACTGCTGTGAAATGCCAGTCTTTCAAATCAATCATGCCCTATATTACGCAATTCAGATATGCTAGATTTTCACCACTTTTGATGTTTCATATTTTAAATTTAAAAAATATTTTCATTAAATAAAACAAATATATATAGATATATTGCTGAAGCTAACACTATTCCAACAGGCTTAAAGCTGGAGTACATTTTCCCTGTTCATCAGCACATTAGCCTATAGCTTTTTTTCTCTGTAGTGCGCCTGAGTGACTGTAGTGATCAATTGTAGAGCTATATTTAGGGCTAAGCCTTGTCTGAAGAGCCTGTTTTCTCTTGGCAGCTGTACCAGATTGTAACTCTAGCCTGGTGTAACCGTCAGGTAGTGTGTGATGTCTGGGTCACAGTGCTACCAGGTTGAGGGGACAGAAGGTGCTAAATCAGACACACTGTCGAGCAGAGTAGGAAACAACCTACCACTCAAGACTTCTGTCTTCTTCTGTAGAACAAGACAACATAGCAGCCTTTTTAGCCATTTATACAAAAGCATGAAATTCAATAACGCCTTTCCCACCATAGCAACATAACAAAACACATTTTTCCAGATCCATGGTTCCACGTGTTTGGAAAAACACAACCTTTTAAGCCTCAATCTCACTGTGTATTGCTCTGTGACATGGACTGCTTTGAGGGAGCAGTGTTTTGGACTCATTAAGCATGCTGCAGAAAACATCAATCCATTTTAAAGGCATCTAGATGATTGTCATAAGCACTGTTTATGCTATCCAGTGTATCGCCTGTGTGAGCATGCATCACTGTGCCACTACTCACCTCCACCATTCTTCTGGCACAGGTAGGGGAAACGCCACACGTTGCCCAGGCCGACAGAGAAGCCCACCTGGGCCAGAATGTACTCCAGTTTGTTGTTCCATGCGGGACGCCCATCGTCCTCGGGGCTATCTGTGGGACCCTTTTGCCCTGCGGGTCCTCCAACGTTCAGAGAACTGCTCTTGTAGTCAAGAGGCTCCTCGTGGGCCAGCAGGTCGGCCACTGACGCCGTGACCACATGCTCATGGGTCTGCTCACGCTGGGTCACCTTGCTGTTCTTAGGCATCGGGGAGGCTGGGGGTGGGGGGGCAGCTTGGGGGGCTGGGGGAAGGTGGTTAAGGAGGAGTGAATGAAAGAGAGCGAGAACGGGACAGAAAGCTCAGGACTCAGAGCTTATGAGCGTGACTGGAGGCAGACAGGTGGACAAGATGTTTCCAGGTTTTGCCTTTGATCCTGCGATGGGGAAACAAATGAAGTCGTGTTAAAAACAATGATAAAAATGAACACGTTAATCAACGTGATTTAAGGAAAGCAAAACAACAACAACAACAACAACAACAACAACAAAAACGCCCTTTAGCTAAACCTAATGCGTGGTACAATTGGGCTGATGTGGTAAAACTGAGCTTTTGGGGTTTGTGAGACAAACCGACAGACCTACACTCAAAACTGATGGTGCTCAGACAACACAGAGACAACAAATATGAGTCCAAAACCATGTGACTGTGTCCTTAATGATATCAATAGAAGTGAGAAATCAGTAAGGCAGCTGGACCTCTATAGAGCTATGGTCCGTGTTTCTAAACATAATCTAGGTGCAAATAATTCCTCTTTTTGTTGTCACGGTTATAATATAGGAAGATCTTTTCTTATACTTTGGGGAGAATCATGATACAGAGAACAACGATCAGAAGGAAAGATCATTTATCACAGAGCCATTGACTACTGACAGGGCATTTCTCTTTTAGCAGCACATTACTCTTGCTGATATACACATTAAATAACACTTCAGACATGGGTTCACTGGCGAAATTACTCCCCACCACTCTGTGGTGGGCCAGGCTTGTAATGAGGTATGAGTCTATAAGCACTGGGTCTGAATTCATGGGCTTATTTCAGTAAAGATGTACAATGGTCACTATGTTAAGGCAAGGTTGATATGACAAATCATCTGCAAAGTAAAGATAAAGGCAAAGTAAAAATCTACCATGATTTTTTTCACAGTTTTCCAGGAAAAGAATCTTTTATGTTTTTTTTCCCCAATACACAAAATAATTTTTAGACAAAACCTCAGCATAGGCCTGGTGGGTTCACTGGAAAGTTCCAGATTCCACATGCATCACAAAACTGCAAATGCCCTTAATGGTTGTCACAGACCAGTGTGACTTAGACAGAGTTTTGGAGTAGATTTATGGTTAAAACATCTGGGCCAAATTTTCCAGAAAGGGCCAGAACAGGCTGTTTGGTGAATCTAACCAGCCCCTTGTGGAAGACAGCAGGTGGTGGTAGCTTCCCTGTGCCCTCAGGGATTTCATCTTAAATACTGCCCACACAAATTATCTAGGCTCATCTTTCTGTGTCATGCACTTGAATTCCGGAAGCTTTTTTTTCCCCCTCTGTAAATCCTGTAATCCATTGAGACAGCAGCAGCCATATTAACCATCCCAGCAACCCCCCATTTTCAAAAAGGCATTGGTTCAGTCCAGAGAAAAAGAAGGAAGTAAGCATGAAGCAGTGGATAAGCAGTCTGTCATGTGCTCTTTCTGTCTACATACTTCACCAGCCTGCTGTGAAAAAGTTTATTAATTATTAAAACTCAAGACCCACAGCTATTGTATAAATCCACATACGACGTGGGTGTACAAAAAGAAACAAGAAACCATGTAAGACCATTTTCCTCTCTGACATACAGATGAACACAGAAAGACTTTATAGAGAGATCATTTCCGAGACGGTTATTCGACACAGTATCGTGTCAGGTGTTTTATCAGAAGCTTTCCAGCTGTAAGATTGAGGTTTCACCTGATGACAGGTTGTGAAGTCAGAGACATGAAGGAGAGGTTTGACCATGGAGGTCACATAGAGGACAGAAAGCTGCAGTCCAGGCTGTGGGAACATCTTGAATGCGCTATAGGGTGCCCCACCGCTGCCCCAGTGAAATCAGTCCATCTGACTGCACTGCTTTGTTTGCAGAGCTGTGCTCATTAATTGTCATTAGCCCAACTCCTGAGCTAAAAAAAAAAAATATATAGTTTAACCACAAATTCCGCCTTCCAACACCGCCGAATAACGCTGAGATCATCTCCAGTCTTTACCATATGTTGTGTGATACATTTCAACATAGAGTGCCAGGCTTGCAAGGGATAAGCAACATGCATGCCACACCAAATACTCTTGATATTGATTTCTGGAATGTCAACATTTCCTCATTAAATTAAGCTGAGAATGTTAAAATTCAGGCTCTGATCAAGCATAACCAAATAAATTGTGTTCTTTGGAAAGGACAAGGAGAGACAGTTTTAATATTGTCTTTGTTATGGACCGCTAAACAATTCCATTAATTATCCTGTGAGACATCTGTGCTTGGCATAAGGGACAGCCATAGCCTATCAAAACTCATACTGCAATCGATTTCATAGTCTCATGGTTCTATCACAGAATGAAATAAACGCACTCCTCAGATATTCTCTCACGGAAATGGAGAAATCAACAGGTAATATCACTCTTAACCTCTGTGAAGCACGCTATGGCACACTGCTGAAATGTAAACAAAATACAGGCATCAATGACTATATCATCTTCACAAATAAAAGAGTTTTGGGTCAATCATGCGAAGTCACACATCTTCGGACATTGTTCATCCACAGACAAAGCAATTCATCTTCAGATTGAGGCAATTATGCCATCAGATATAACTTAAACAGTCATTCAGTGATCACTAACCAGTTTTCTGCCAAACACTAACAGATAAGTAGCAACTAACATCTAAGATTAACAGCACTCAAAAGGTAACTGAATGTTCTACAAAGACACAGTATAAGAAATGCCATTTCCACGTACACAAAAATCAGTTCCACACCTTACATAAATTATTCACACAATACCTGGTCTGCTCTATCAACACAGAAAAGGTCAGAAAGGCTTGCTTTTGAGGAAAATAATGCCAGAATGAGTGATTATATCAGAGGAGGATGAATGTAATTACACGGTCATTAAAAGAAAATCAGCCTCACATAATCAATAAATAGGCTGCAACTCAACAGTCTCAGCCCTGTCTGTAACTCAATAGCTACACCAGCAAAAAAGTAGAGTAACATTACCATGAAAAACAATCAGCGTGGGGGTCAAGGTTATTTTGCCCTGTAATAGGATATGAGTCAAGACATCAGAATTGTACTTCTAAATGTGATCTAATCTGACATATTAGCGATACTGTGCTAGTAAAGCGCTTGTCTAAACATCAAACTATGGAAAATGGTGAGTCATTCCTCACATAAACAGAAACTGATTAAATAATCTAAAACCATATGGTTTCATGAAGAAGAGCTCCCCTCATACACATGTTTCTTGTCATGCATTGTTGCCTTAGAGGTAAAGACAAATTATGTTAACTGAAAAATGGAACTGACAAGCTTTTAGATTTATGGAGGACATGTTTTCCAAGTATAGTGATCTTTTTCAGTTTTTTTTAAAATCAAGAGTACTGACTTAAGTTATTTAGACACAAATGAGGTATAAATTCAAATAATTTCCAAGTTTTCAGGAAATCAGACAAAATAATTGTGATGCTTTGCTTAAATTTAGGTTTGCACCTCAAGCCTTCTACTTTGCCTTTCTTTTTATACATCTTGACTGAACAACAGAAAAGAGAGAGCAGGTTTAAGCCGAAGAAACAAAACTACACTAATTTACTACACATATTCCTTGAGCACTGTCCTCTTAGAGTATACTGTCAGAACAGTTCCTGATTTCTCGTAAGATGACACTTGTCCTCCAGGTTTAAATGTGTGATGTTTGTCCTAATTTCTAATATGTCTGACATGCCACCATTAATTGAAGATAGGTATCAAACTCCTTTCAACCTCCAAGCAATCGATGCACATGGCCATATTCTGTTTGTCATTCATGATGAGTATGTTCCAGTTTGATCTTGTCTGGTTGCTAGGAAACCTCTCTTCATAAAATATCTCAGACTAAAACTGATAACTGATGCCCATGCCTTCCTGACACCTCCCAGCCATTAGACGGTAAAAGCATGAAACAAAATTCCCACAACCATTAATAACAATCTGACCCCCTTTTTTTCTCATAGAGCAACAGAGCATCCCACCAAGTGCAAGTGAGTAGAGCCGTTGAAAAGATCCCAAGATTTACTGTTCGAAACACATTTAAGAGAAAGGGGGCTGGCCTTATGAGGACTCCATTAACTGATTTAACTTTTCAAACACAGGCTTATCATTGGCCTATTTAATGTCTTTTCAAAACCACTGTTTAAATGAAACAATAGTTAACGTTAACTAAGGTAGTTTAAAACAGCTTGTATGAAATCAAATACTATAACTGGACCCGGACTCTATGACACAACAGGCCATACGAAAGCCTGCGATCTTGTAACTGCTGTTCATAATCTTTGTATGAGACAGGTGTTAGCACAAAACAGTAAATGGCACAGCATACATTAATGAGCGTCCCAAGAAACCCAAATATATTAGGACGAGCGTTTTAACCCAGTAATCGAGACTGTCAAGGGTCTCATAAAATAATTACGCATGACATCATATCACCAAAGAAAAGGCGTCCTAACGGAGCTAAGACACATGCATTTCAGTACGATGATGCACATAAAAGGCGTTAGAATCAATTCATTATTTTAATCATAACGTTAGCATCAAGTAAATGGAGGTGTATTAAGTTTATAGCAGACTTCATTTAAACAGAACCTTTGAAAACGTGTCTTAAACTATCCTTGAAATTTCATTTATTTGAACAATTACAAAAATATGTCAATAAGTTAACTTTGACAAAAAAAAAAAAAAATTCAACCAGCATCGGGCATGTTGATCTCAAGGTCGGAAACATGTAAAGCTCAAAGCGATGGCGGAGAAACTGTAGGTAGGTAAGTGGAGGTGATTAATTTTATCGGCCATGTACTATCGGACATCCCTCACATTTACGACAATAAAACGACAAGCGGAACACAGCAACAACCATACATCAAACTGTTCAATGGCCTTCTAGATGGTTTCTTGACATGACTAATGGAGAACACACATAGTTTGTCTTATTGTACATTTCATCTCACCAGTGGTAGTCAACGCATATTGCTCTTTAATTATAAATATGATAAGATAACACAATAAGCACCAAGGTCACGTTACCTCTTAAAAACAGACATAAATGTTTTAAAATCCAGTTATCCTTCTGTTTCCCAGCCATGAGAACACTTAAGTTTCAAAATGTACATACACGATAGTTTTCCTACTGTACATTGTTCTAACAGAGCATCAGAGGAACGTTTAGTATACGTTACCGTATAAAGGATGTGTCTCTCCTTTATCAATATTTCTACAGAAATAAGCAAGACTTCAACACATACAAGTCTACATTTCTTTAGCTCGCATTTCTTTAATCAAGGTGAGATTCTCCACAAACTGTCATCCAAATATGGACGAGACATCCGTAAGTGGTGATAGGCGAAAATGGAGGTACAGGTGCAGTTTCAGAGATGTTAAAATCGTATCCTGTAGGTCGTGTTGAGCATTTCATTTACCTTGGATGCGTCGTTGTAAAATCATTGAAGTCCACCGCTTCTTAAAGAGTAAATACAACGTGTTTCTATCATCCCGGAGAAAAAAGTCCAGCGATGCCCGCGCGCTGATAATTTCCAGTCAGCCTGGTACCCGGCGTATGTGCACGTAAGGATGCTGTGGATGACAATTGACATGCAGAGTGGCGAGCGCACCGTCTGACGCAGGAGAGGAATGGATCACCCTACCAAACAGAATTTTTTTTAAATGTAATTTTTGGACAAATACGATCCTATAAGGTTAACATGGCTTGGCTTTGGGGTACACTTAAAATTACTTTTTTTAAAGTGCTGTTATATTACCTTTAACCATTGCAATTAAACAGTCTCTGATGAAAAGTACTGCTGTATCTTGAAACACGAAAAACTGCAAAACTTTACCCCCCTCAATTCAACGACACGTGTGGCCATGACACATACGTATAGGCTTACGGAACTTGACGCACGTCTGCGTCACCCAAATTCAATTGCTCTCACTGCTCAATATTTCATTGTAAACACCCCATTTATTAACCATGTTGGTTAGCAATAAGTGAGTGTGAATGGCAGAAAAATCGATGAAACCTCAGATAACCGATAGAAATCTTGTTTATTTGATAAGAAAGAGATCATAAAAACAACAGCAAATAAGAAAAAAACGATACTTGGAAGTAGAACAGAAGAATGAAAGTGTACTATCTACGGATGTTTTTTTTTTTTTTAGTCAGAGGCAAGTTAAATTGTCAAGTGTTGGATGAGGTGTCATGGTCTTGACAGGTGGCCGGTAGCCATCGTTGCCCCTTTTTTTTGTCACAATTTTTTGTGTTTTCAGTGAGACGTAAGGCGGACTGCAGAACGTTTATATGCTGGCTTGATAGGCTTTAGGTCCATAAATCACTTGTCATCCAATCGACCGTTCTTGAATACCTCCGAAGACGAGGTGGCTCTGGGGAAATTTTTCATTTTGACTGTACACATTTCTTTTTACTGTGGATAAAGAGAAACATCGATAATCTCATGTGCTTATTTTATAATGTCAACAGCGGACGTATAACATTTTTATTAGGCCTTTTATCGAAATTTATGGCGACATGTAACCTTTTTTGTTACCTGTTATGTGACTGAAATCTCCTCATTGCCAGTGTTCATGTTCTTTTTTTAAACGTACACTATTTCAATTAATTAACCCTTTACTTTTCAAATGACCGCGGCAATGTAAGGATAAAACTGTTCCTACAGAAGACAACCTTAACTGTTCAAGCGGTTTAGCCTCTACTGCCTATCCGTCATCTGTTCTTCTCAATGAATGATGCAAGAAGCAAACTGCAAGCATGATGCACCTCAACGCTGTCCTTGCACAGTGACGCATCTCCTAAGAGCCAACTGCTGGGATCAGTTGCCACAGCAACACCATCTGACCGCTTTTCCTTCCACGTCTTTTTTTTTTCTTCTTTTTGACACACAGGTCGTTTAAATTTGTGCCTTTTGCTGTAGAATTACAAAACAAGATGTACATAAATGTCACGAAATGTCTGCTTCAGTAAACGAATAAGCACCATATCAGACCGCCTTCAACTTCAGTTTGACTCATAAATAAAGCATTGTCAGATTTAGTTTTCATTTAACATAACTGACAATTCAGATTGTATGAGTATGCTCTGGTTATCCAGCACTGCTTGATGAGATGGGATCTGTGTTTATTTCAGATGGACTTTATTCAAAGTTAATCTCTAGATGGCATTGCATCCTATGGGCCATTTGGTGTGGATGTACTATTTGATGAATGCCCTGATATGCCTCTCTTTTGTTGGACAGCAACACGTCTATGTGGGACATTGTCTATTTGCCATCTTTCTGAAATCTGATTTAGAATTTTCAGCATTATGATTAAGACCTCCCCACTTTCTATGATAGCTTGATTTTTGCGGTCTTACTTTGTGTTGAACTCAGAAGCATTATCTATAGCCTTTGTCTGTTGCCTGTGCATTTTCTTAAATATGTCATAAACTGTAGACAGCCATAGGGATACAAGACCATTGTGCACACCTGTCCTTTTATAATATAGCCTAAAAATGAATTGTAATCATTATAGAAAAAAAGAACAGGTCTTCCTCAAAACCTCAGTTCATTTAATAAACACTAATGAAAAGGTTGTTATGGAGTTTAGCAGCAGTTTTCAGTTTAGGTGTGTCTTGTTAAGTTTTTTCCTGGCTTAATTTTTGTTTTGTAAGAAAGGCCATGGTGGTTTATCTTAAATAACTGAGCTGTGTTATTTACAGTATGGTAGTATAGTATACTCTATTTATGATGTGGTATAATAACTCCAGTCTCTGTCTTTCTGACTGAGTAGATGTAGAAGGTGGGTGGGCAGGGCCACAGGTATTTGCCTGGGCTGCTCATCTCAAAATGGATGTGGAGCTTTTCTCACTTCCCTCTCACATGGTTTCATCGGGAGGCCTGTTGTCATAGCAACCTGTTACAGGGGGAAAAAAAACAGACATATGACTAAAATGAGTTTCACAAGCACATGTTGTAGCGATGGATGCCATTTTCACTGTGATCACTCTCCATACATTCAGATAGTGATTGTGAAACATAGAAAACAAGAGCTGAAATTGCGTTTTCAAGTGGACTGTTTCATATATTACATCAGCGCTCACATGGACAAATACCCTTTTGGAGTCAAGAATTTCTAAAAATTCAGCCACTATGAAGCTTCTGTGGCCTTAATATAAACGGTTACCTGGCATTTCTGGAGTCATTCATTAGCATGTTATTTGAAAAAATCATTTAAGATCCTTTAAATGTCGTGGCAGATAGTGAAACTCCAGCGTTGCTAAGCCTAGGCCTCTGAGACTGCAGACACAGCTGTGGTGCTGCCCTCTCTTGTTAGCAGGTGACCCACTGCTTCCGTATGGCATTGTGTTTAATCCACTGGGGCTTGTGCTACCTTTCCATTTCCTGCATCTCTGTCCTTAAGTCACATCCTCATCTTGCGTTCATTATTGAACTGTTATACCCCTTCTCTCAGACTGACAATGTTTATGTTTCATGCTTTGGTTTGCAGATTTTCCACAAGCATTTGCTGTTTTTGCATCATACCATCAGTCTCTGCCCCCCCCCCCCTCCCCACAACCCCTACTCTGTTTCCATCTCTCCCAAGATAACACTCATTCATGCTCCTTATTTAAACCTCTGCGGCTGACGTCAGTATACTCACACTGGGGACCAATCACAGCCCATTTCCACCTCTATCTCGACAAGCACTCACCTTCACTTGTCTGGACCTGTCTCGGCTCCAGTTTGATTCCCATTATTTCCACTACAAACCCTTTTCAGAGCCTCTCCTCATACACACTGCATCACGTGTGCTGACACACCCCACATCTCTGCAGCATCTTTCCAGTACTTTTCCCTCATTCCTATTCCTCCCTCCCTCCCTGCCTTCCTCTCTGCCTCCCTCTCTCCCTCTCTCCCTCTCTCCTTCTCACCACTTTGAGTTGTCTGGGTCATTTTCTCCTCCCAACAAAAAGATAGAGAGAGCTTAAAATGCTTTCCCCCCCCCCCTTTACGTCAGCAAATACAGATGCACATTCAAAGTCACCCAGTGAGGCACCATGACCCCTCCCCATCCACAACAGGAAAATAAAATACTATTGAGAAGACAGTCATAGGGATAGAAGTAGGCAGTGAAATCTGTACACTATTTTGATATAGATTATCCTGTATATTTTCATGTGCTCTCTATCTTATTTTAACACTCCTCATCTTCATCCAACATTTATAATTCTGACGAATGCCGTGAAAAAAAAGTTTATCTTTTGTTGAAACCTTAACTGTGACATCAAGGTTTTTCTAATTTAGATAGCAGAAAATGTACAAATGTTTGTAGCTCATTCCATGATTATGTTTTTCTGTTCGCAATAACTGTTCCAGTAGCACACCGGGTCAACTGCCTCGCTCAAGGTCACAACATATTAGCACCTGACCTTGTTCAATGTCCCCTTTAAATGATGTTTTCAAATCTTATTGTGCTACATTCATCATAATGCCCTGAAACCGGCATCACCACCTTCGAAGTTGCATTTATTTCTTCAGATTATTTCTTTAAGCGGAAAATAAAAGAAAAAAAAAACAAACTCCACACATCTTCCACCCCCAACACTGCATAAGACAAAGCTATAAGATCCTCCTTATACCTCCGTATAAGAAAAAGTGACGTTCCCTCACACTTTCCCAGAATGCCTCTGTGAATGGTGCTCCTCTGCAGGTATACTGACTCAGGCAAAATTAGGTCATGCACTCACAGGATTTCTCAGCTTAAGATGTGCTCAGTTATGCAATGCGTCTGGTCAGACAACACTGAAGTTGATTAACATAGGAAACACAATCAGACAATGGCTATAGAAACTGTTTCACACAAGACCAATCAATGCAGTGGGAGATAAAACAGGCGTAATTTAGATTTCACTGACTGTATAATTCATTTAATTACTTGTTACAAACAGACATTTTAAATCTTTTAAACGTAGTAATAAAACATGTAAGTTGACATTACTGGGGAAACGGTTTAGATTCAGAAACTAAAGGGATAAATATAACATCTCATCAACTGAATAAGCAAATAAATAAATAAATAAAATCATGAAAATTAGGCAGAGCAAAAGGCATCCATTATCTCTCTGTCGTGGACAACAATTCTACATGAAAAAAAAAACTATTACTCTCTGCCATTCATTCCTCCTTTGATACACTTTTTTCAACATTTTATCACCCACGCTTTTAACATCAGATCATTTTGTAAACTTTCACTGTACCACTAAAAACCTTGTGCACAGGCACTCAGATTGAATGTTACTGTAAACCCGGGCTTGTTTTAGACATCGTTTAGAAGCAGCATGCTCCAGATCAGCACATCATATGAACCCCTCATGAGGCCATGTTAGTGAGATTATCTCTTATGACTGCCATGCCAACCACGAGCATTCTACTGAGTCTGCTTGACTGGGAGGTTTGCTGCATCATCAGATCGATACAGAGCATCTCTTTGCATACAGCAATGACATACCATGATACTCACACCCACTCGCCTTGCATAGTGAAATATTGTTTGACTTGTAAGTGTCTTTGATGATCTAATGCCTTGACATGCATAATGTCCGTGCCATACAAAAATGTAACATAATATTTCTAAGCATTTGAATGTGGTGGAGTTCAACGTGCAATTGGTTGAGTGCAACGTGCACAATTTACTTTAGATATTATGATGACATCAGTATATATGTATTAGAACTACTAGAGTAATAGACTTTCAGTTTTTCAAATAGTTTTTATTTATTACACCACAGTCAGCGATGTTCAGTTGAAATCCAAATGCTCCGGGTGCTGTCTTTGAGATGTACAATTACCTGGATGATGGAAAGAGATTTAAATCTAGGGTTTTTTTTTTCTCTCTCTCTCATATAGTCTTTATATAAATACTTAAGCCCATATTAATTCCGAGTGGCAGATTGCTGGGCCTGGACTGTGTCAGAGCCATGTGACTGCATGCCTATAGGACAACAGAGCTCCACCAGATGGCCTCACCGAGAGAGGCATGTTGGGAACCCCAGACATAGAGCAGAGAGCACATCTCATGCCAATGGTCCTGCTTTTTAATGGTTTAATCTCTTTAAAATCCTACCATTACTACGGGCCGCACACTCTAATTGCATGTCTATTTCAGTGTATGTGAAAGACTAAACAGAGATTACATAACCGAAAAACCTCAGGTTCAGTTGCAGTATTGGATGAAAATTCAATTGCTTTAGAATTCCAGTCGGAAATGATTATTTTTGAGACCTGTTCCTATGAGTTTTGATATTTGGAAGTTTGGTTTAAAAATGTCACCGGCACAGGTGCAGTGCATGCAGATTGCACTGCTTTAACTGTTCATAGGCAAGTCAAACTTAATAATGCAATATGTTTATTCTGGTCTTTAAATTGATTATGTACAGTAATGCAGGGTGGCACTGAGTGCCCTGTCACAGCCTTGGAGATTGATCTGTCTCACAGACAACTTCCCTGCCCATATTAAAGTGCTCTGGAGGTGCAACAAGTACATATATTATCAAAGGAGGCATTAGGATCATCGAGTGATGGCAGTTCTGGGCTCACATACGAACTAGAAAAGCACTCAGTGGCACTTCCTGGCAAGAGGACAGTAAATTGTGGACAGTAAATGTACAACTGAGCAAAGAAACATCAAATGAAACAGACAACAACAACCACTAATTATTAGTCGACAGGCTTCTTTGAGAATGTTTATGTATGGAAACAGTGCGTGAGAATCTCTTTTTCTTTCAGTTCAATGTCTGCTCAAGAACCTAGTGCTACATGAAGCGCTTCACAATTTGTTCTGTGGCACATTCCCATGATAAGTACATTAATGGGAGTCCTCAACTGAATCCAGAATTTACCCACACAATCCCCCTGACTAATGTCAATTCTAATCAGGACCATCAAATTAATCATCTAAAATATATAAAAAGCTTTTGAGTGACAGAGGTCCTCTGGTTTAATGCTACCACTCTGTGAATAAAAGTTGGAAAGTAAATTACATCAGTTCTATAATTAAAGTGTTTCTATTTGCTTTGGCAACATTCACTGTTGCTGTTAGGCATAGCAAGAGTACTTAACAGGTCTATCAAATTCAACACTTAACTGTGGAAATGTGCAATATTTTGTTGGATGGCAGATGTTTTTGTCATTCAAAGTGATCAGAGATCCTTACCAATAATGGCACCAAATGGCAAATTATTGTTGTTTGTCAAAACATTACTGCAACAACAAAATAAACGGTGATCAGTGTCTGGATGGAGTATGTCCACAGACAGATCTATTTAAAGGCTATACACTCATTCAAACTCAGTAATCAAATGCAGGAAATAAAACACAAATAATGGATACTTCCAGCATGCAATCACTTTAAAATGATGGTTAAAAGAAATGTCCCAGGAAAGCCACTGCCTACTTGCTTCTTTGATTAGATAGATTCACTTTGTGTTATTGATTGCCAAGGAGGCTTATTTTTTCCATGTGCATTACAGAGCTTTCATCTACTGCTGTTTGTTGATGACTTCTTTGAACCACTAGACCCTTTTGATTTGCTTTTTTTTTTTTTTTTAACCTGCAGACAGTTTCCTTCAATCCAATCATCCCAGCTTATCAGAGTACAGTGTCCCAAAAGTCATTTCACTGGTGTTGGATGGATTTTAGACATGCGAAAATCTGGAAAACACAAAGGTGCTTGCATGTTTAGACAGTGAGCTGTGACATGGATCAGTTCAACCAATAGGCAACGCTATACGTTGAGTGATTTCAAATCTCAGAGTGGGGTATATTTAAAGCTTGACTGAGAAAAGGCAATGTGGATGTCCGCTGAATCTATTTAAATGTTATTTTACTACTTTAATGACTGATTTCGAGATATTATCATCAATTGACTAATGCACTAGATATGTCATGTATGTTATAAATGACATATCTAGTTTGTTATGTACAATGTTAACTACTGGTTAAGGTGTGAAAATGGGTCAAGGAATCAGATTATTTATGGTACTTACGTGTTTGTCATCACAATATCTCTAACATGTATTTTTTGAGCACTAGTACTGCTTTTCTCTTTATAACTTCTTGTACCCTGTTCAACGAGCCAATACACTCACAATATTCATGGTCCATGTCTAGTGAGAATGAGGTTGGTCTTGTTCCAGAATTCACTGACACCAACAGGTGGTAATGTCCTTCTTGAAACCATATACTTCCGACAGATGGCATGAAATCAGAGAGAATGCCATGTTCTTTTCACTACCCAAAGCGTATACAGCTGTCTGCTTAAATATGGCTTGTGCAGTCATTGTGGACTTAGTTGTGTGCACCCAGAATGTATAGTTTATAGAATAAACATTGCATTTAACTACATCTTTAGTGCTGCTCCAGGAAAAAAACTGTTTCATCACAGTTTGAAGCATTAAGTGAGGTTACACTGCCACCTACTGATTATAGGTTGCATTAGAACTAGACCATTTGTAGAGACAAGGAACACTTTATGACAGGCTTTGACTAATGAGCTTTAAAGATGAGGGTAATTTAAGAGAATACAGTGTGCACACTGGCCACACATATTCCTAAACTTTGAGGAGTATGAGCACATACATACACACTTATTTCTTTTTAAAAACCCATGGAAACTTTGAGTTATGTGGACCTGGAAGGTTTTTCAGTAATGGATGTATGTCTTGATAAATGGACCATGAAAACAGAGCAACAACACGACAAAAAATTTAGAGAAGAAATTTATATTTACATGCACATGAAAATGCGTTTTAAAAAGTTTAGATGACTTGTACCAGACTGATTTGAACCAGACAATTAGAGAACAATTTTAAAAAGTCTGCAAGCACATAAAAACAACACGAAGGTCTGCCCAAGGTATTCTTATAACTCCCTTACACGTTATCAACAGCTTATAAATAAGCAAGTAAACAATGGAGCATAACAGCTTTATTTTAAAGTACGAATCAAACATCTTTCTAAATGTGGTTTTAATGTGTTATAAACAGTGGGATATAGTGAACATTTAAGGCTTCATTTCAAACAACCATTTCCATCTTTGCTTGTCCTGACCAGTGTACTGCACTCTTGGTACTGAATCAGTAATCTCTCTGTAACTAGAGAAAGTAGTTGACAACATTACAAACTGGTCTCTGCCGTATCATGAGTGGTGCTGTAACTGCCTGGCTGAATACCGGTACAGGGGTAGATAGAGTTGTCTGTAGTTGTAGACTGCAGTAGTGAATATGTTGTCTCCCATGAGCCACCGTGGACATCATTAATCAGCCTTGCTGTCTCTGTTTCAGAGTTTGCTCATCCATTCACCTCCATTAAAATGTCTGCGCTCACCGAGAGCAGCTTAACTTGGACCATACAGCCAATGCTGTGTTTTAGGCTGTATTGCTTTCTGGAACTAATGCCTTTTTAGGATACATTTTTGAGATATGTATATGTATATGTATACTAGTTTAATGTGTTTGATTTCATTTTTCTAATTTTTTTATTTGAAGTGTTTTGTTTAGCCATGAGTAATATATCTAGATCGAAAGCAATGCTTTATATGAACCTAATGATGACCACACACGTTCCCTCATTCATTATAGCTAAATGTATGTAGCATTTGCTCTAGACCCATGAAAAAGCTACGCTGAATTATTAACTGTATAATAATAACAATATTAGCGCAAGTAGTTTAGCATTCTTAACCTTCTCCTTTAAAAATGTTGGTCATGTCGGTGATATCCTTGGCCTACATTTAGATAATTTCATTTTTAAACTGTTTTTTCTAGCTACCTCAACCGGATTTACACAACAGTTCATGATTTCCTCTATGACACTTCAAATCAGCCTCGTCTCTAACACTGTCATTTCAAATAACTACAAATCGAAAGACAGGATTTACGTATGAAACCTACTGAGTGACATATATTTAAACCAATGATCGTTTTGCAACAGCCCCATTTTACCACTGCAAGGCAAGGGGGAGGGTTTTACATTGGATAGTTTCAAAATGGCGACCAAGTCGACAACGACAGTGAAATATTAAGCAAACCTTTAGAAATAGGTTTTGATCCACTACATAATACTAATTCAGTGTCACATATTGTGAATTTAAAGTGTTTTATTGAAAATGAAAGGGAAGGAACGTTCACCAGTAAAGAAACGCTCACGGATCTTGGACGATATTCGAGACAGGGGAGGAAGCCACCCAGCTACATGCAAGAAAATGGGAGCCCTTTCGGTTTCTGGAAGCAACAACGGGAACAATGCGGCCAAAGGTGGAGGTTCGGCCAGGAGGACTTTGCTTGGCGAGAAAAGAGAAAGTCGGGATATTGACGGGCATGTATCTAGTCGAGTCGGAGGCAACCACGGCTATGCTAATGCCGCCGCTAGCACTAGCAGCAAGAACCACGGTGGCCTCGCTCTGGAACCCACCCCAAGGACTAATTCTCGCGGGGAGCCGAGGTCAGTCCCTAGTCCTGAAAGTGAGTACAAGACTTTAAAAATAAGTGAACTCGGCTCACAACTGAGCGATGAGGAAATTGAAGATGGTTTGTTTCTTGAATTTAAGAAATTTGGGGACGTCAGTATTAAAATTAGTAGAGTCAATGACGAAAGAGTTGCCTTTGTCAATTTTAGAAGGCCAGAAGATGCCAAGGCTGCTAAACATGCACGCGGCAAATTAATGCTGTATGAACGTCCGCTAAAAATTGAGGCTGTTTACATGAACCGACGTAGGAGCCGCTCCCCTGTAGAAAAAGACTCGTACGCGGCAGTTGCTGGACACAGACATTTGCATGCCCAGAGAGCCCTGTCCCCCACAGGGCTAGGCTACAGAGACTACAGATTGCAACAATTAGCTCTTGGTCGACTACCACCACCACCTCCGCCGCCACTTCCCAGGGAGCTGGAAAGAGAAAGAGAATTTTCTCTATATGATGCAAGGACTCGTCCCCCCTTCATTGCTGAATGTGCAGCTTTTCGAGAAGAGGATCTTGTCTCCCCTGAGGATGATCAGAGGGCAAACAGGACGTTGTTTCTTGGCAACCTTGATATTACAGTGACAGAGAGTGATCTGAGGAGAGCTTTTGACAGGTTTGGAGTGATCACTGAGGTGGACATTAAGCGCCCCACACGTGGTCAAAGTAGCACCTATGGATTCCTCAAGTTTGAGAACCTGGACATGGCTCACCGTGCCAAGATCTCAATGTCTGGCAAAGTAGTGGGCCGCAATCCAATCAAAATTGGCTATGGCAAACCGACGCCGACCACTCGGTTGTGGGTCGGGGGTCTTGGCCCATGGGTTCCCTTGGCAGCTCTTGCAAGGGAGTTTGACCGCTTTGGCACAATCAGGACTATAGACTACAGAAAGGGGGATGCGTGGGCCTACATTCAATATGAGAGCCTGGATGCTGCCCAGGCTGCCTGTTCCCATATGCGTGGCTTCCCACTTGGAGGCCCAGACAGGAGGCTTAGGGTCGACTTTGCTGACACGGAGCACCGCTATCAGCAGCAGTATCTACAGCCTCTCCCTCTCCCTCCATACGACCTGGTGGCCGAGTCATTTGTCCACCGTGCTGGCCCTGAGGCTTTGAGGGTCAGAGAGAGGACTCCACCTTCACTTCGTTTCAGAGAGAATCAGCTTTATTCCACTGCTGAGTGGCCCGGCCCTGCCGTTCGGGAGCGGGTTCGAGGCGGCCTCTTTGAACCCCTGGAGCATCTGGAGCGGGAGCGACGACCTCGAGCGGCCTGGTCCATGGAGCGGGAGCGTGAACTACAGAACCGTGACCAAGTCCGGAAGCGGCGTTTGATGGAGGACGGCCGTCGACTTGAACGTTCTCCAGACAGCAGCGAGCGAATACGACGTCGCCACGGCGGCTCCCTGGAACGCAGCCCTGGCGGCAGCAGTCGAGACGGCGGAAGGTACAGCGACTCTGAGAGAATGTCCCGCGCTGACAGGCCCTCTCCTGGTCGAGATCGTCGTAGCAGCCTGGAACGTGGCCCAGGCGAGAAGCGCTTGCGGACTCTCAGCCCCGCGGAGCCCGTGGCTGGTGCCGAGCGGGAACGCAAACGTAAATCCAGTGACTCTGCTAAAAGCCCTGCCAAGAGAGATGAACGCGCTGAGCATCCCTCCTCAACTTCCAAACAGTCCAGACAAGGTTCCGGTGGCCAAAAGTTGTCCCTGGCCTGGCAGGGCATGTTACAGCTAAAGAACAGCAGCTTCCCCACCTCCATGCATCTTTTAGAAGGTGACCTGAGCGTGGCCAGCGACCTTCTGGTGGATGGTGGTTCAGGCGGCCAGGTACCCCAGCTGAAGATCACCCAACGTCTGCGACTGGACCAGCCCAAGCTAGACGAGGTGGCGCGGCGGATCAAAGTGGCAGGCCCCGGCGGCTACTCTGTCCTCCTGGCTGTGCCAGGGAGCTCGGAGGAGGGTCCTTGCGACACGGGGAGCTCCACGGAGCGGCCCTTGAAAAATCTCGTGTCATACCTGAAGCAGAAGCAGGCTGCGGGTGTCATCAGCCTGCCTGTAGGCGGCAGTCGAGATAAGGACGGCGCGGGAGTCCTGCATGCCTTTCCGCCTTGTGATTTCTCTCAGCAGTACTTGGACGCCTCGGCGAAAGCCCTCGCCAAAACAGAGGAAGACTACCTGGTGATGGTCATAGTCCGTGGAGCATCATAAAAAAAAAAAAAAAAAAAAAACCCAAATATGGAAGTATTCTAATTGGCTTGTAATATATTGGTAGCACTGTAAACACTGTGATAGAGTATAGTCAAGTCGGGGCTTGCCATCTGTGAAAAAGGAAACATTGCAACACTGATGTAATCTTTATGTTATTGACAATAACAAACTTTTCAAATAATTATGTTTGTCAATATGCATGATAACCTGCATTTCTGGTAAAAAAAGAGAGAGAGAGAGAAAGAAATCACATTTGTTGGGGATAGTAGAAGTCTGTGTGCATTATCTGTTCATTTGGAAAAAAAATTGATGTATCAGTTTGAAATGGTGAACTGTTCAGTAAACTTACTACATCAGTCTTTAGAATCTGTAGAATAACTTGCACGCGATTGCACTTCACAACATTTAATCTGTTATGGCCTTAAATCACTCAGTTTGCTGTTAACAGAGGCAATTATGAACAATTATTTGCCCTCCCACCAACTGTACAAAGTAATCGAATGTTTTTATAACATGCTGGTCTGAAGAATTGGTTCCTGGGGATGATCTGATTGATTAGAGATGACCTAATACTTTAACCATAGTACTAGCACACAGTATGATCTTTGTGTCATCTGAAATATTAATCTGTCTGTGAGTAACTTTTGTGCCAATTCAGGTAATCACATTTGGCAAAAAGATGTCTCATTACAGGACATGTTATTGAAGCTTGAAGATCACAGTATCATTGTCTGAAATGTCATTACTGAATTGAGAATGTGTTATCAGGGTACATTAGAATTCATCTGATGGTTATTCATTTTGCTCTGAATTAATGTACAAAAGTCTCTGTCCAGTTTATGCTTCTTGAAAGCGCGTTATGATCAGACCAGTCAAAAAAGGTAACTTTTTTTTGTACATGCCACTGACTTCCTGCATTAGCAAAGTAATGTAAAGGTTATTTAATTTCCTTAAAATTAACATCTTAATATGGAAGTTTAATTCCCTGCAATAGCCGAAGTTCCCATAGCCACAGTGAATTGTGTTGTACATTTCCGTTTTCCCTTTTTGATCTGGCACCAGCTCTGCCAGGAGAACCCAAATCCTACAGTGTTCTCTCATGTTTCAGAAATGTTTTATGTTTGGTAAGGTGAATTTTTAGTGTTGGATCATTGTGGACTTTTCTCTATACAGCTTCATTAAGGTCAGGTCAGATGATGAAAATTTAGCCTAAACGTACAGACTTCAGCACACTTAACTTTCATTTTTACACTGATGTTTTTCATGTAAATTGCAAATTTGAATGGCCCACATAAGCATAAAAGTGAAGTGTAAAATTGTTCCCTTCAACTGGTTGATCTTCCAAAAGTTAGTTTTTTTTACTTAAATTCCCATATTCTGGTCTTGAGATCTTCTCGTGCTTAGCTAATCTTCTAAATGCTGTGCAAAATCTTTCATTTTCACTTTTCATTTTTTAATTTAATCTACAGTTCTTAGTTAAAAGCCCAGGCCAGGTTTATGTTAAACATTATTTCCACACAGTGTGAATTGTAACTAAGTGATATACAATTACCATGTACCAAATTACAGTGGTTATTTTGGTCTTTTCATATTTAAGTCAGTTAGCGGATTTGATTTTGGACTTGATTGCTTTCGCTTCCCAATGTTTTTGTTTTTCCCCAAAGAGGAATAGGATACATTCTTAATAGTATGGGCTTCTGATTTGATATTCTTAGATTGTAACATTTATGGATGACTGTTCCTTAACCTGCATATCCTGTCTCTGTGTTACAGCCGTAACTTTTACCTCCTTTGTCTAATTGCTAGCTCAGTTAACCACATTTTGCTTTTTTGAAAAAAACAAAAACAAAAAACATGCCTTCATCTGTCTCTTGAAACCCTTTGTATTAAATGCACATGGACACACTGCATACCCAGGCATTCTACAGGAGAATAAAAAGTCACCCCAAATGGACTCGGAATCGTCAAGATGGCATACAAGCCCGCCATTACGCCCAAAAGGAGCGGGCGCTTTAAGTACCCCTTGTTCACTTCCCTTAAAGGACTGCTCTAAGGTTATGTAATTGCTTTGTGATGCCAGCTCCCGTGTTTTAAGTGGAATTTTACTTTATTCTGTGTACTGTTCACCTGATTTCTGGAGAAAAAAAAAATGGAAACCATCTTAACACACGTGGCTGACAAGTCGCTGTTAACAAACAGAGAGAAAGTGCACCTGCACTTCATAGATTTTGTTTCAGTGTCAATAAATTGTTTCTCTTTCGTGGGAAAAAAATCATTCTGTCTCTGCCTCGGAGGTGAGTTGAAGACAACATTTGTGACCCTTTCATTTGTTTCGAAGGCCACGATTCTGTCTGACAGACATAGAAGGATGCACACAAGGAGAGGAGGAAAGAGTGGTTGTGTTCGAGGAAATGTTCCCTCTAAATCATTCAGTGTTGACTATCATTGTGTGCCGTCATTGTTAAGTCGCCACATTGTTAGTGGCCATTCGTTTCTCAGCCTCCCCCTAGGGGGTGGGGAGTTTGTGTGCACTTTTAAGAGAGGTGACAGGTTGTGCGATTAGTCCCCCCCCCCCCAAATCCCTCCCCCCCCGTTGCCGGAGTGAGTGTGTTTCCTCGTGTTAGGCAGTCTCTAACAAGTGACTGCTCTCTGGCGTTTGCTACTGCTCTGTTCCAAGTTTTCTCAGTTGCTCCTCTGTGGTTTGGATCCACTTCAGCGTTGCGCTGCAAGAGGAGCAGGTCGTAGCGTCTTGCATCTTCGTATCAGCGCACACACCGTTCCACGGAGGACAGCCCAGGGAGCTGGGAAGGTTTCGCTCAGCCCCACCAGACCCTTCGGTGGCTTCAGTAGAGCGCGAGATGTGTCAGAGGTGGAACGACAGATTGTTTCACTGGCAGATTGTTTCAGCTGCTCTGATTTGAGGCCTTTTTCCCCCATGGCTGTCCTTCATTTGCCAAACCTGGAAGAAGAGGATTTCTCGATCGTAGTATTAGAGTCTTTGATCAGCTGGGCTTTTCTTTCACACTGATGTGAAGGGGCAAAAAAACCGAGCTGGCAGCCTCAACAAACAAAGCACGGTTTCAACCGAGAGTACGTAGACCTAAAAGGGAGTAAAGAAGTTACAGTTTGCAGGGATCATCGCGTTTAATTTGATTTACTTTTATTTTGGGAATGTCCAGTGAATTTGTGTTGTTCAAAGGCAAGATGACATTTTTTCCTTTTTCTTTTTTTAATGATTTGAAAAGAAGCACCATACCCCAAGCAATCAGATTTAAGTAAACGTTTGATTGATGTTGGGAGACCTGCGCAGTCAAGCTCATTGTTGAATGGCATTGTCGCATCCAATGAAAATGCCAGTCAGCGGTGACAGCAGCCCAGTTGTTGGGGCCCATGCTGCTGGATACTATACCTGGGTCTTGCATTCATGCGGCCTGCCCATCTGTGTGGTCTCCTGCCATGTGGAGATGCCTGTGCACTGCCAAGACCTTCTCAGTCAGGTCATATGAGCTGCAGATCTGGACAACTCCCAAAGAATTTCCCCCAGACAATGGGTACGTATAGAAAATGTAGCCACATCTGATGATGACAGTGAAAGTCATCCTGGGTTATTTTTTCTGTTATGATAAGGGTAATACTATAGGGGTTTCCACATAAGATATATATTTTTACACGTGCAGAAACATTTAATGGTTTATGAAATAGACCTAATGGGAATTAATCTATATAAGTATGATAACAGATAAAAAGAAACATCTCTGTAAAGGGAGGGAATTATTAAGGGTATATTTCGCAGCTCAGCCATGAAAAGCAGGTACAGTCTGAACAGAATTACTGTCACGGCTGGACCCTGTAGAGTTAAAACGAAATCAATTGTTCTGTGAATACATTTTATCGCCATGGATAGAAGCCAAGCCTCCAGCATATATCAGCTATACTTTACAGGTTGCAGAACATGCTCATGCAAATGTTAAAAAAAATGACCTGGTTTGGGTATGTAAAGTAGCAATATAATACTGATGACAAGTATAGAGACAAATAGGAAATCAGACCCCACAGTCATGAGAAAACAGCCTTGTCATAGTTAATGTTTAAATAAGAAATGCTGACCGAGAACTACTACCACAAGTGTGGTGTGTCTCTTTGGTTATAATGTGTACTCGTTTACAGTGGTGAGATCATATCCAGCTAAATCAATTTTAGTGAGGTTCCTGTATAATTCCCTAAAGTTTAGTTTGCTCTTAACATGAGTTGTGGCCTTGATGAGCGTGTGATGCACAGCCTCAGAATGACTGGCATTAAGAGTCCTTTCCCCTGATAATGTTATGAATGTACAGCCCTCATGGAAGTCCTGTATGTTTCCTGTGCCTTTGGGCCTGTGGTCCTCAATATGCGCTGAGATAGGTGTTTACTTATCACTCAGATTAGTTCTCATCGTCACCATTTCACCTGAGACACTATCCAAACTGAATGAGGTCCGGCTCTTTTTTCATTTCTGAATTCCAGGGACCCCAAGGATTTTTTTTTCCGGTTTCAGTTCAGTGAACCGGAACAGAGAAATGCTGACCCATGTTTTCATTGTCAGTAGTAACAACTTGGTTTGATGGAAGGTACACGCAGCACATTTTACAGATACCATGTACGACACAGTGTTGCTTTGTTCTTTAACTCATAACTGGGGTTGCAGGGTATATATATATATATATATATATATATTTATATATATATATAAAATTGATTGTGTAGTATAACAGTGACCTTGTACTCTTCCTGATGAGGTGGATTTGGCATTATGTCCTTTAAGACCAGCATTCTGCTGTTCAGTTTGCTCTCTTTGAGACTCAGCGTTTGGGACTAATTGGTCACATGATTCATAGTGATATCACATGGGAGCTGCGTCTGCTTCTTTCCCTCCACCCTCCCCTTCTCTGACCATCCACTTTGAACCATTTTCACCAGTTCCAAATATTAACAGAACAGAACACTGATGTGAAAGTAGGTTGTTAACATTTTAAATGTGCTCTTTTTTTTTCCCTCACCAAAAAGAAACTGCTCGTGTCTTCTTGACAGGTAAGTACTGAATTTCTGAGCAGGTAAGATCGTTATTTTTAATGAAATGACTAAGTTTAAAGACGTCAGTGGTCAATTGAATGTGAGCCTTGCAGGCTCTATGTAAATAAGATGCTGTTTTTAAAAAAACTACTTAAAAAGGACGTGATGATGAACCATGTACTTTCTTGTCGTCCTTGGATGCCTGGATGTCTTTTTTTTGTGGCCTTAAATTAATTAGAAAGTTGATAATGTCCAGTTTCTTCTGATCTCAGAACTGCTTAATATAATGTTAATTACCTGAAGGGAATTCTTTCACCCTGTATTATTTGAAACAGTGTTGTACACATGGGTAATACATCTTATTTTCTCTATAGCATCCTGAAGAATTTAAGGTCAGTCTACATATATGTATTTGCTGTCCAACACAAAATTCACACAAGCTCACCTAGCAGAGGTCTCTCTCTCTTTTTTTTTTTTTTTTAATTTTTTAGGCTCCATTCTACTATAAATATATATATTGTACATATACTTTTGTGCTACACTAAAAGCAGAATTCAGCGCAGAAAAACATCTTGGTGAGTATAGTTTTGTTTTGTTAAATAACTCATGTGAACTGTTTAATCATTGTGTAGTCACATTGGTATTATGTTAAGTAATGCTACTTTCTAGCAGTACCATGACCCCACTGTACACTATTTTACTACACTGGATTGAATATAATGAATCAAATAAAATTTGTGATTGTACTCCGAAAGAGTGTCTCCTGTTATTGACCTATGAGGTTTTTTGTTTTTTTTTATTTGAGTTTCTTATTTCCTCATTGACCAATACATGACAATCAAAGAGTCGGCTAACACCTTTGTAAAGTCAAGTTTGAAATGAACAACGAAGCTATCCTCATATACTCATGATTCAGCAGCTGATAATACATAAAGACACATGCACACAATGCATATTAGTAAGTCAGATCGGTAAGTTAGATTTCATGCTTACACAATACTGCAACACAGTATGGCAGACTTATAAAGAACCAAAGGCGGTAAGCAATAAAAGTTAGAAGGAATGATGTTGAACTAACCTATACTTTTTGTTAGTTTTTCCACTTAACCGTGCACTTCAGGCAAAGCCGCTGCTTGAACACATAGTGATGTATAACTGTGGTTCATAAGAAGCACAAGCACACACTTCTGGTATTTTGGCTGACTTCACCTAAATTCTATTGTGATACTCTTTGAAATATTTTTCATGCTTGCACAAGTCTTGAGATAAGACCGACATCTTATTTACTTTTCTCGTTTACGCCGTGATAAGATAGACAGTTTGTTTAGCCCAGTGAGAATGGCAAGGGGAGGGCAGAGTCATATACACTGCTCCCATACAGTTTAAAAGAGCAGGAATAGCAGTATGTACCACACTTATAGATCACTGACAGTGTCCTCATGAAGCTGGCCGTTGTGTTCTTGTCCGTGGCAGGCCTCTCTGAGTGCCTTTTTAAGTAAGTATCTTTTTTTTTTTTTTTTTTTCAATTTAAATTTGCTAAAAAGACAGTTGAAAAATTTGTTTTTCATAATTCAGTAGGATATTTCCAAACATGACAGTTCCCAAAAAACACTACAGTGAGTGTTATGCTAACTTCACTATTTTTTGGTATTAAAAAGTGATTTGTGTTAGTTTGTGGCTTAATTGACTTAGTTTATTATTATTAATAATAAAAATAATAATAATAATACAAGTTTATTTAGAGCCCAGTTCCACTACTTATAGTCTCAAAGGGCTTTACATGTCTATAACAAAGTCAAGTCAAAATTATATTATCCATAAATTAAAGTATTTAGTAAAGTATTTAGTCTGGTTTTAAAGGCACGGAGAGAGTTTGCCTCCCTAATTTAGTGAGTGAATTGCAGCAGTATATGACATACAGGTGACTTACAAAATAATGGAAACACCAACATGAAGGGTCTTACTAGGGTATTGAGTGATTACAAATCAGTAGCTTCAACACGCTTCAATTTCTACAATTGTCAAACTCATTCAGGATCTAGTGACCGAGATGGTCGTGATGCATGGTTTTAAATTATTTTTATGGTATATGGTATATGGTATATCACATCATTCTGTGACGACTCATGCCTTGTGAATGGGGGCATTGTCAATGTAGAATAGACCCCTCCCACCAGGATGGAAATGCTTCACTACAGGATGAAGACAATCAATCAAAGTGGCTTTGTATTGATTGACTCTCTTCCACTACTGACTTTTTCTCTCTCTCAGGGGTTGCATACCCTGTCATGGGAAAAGCACTTCAGAGATGTACTTGTCGCCATTCTGAGATCAGGGTGAAGGATAAGTCATCTGACCTTCTGACTTTTCCCCCACTGCTCAGTAAACAGCTGTCTATGGTCTTTGGATGACTTGTAAACATGTATTTTAAATATAATCAGGTGTCTGCATTGCAGCTCAACTGCAATGTCCCTCTCGGTAGAGTTTTACAGATTGCTCTCCATTAAACTGTCTGATCATGATCTAGAATGATATTTATGGTCGTATGATTCAGAGTAGCGAGTCTTTTTTCTTCTCTGCTGTCATCATGTGAAGGCAAAACAAACATTACAGTCGAGGAGTATATGCTGCTGACCACAGCTTATTTTAGAGGATGATATTTTTTACTCGTGCTTCCAGCACTGTCTTAGCTACTGCTCTTCATGAAACTTCAGTAAGCCGAGATGTTTGCGAGCTTGATTAACTCTGAGACTACACATGTGTTGAAACACACTTTCAAACTGCTTTGCATCATTCATCCACTTACATGTTTCTTTTATTTTGGCAGATACTCTGTAACTCTGAAATATATGATCATAATTATTTCAAGAAACTCAACTTAAATTGAAGTGTAATATAAATTTCCAATAAGAAACGCGAACAACGAAAATCTCATATCAAAATATTTAATTGAAGGGCATTGACTGAATAGATTAAATTATGTCCCGTACTGGTAGCTGATTTTTTTGCCCCATACAAATGTAGGCTTTGATTCTATTCTGTGCCATAGAATTCCTCTTCTGAAGGGTAAGTCAGTTAGACAGACTTTAGAGGAGAGAGGACTTTGGGATGAGCACAGGACGAAGTTCTCCTACGACCCCACGACCAAGTTCAACAACAGGCTTGACACGGAGAAGGAACCGCTGACCTATGCCCCTTTAGTTGTGAGTGTTTGCTCTAAACCTTTTTTACAATCTCTCCTTTCCATCTGGGCTGTTTCTTGGCCATTAAAATAATGAATACAGTGATTATTTTTGGTGATACCAAAGAGGCATGTGACATCTCTCTCTCTCTCAACACAGCAAACATATTATGGGATTGTTTCCATTGGCAACCCACCCCAATCATTCAAAGTTGTCTTTGACACAGGATCTGCCGATTTCTGGGTCCCCTCTGTTTACTGTGACAGTGCGGCCTGCAGTAAGTTTTTAAATAAAATCCTCTTGTATCAGGGACTCAGGCCACCTTTTAACCACAAGTTCAGATAAAGTCAGTTTCATTGCATTTTGGAACAACTCTTTGCTATGCAATACTGAGATATAAATCATACGCGGGTATCAAATACATAACAAGGCCCCGTCTTCCTTTCCCTCTCTCTCTCGATCTGTCAAGACAACCATGCTAAGTTCAACCCCAACATGTCCTCCACGTTTCGGTCTAGCTCTATTCCTCTGTATATCGCATATGGCACTGGAAGCATGACAGGCGTTCTGGGATATGACATGCTGATGGTGAGTTTATATCATACTACATTTGAGTTCTATTATACCTTACTTTATTCCAGACATGAAAATAGTAGTGATGTAGTAATAGTAGCAATGACAGACATCCGCATGAATCATTCGGCAAAGGTTGTTTAAAACCCTTACGGGAAGAGTGACATTTAAAAAGACTTGGCTGAGAAACGAGTAAAAAAAAAAAAAAAAAAAATACCTGCTTCAGAATTGGAGATGAGAGCTAGAGCTCTACATTTACACAGTCTGAACCAAGAGCATCTTTTGTGTGAAATTTGTCCTGTTTACTTCATTTCAGATAGGTGATGTGTATGTGCAGAACCAGGTGTTTGGTTTGAGCGAGACAGAGAGTGAGTATTTGGTGTATATGCCGTATGATGGTATACTGGGTCTGGCCTTCATATCTGATGCCACAGAAGACTTCACACCTGTCTTCAACAATCTGGTGGCACAGGGCAGGGTCTCTCAGAACCTATTCTCCTTCTATTTAACAAGGTGAGCGTGAATGAGATGTTCTGCTTCTAGTTAACATTTTTCATTTTCTAATATAAAATGCTTCAATCAGAAAAATGAATGCCAATGGATTTTTATGTTTTCTTTTCTTTTTTTCTTTTTCCCAAACATTTTTTGTTATTAAGATATACACTGTATGGTGGTGTATTTACTTAAGGGCGATAAAGATTGCTGTTTTGAATTTGCACAGAGAAAACTAGGGATTGTTTTTCTATGAGAATCAGGTGCTGAAATATAATCCACCATATCCCTTAGCTCTGAAGAGGGTAGTGTGGTGATCCTAGGAGGGACAGATCCTGCCTACCACAGTGGGAGCATACAATGGATCCCTCTCTCCCAGCAGCAGAAATGGCAAATAGAGATGCAGAGGTAATATGACTCCCCTATGTACGTGTTGTTTCAGCCACAGCAGAGCGACTGAGCTTATTTCCTCATTCACGAGGCCGCTGTGCTGGCCTGAGGAAGACCTCGCTTAAAGAGAGACTCAGTGATAAGAGCCTTGTACAATAACAGCAACCAGACGAAGGGCAGAGTCTTTTGCACTAACAGCTCTCCTGTATTAAATCAGCTTTCTCTGGTGCTCTGTCCATCACTGAAACCCACAGACTTTTTTTTAATCATTAAAACATGTTTGAGTTCATTGATCCTTCTTTTTGAACATGTTCTGGATATTGCATGTTCGCTTTGTGAGCTGATGTGCAACTTCACGGACCCTTTCCCTCTGACACGTAAAGGAGACAACGGCCGACAGCCGATAATCTATTCTTAAACAACCCACTGTATTATTCATCCGGTTCTTTTTCAGTTTTTTGTCTCCTTTTATCTGTTTTTCCACAGTATCGTTATCTCCGAAAACACTGTGGCTTGTATTGGATCCTGCAGTGCCATTGTGGATACAGGAACTGCATTAATAGTAGGCCCAACGACAGACATTAATAACATCTATGGGTGGGTGGGAGCCTATGTGGATCAAAGCGGAGATGTAAGTGCAGTTCAAGGGATATGAAGAAGTGTTTGACTAAGTTAACTATAACAATGCAACATCTATGGTCGAACTGTTATTTGTGTAGTTATTATTAACAGGATTAGATCACATTATATAAAACATTAGCACAACATTACACTTTTCCACTCATGTACCACGAGGGTTGGATAACTGAATTGTTTATATTTTTACCTTCGTGGAAAATGTTTTGAAAGCAAGATGTTTAATATGTTTTTCCACTTTTGATCAGTTCTGAGAGGTCTGTGTGGAGAGGTATTTGTTGTATTTGATGTACTGTTTGTGGTGTATGAAAATCAGTATGCATGCCTTTTCAGGCAATAGTGAGCTGCAGTAACATTGACCTCATGCCTGACGTCATATTCCAAATAAATGGTTATACATTTTCCCTGCCTGCCTCCGCATATGTCTACCAGGTAGGAATGCATATCTTTTTGTCTTTTTTAAAGGACTAAAAGCTTTATTAGAACCCCATTAAATCCATATAAGTCTCTTAGTACTTATTTATATGTTTTCTTTTCAGCATATTGATCAAATTAAAATAGATCAGCTCTGATATAAATGCACAAATGTACTGGCTATTTGTACAATGATGACTGAACCTCTTATAAATCTTTTTCTATTCTTTTCTTTCATTGTCCAACAATGTCAAGTGCTGTGTTGCCATTAATGAAATGATCCAATGACATAAAACGTTGTAATATAGTAAGTGGCATAGCCAGAGGAGGAGAGGGTCACAAAGCATTTGAACATTGAGAATGATTCATTTATGAATAAACATTAACACACATCATCATGACTTCATTCTTCCAGTTCGGTTCAACCTGCAGGGTGGGGTTTGAGACCGGGGGTGATTTCTGGATCCTTGGAGATGTGTTCCTCAGAGAATACTACTCAGTGTTTGACCGGGAAAACAACATGGTGGGTTTCGCCAAGGCTGCGTGATATGGAAAATGTTGGGCCAAATCCACCATACAACCTTATATGTGTATACACTTAAATCTACACTTTATATCTGTGCTGTTCATCCCTGTTTCTCTTTTCAGTTATTCTTAATATTTGTCCAATCACTGCCACAATGGTCATATCTCTTCTGTGTAAAAAAATTTTGATAAATCATGTCTGAATCATGATCAGTTTGCATGTGTATTACTGCAGTGTTAATACAATCTTCTGAGCTCCTTTATACCCCATCGGGTATTGTCAATTTGAGTTGGGATAATCTTGCCTTAAACTACTTTTAAACTCCAAGGGAAAAGGGGGAGGCACATAGCTTTTATAACCACTAGATGGCACCTGGCTCCATAATAAATGTGGTATGGTGCATTTGGTAACTATCATGTCCTTTTTTGGTATCATAATGTTCGACTATTTGGACCACCCAAGTGAAGTATTTGGACAATCCAAGTGACTTCATGTTACGCAATGCTAAAACTCTCTTTATCTCTATCAACAGATAAAATCATTAGATCTGAAGTATTATCTGTAACTCTTTGCTCCATTCTTCCTCATAACATTGACATGCACAGACACACTCTTAAAAACTGCAAAAGCTAGTGCAAGAATTTAATTTTAGGGGGACAAATGTCTTATTTCTGTAGTATTTTTGAAGTACTCAGTAAGTATTCAGTAAGCAAGATGGTATCATTAGAAGAAAACAAACAAACAAACAAACATAATCTTAATGGAGCTCCTGCAGTTTCACTGTAATATAGAACCAGAACTCAGTGTAAGGAAGGAGCTGAAGAACTGGCTGGTCTAAACCCGGTGTTAACACCGACTGTTAGTGAGAAGGTAATTGATAGGTCTCTCATATCGCTCCGCCCAGACTTCTCTTATGTACCTTTGGACTCCCCATGTTACATCCTGATGAGTTATCAAAGTAAATAACCTCTTCAACTGTAATAAAGGGACATGAACTCACAGGAGCACGTCAGAATGATAGAGTAATACTAATTAATCACAATGAAATGATGAGCTAATTAAGAATTGATCAAATCGTTGCACCACAACAGAGCGAGGTCAAAACTAGACGAGAGCTTAGTTTCCACACCAGTGCCCATGTCTTCTACCATTTCATCCCGGGGTCAGCACCAGGACTGATGTCATTACTTTAACAAAAGCACAGAGGACACTCAAGTCACACTGTGGTTTGGAGGTGAGTCTGATAATCAAGTGTGCACAGAAGACAAGTAGACACAAAGCCTGGTAAAAACCTCACAGTACAACGAGACGTCTACACAATAACATTTATTTTAGTCATTTGGTTTAAATGTTCTCTATCACCTCTTTGTTTGAGAGACTGTAAGAAAATAAGTATTTACACAAAAAGGTAAAGCCTACTTGAATGGTTTTCCTGGAAAAGCAAACACACTGTGCAATGAATGCACATTGCACAAAATAAAGAATGGTTAAAGAGGCTTGAAACCACCTCAGATCTTCAGAGAACTGATGAGGAGACTTAAAATCAACTAACAACATAATACAGTCTTAGGGTGGATTAAAAATAGGAAACAGGTAATTATATGAAGTCGATATGATAAATATGTCTTAAAAGGCCAATAATGGACTTGATATACATGGGGTTAAAAACATTTACCGCGATACTAATCTTTTACACTGTGACGTATTTTTCGTAGTATGTTGATGGCCTCAATAACAAATGCGTACAACAATACTATGCAACAGTGAAACAGATGTAGACAACACGCACAACATTACTGACAATGACACTAACAAGCACACTGTCACCTTTTGAATGGATAGATAAGAGCAATTCTGTCATCCACATAAATGGACGTAAGGTCTGAAAGACTGTTTTCTTAAATGATATACTGTATATGTTGTCATGCTAAAAATAGGTATATTTGTTCCTGGATATGATTATGCAATAGCTGTTACTCACTCGTATGCAGTAACATGGAAAAAAAAAATGTGTGTAAGTACATAGCACACATCTGAATGTCTGTTAGACGCACACTCCACGATATGACACCATTTTACCTTGAGAATGGACTGTTACACATGAGCTAAGAGAGGAGAAGTGAAATAATCATCCGGAGGATTTGATTTGAGTACAAAATGAGCATAGACTGATTTTGCGCTTAATCAGAAATCAGCTACAAATCAGTTTAAGTAGGTAAATGCAGAAGGTCTTAGGCCATTGTCACAATCATAACAGACCATAATAGACATTTGTGTAATTCAATATAAGTGGGCAAGAGTAGGCCACATATTGAACCAAAGGCAGTCACAGAGAGTACGTTACAACATCTTTAAATTTGGGTGAAAACAGAGTTCATGTAAAATTTTCAGATTACATTTTAAAGATGCATTCTGAATAGTTCTGGATGTAAATCTGGATGTCTTTATTTATTTATAGACAGATCAACTGTGATTTTCAAAGATGTGTGGAAATACTTAATCATTTGATATCTCCCTGCAAGAACATGTGAACAAAGTGGATTTCTGATGTTCAAATGCTCCGTTAGAAGTCCTTCTCAAATGCGCGAGTTACTATTTGAAAATACTGTGAAAACCACACAGATAAATATTTTACAAGGCCGGGTTCATCTAAAAGCCTTCACAGGCAGAGTGGTGATAACAGCCACACTGTTGTCTTTACAGTTTCAGTCGACGGATAGGCCTTCCCGTCCTTCTGCATTTGCTTATCACTCTTTCAGAAATCGGTCAAGTCACTGCACCGAGTGGATAGGAAACATGCCTGTGAACAATGGGATGAATGACAGAAAGAGGTGAGAGCTGTTACAAATGAGAAAACAAAGTTGTGAGTAACAGCTGAGTGAGTATCAGCAGAACTGCTGTCATCTATTTTTGTTGGTGGTTATGAGACAATTGCACGGCTGGCATTTGTCTGTTTGCTTAAGGACACAAGCCAGTGCCCCGAGGTACATGGCAGATTGTCACGGCTGCCTTTATATGGGTTGTGCCTGGCCAGGATGAAATATTCCATATGGATAGTGCCAGTCCCCCAGCATTCTCACTGCGAGTAAGTGACAGTGGCTAATAATAGTTTGATCCTGGCTTGAATATAGTTGAATTGTACAAGAAATCAAAACGTGTATGTTAAAGATCCAATCACTTCACCAGCACTGTGCTACAGATGTTAAACAAATGTAGTGGAAGTATGGAAATTGTTGACATACAACAAAGATTCAAAAACATCTCACTGAATTGTGTCGCATTAAATTGATTGTTCATTTGAACTGTGTTTGCTCCAAGCAATAGTTATTCCTTCTTCTTATGTCTTAAATAAAGGTAGATTTCAACACTATTATTATTAACATCTTTACTCCACATGAGTTGTGGACCTATGTTCAACATGAGTTGTGTTGTCATTCTAATCAGTGGCTGGTTGTGCAGCAGGAACTTCTTATGGAATGCAAAATAGAATGTTTAGAGTGTGACGTAACAATAATAGAACATGTAAAGAATATGATGATGTAGCATTAAGGGAAGGGAGGCACCCTTCCTTTCTGAAAAGCTCTTTACCATATGCATATATTATACAGAGGAAATAGGATCTCATTCATTGGAGCTAGTTATCTCTGAGGCTTGTGAAAATAACAATAAAAATATGATTTGTCAACCTTCCTGTAAAATCTGGAAAAAAAACTTGCAAAGTCAAAGTATAAAGGTGAATGCTACAAAATAAGTGGATGGTTTCCTCTTTTGGTTACAGTACCTGTTACCCCACAAAGGTGATATATATATATATATATATATATATATATATATATATATATATATATATATATATATATATCTCACCTTGCATCCTGAAAACATCACCATTAAGTGACACAGTGGCTGATTCCAATAGTCTAACTGGAAGATCCTCCTTGTAAATGTGCTACAGTGTTTTACACCACAATAGGGGTGTCAGAGGAAACAGAGCTAACAGAATCTGCATCTGATTTCCTCCTCATCATCTGTTCTCTGCATCCCTGTCTCTCCTCCTCCTCCTCCTCCTCCCCATCAGGGTTTACCCTTCCATTCTGCTCCAAAAGCTCCTTGGGGTCGAGGAAAGCCACATGTCGACTCAGGCTGGCCTTGCCGCTGCTCCCTCCCCCTGTCTGGCCTTCCTCCTCATGAATGGGTGATACACTCAGAGTGGAGGAATGGATGCTATCTACTTGACCGCCATCGGTTTGATCATGGCCCTTGGAACATGGGCAGCGGCAAGGTGTCAGGTAAAGGTACACGAGCACTAGCACCACACTGGCCAGGCATCCCACGAGTGTGGTGTAAGCTGTACTCATGCCCTCACCTCCGCCGCTTTGAGTGAAATTGTGCACTTTAACTGAAATGAAGATAGTCTCATTAAAAGCCTCCCCCACAGCAAAACAGGTGTACGTCCCTGTGTCTTCTGGTTTAAGAGGTCCGATGTGAAGTCTGCCGTCTGGTAGGACGACAGCACTTTGATTGATGATGGCTGCATTTCCAGGCGTCGTCCAGGTTTTAAGCGGATTCCTCTGCTTGGTGTCACAATCTAGGATCAGACGTTGGTTTAGGAAAGCCTCCTCATCCAGTAATTTAACAGTACTGCAGTTCATTTCTCGGTTCAGGTCAAAGACCCTGGCGTAGATTTTCTTAGGGCCAGGCAGGATGCAGATGTGACTGTCCTTAAAGTCTGAAGCAGAGCTGAGTTGCCGACTGTCCCAGCGAGCTAGCAAGCTGTAAAGTTCACAGCTGCAGGGGAGTGAGTTGTTATGAAAGTAAAGACTATTCTTTATCCAGGCTGGCAGTGCTTCCAACTCCTGAAGGGGCAGGGCTTTAATCTGGTTGAAAGACACATCTAGTAGGATGAGCTTTCCGAATCGGGACCTATCCTTGAGCAATTCCAGGGGGAAACGGGAGATCAAATTCTGGCTCAGGTAGAGCTTCTGTAGGCTGAACAAGCCCACGAACGCTGAGTAGTCGATCTGAGAAATACGGTTGTTGTAAAGCAGCAGTACCTCCAGTTTCTCCAATGGCTCAAAGATAGATTCTTCTAGAATCACCAGTGCATTAGAGGACAGGTCTAGGGTGCGCAGCTGCGTAACATGTTCAAAGGCCATAGAAGAGAGGAACTTCAATCCATTGTGGCTCAAGAGCAGAATATACAGTTTTGAGAGCTTGACAGGGGACCACTCTGAAGGCAATTTGGTAATAGCATTGAAGCTGAGGTCAAGCATTGATATATATCTTGGAAAGGGCGCTGGGATACTGCTCAGATTCATCATAGAGCAACTGACAATGTTGCTGGCACAGATGCAAATCTTATGGCAGTTTAGGGTTGTGCATGTCACTTGTTGAGGCATGACCACGGATAGGAGGAATAGGGGAACAAAGACTCCACCGATAAGCTTCAAGCAGTGGTCCGAATTACATAAGTTCTTGTCTATTACTCTGGAACCATGCATTATTGCCAGATGATTCCCCTTCTAAATAAGATACTGGAAATCTTCGACAGCCAGCCCTAAAAGTGTTTATGACTTCTGGTTAGGCCAGCTGCAGTGAAAATGAGCAAAAAAATAAGGACATTTCAATCATTTTTATTATGTTGGTGACGGTTTTCAAGGAGCAAAGAGGCCACTATCTAACAATAAGAGAAATTATTAAACAATGAATGTATAAACATTTAAATGTATGAGTATTACATGATATTTACGACTTCACCAGAACATAACTTAAAAGAAGAATGACTATAGGTTGCTAAATTTAATTCACAACAGAGGAGGCTCAAGCAATAACAATGACGACATATAGTAAGCATGAGGGTGCGTGGCTGTCAGTCATACTTGGGCGCACGTGTCCCTCTACTCTCCCTCCTATCAGAGGGAAGAATACAGATCAGGCGCTTCCCATCGTTTACATTACACTTAGCATCACTGAAGTCGTATTTTAACGTTAACTGCCTTATTTGTATGTAAAGTTAAACACTATACACTAATACATAACATGATAACTACAAGAACGCATTTCCAGCGACAACTGTCACACATTTTAAGGCACCATTGGAAGAGTGCGTATGTGAATAGGTTCAGAGGCTACGGAGGATCAGTCATCCAATATAAGAATAAATCCTCACAATGTCGGTGCAGTATCAGGACCAGAAGACTAAGCGTTTGGCAATGTTTTCATATAATACACTCATTAGTAAGTACATTTGACCTAAACGTACTCTTACTACAGGCGACTCAGTCAAGGACTATTTGACCAGAAAAAAACCCCATTCGGCTCCAGTGTTAACATCGGCATCGTCTAAATACACTACTTGGGTAAGCGGTGCATTTTGGTACAACTGACTGAAAAACACATTTTAAGAAAACAAACATCCTCACCATCCATGCGTCGAGAGAAGCAGTTGCGAACTGAAATAGTAGCGATCAGGTTTCAGGAGAGCAACAGTCCTATACTTATAGCCACTTATCCTTAGACATGTCTTCGATCTGTGTAGTACCGCCGCGAGCCTGTTAAACGAATTCTCCAAAATATTTCAAGGTAGGCTATTTGAACTGCAGAGGATCTGCCAGTGAGAAGCGGACGTCGCTTGCCATCTGCTTCTTGTCTGCCTCATCTGTCCAGACTTCTCATTGTTACAGCATCGGTTCCAACACAGTGAGATAGGAGGAGACGTCGCGGTACGATTACTAAAAGCCCAACTCTGCGTCAAATTAACCTATGGCCGTGTCTGTGTCACAAACCTGAATGAAGTAGGTGTGACATCAGTGGATCAAGGTGTTCATGTGAATATTTGAAATGATTGAAGCGATATGCTACATTAATCAATACATATCCAGGGTGTTTACAAATATTTTTATTTTGAATGTAAAAAGTATTGTATGCCATGATCACGTTAATACAGTCATTTTCATACGTGGATCACAACGTACAACTCTTCGTCTTATGTGGAGTCCTATCAGTGATACATTTATGCCTTTATGTATGCTTAGATGTGGAGAAGAGCACAGTACTGTGCAAAAGGTTTATGGCAAGAGAGAAAATGATATATAAACCTTATTTATCTGGACACTAGGTGTTTATTTGCTCCTAAGAAACACTATGCAGCATTGGAATAAATACAAATAAACATTAATACAGTAAAAGGTAGCAAGAATTTCTTGTGTGTTCTAAAAAAATAACATGGTAAAGATAATACACTTTGACTGAACACTAAACCTTAGATTTGTGTGGAGAAGGCTCTGATCAATAGTAAGCAATGGCGCACCTAACTGTACTTTCAAGGCATGATTTTCAAGCTGTCATAAAGACATATGTGAAGAAACTTCAAGCTGAAGGCAGGAAATCCAGGGGAAGACCCCAAAAGCTGTCTACATCTGCTGAGCAGTACCTACAGGTCATTTCTGCAAAGAACAGAGGGAAATCCAGTGAAGTGCTTACTCTTACTTTGCCCCGCATGTAGTTGTGTTGTTAAGAAATGGTCTTTCAGGTACGTTGGAAGAAGAGATGGTGAGAAGTATACTGATGCCTTTCTGCAGCCCTCTGAGGCATGGTGGTGGCTCTGTCATGGTCTAGGCATTTCAGCCAGTGGTATAATGTAACAGGTTTTGATTCGTCATGCTGTTCCTTTGGGAAAATAACCGATTGCCAAAAAAATTGAATGTTTCAGCGCGATAACGATCCTAAGCACACAGCAGCCACAATTAAGACCTACTTAGAGCAGAAGGCTGCAAAAAGAAACATTTAGAGTATTAGACTGTCTACCTCAGAGCCCAGACTCAACATAGCTGTATCTGTGTGGGATCACTTGGACAAGCAAAAGAACAAGAAACTGCCAAGAAACTGCCAAAGTCAGAAGAGCAGTTATGGTAAATGCTGTGAGAAGCTTGGAAGAATTGGAATAGCTTGGAATAGGATTGCTTGGAAAAAAAATAATAATAATGCAGCAGTGTACCAAGGCAAATAGCTTCAGTTTTGCTTTCTAATATAGGCAGCACATCACGCTGACTTGTTTTAAAAGCACAACAAAACAGTTGTTACTTTTATTGTATTAATGTTTATTTGTGTTTATTCTAATTGTATAAAGTGTTTCATAAGCAACGTTTGCTCATATAAATAGCTTTAAACATAATTTTCTTGGCTTGTAACATAATTTTGTTGCATGGCCTAAGACTTTTGCACTGTATGTCGTAAAACTTTCATCTGTATGGCACTGGTCATTAATTAAAATGTTAAAGATGAGTTGAAAAAGTCAACAGACCATGAAAGGATAATGTAAACATTGTCTTCACCTCTTGAAATAGCCTGCAGAACACGTGGTCTGCTACTGGACAAATCTGACCACTTGACCGCTGTTTATGAGACAGTTAATCACGCGAAAATACTTTGACAAGGTTAGACATACATTTGCAACCGTGGCATAGAACCTGAGACCAATACCATGATTTTACCTCTTTCTCTCTCTCTCTCTCTCTCTCTCTCTCTCTCCCCTTCTCTGCACTATGTTGTTTTACTCTCACAGATGTCTTCTCTTTTGTATGTTCATCGTCAGAGTGAGGGTTGTGTCTCAGCACTTTTTAGATTATTTACGTTGGATTATGCTTTAGATTATTTACACAAATATTGTTAATTTAATTATTTAACAAGTAATTTAACAAATATTGTTACATTGTAACTGCAAATATTTGCTCTCTGAGGAAAACTTTATCTGTTTATTTTGAAAATCTCTCCAGCAATGGAGAGTTCAGTTCAGTTGACAGAGGACACAAGATTACGGTAAGGACTTTGATGAAACCACTGAGCCATGGCTAACATGTTAAATCATTCAGCTTCTGCAGTCTAACAGGACATTTTAACATTAGGCTCCTCTGAGGTTTGGCTAATCTCACCATTATAAAGAAGCATTGCAAAATTTGTCCTTGAAAGTGAGAGTTTTTGTATTTTTTTAACACAGTGAGGAATCATTTGGTTACTTTGAGCGCATGCTTCCTCATATTGTTCCTCTCTGACTACAAAGGCCAGTGAACAGTTTTAGAAATATGCATGATTGTGCGTGTATAATGTCAGTGGTCTTGCATACAAAGGGACGGTCGGAGGGAGAAGAGTGCTGCATTCATCTTTTCCGTCCTTATGGTAATTAAAGCACAACTGCATTCCGTGAAAAGACGGCTGTATAATCAATAAGTTGCTTAGAGCTGTAAAGAGTACACTGAGCGAACATGTGGGAAGATCTTCAAAGCAACTGAATCCCCAAATCATTAATACTCTCTACGGAGCAGTGCTTAGTTTCCTGCCGTATATCCATTTATCCCGCTAAATCATGCTCAGAAATGACATTGGGTGTTGGCAGTCTGAGGTCTGAGGGAAGTGGGAATAATGGTGAGGACGGCATTGAGTGAACAGACACGGACTCGAGATGTGGAAATCTTAAATGAAACTCTATGTGAAACAAATATGTTCTGGAGAAATATGTCAGGCAGGAGGTCACATGAGTCCTCGAATAAAGAATAATGAGACTGGTATAGGGCTTGTTGCCATGGAAGCCAAGGTCAGTGATAGGTTGCTGCTACGTAAGTGACAAATAGTAAGACAGAAGAGAGACCAGAGAAAGAGAGGGAAAGAGAGGGGAGGACAGACAGACAGACAGACAGAGAGAGAGAGAGAGAGAAAAAAAGACATGACTTGAGAGAGGTGACTTCAGGGCTTGCACAGTTTGCATATTGTTCATTGACTGTTCTCAACCTAATGAAGCATATAGAAATTTGCTTTTGGCAATATTCTCCAATTCACTTTTACTTTTTGAGGGGATTACAACAAAAAGACTGAAAGATGTCACAGACCCCCAGCGCTTGTGTGAAAATTGATATCAGTTTGAGAATACAGCACATTGAAGAGTACAGGACGAGACAGAGGTGCCTGTCACTAGAAAGCTCCATTAGAGTGATAATGTGATTTCTTCCATGTAATGCAAAATGAAACATTCTCAGGCCATTGTGTGTTCACTCACATACTAATCAGAGGTTTGTAAATCTTGAGATTGACACAAGGATGGATTAATTCTGTTAGTTATATCATGCAGAGAGAAGACCACTGCATGCTTTGTTTTGTGATGCAAAAGGTCAGTAGAAGTGTCCAGTTTCATGGTAACACTGGACACCTGTAGATTTTGTCTTAGTTCTCGGAGATGAATCAATATCCTGGTTGTTATGTCATTCTGCTCATGGGGCTGTACAATTACTGTGGTTAGATTTGAAAAAAAAAAAAGTGTTCAGGATTTCATTTACTAAAGTTAAAACTAGGTATACGATAAAAAGAATGGTGAATTCGCTTTTCTCGCATTGGTCACTGAGTATATTATCGATTTAACGCAGACGAAGAATTTTAAAATGTGCTTTATATTTGTAAACATAAGTTGGATATAATGAGGACTTTATGGCTTTTCATTCTTTGTTTTGTCTTTGTTGTTTGCATAGCCACAGGTGGGTTCGCAATTAGTGTCTTTCATACCTAGTTCTCTTACAGATTGGTGGCGTCATTTGTTAGCTTTAAATTATTTGGAACAAACACAGACACACACACAGACACACACACACAAATGCACATGCACACAAACACACGTGCACATGCACAAAGCTTGTTTTGTCGTTAATGAGATTTTCACAGAATGATTTTATGTTTATTATTGAATAAAATCACTCCTTTAATGAAATGACATCAAACCTTTAGTAGTGTCATTTATTTCTGCTTTATTCATTTAACCTAAAGTAGGTTAAAATATCTCAAAAGTGTATAAAAATACTTATACTATACTAAGCTTATATTAACAATATAATTATGATTAGCCAAGTGATTGTGCCAAGTGTAATGGATCCAACACATAGGACCACACAGGCAGTGGAATTCATAGAAAGTTATGTTTATATGAGAACTGTTACCACACAGTGCACTGACATAAAATGCCAAACATGTGCTCACTCACATGCAGGTGATACCATTGAGACAAGACGTGTTCCTGCAGATACAGTTAGCGGTGGACAGGAGGAACCGGCTAAGAGATAGACCACCCTGGATCAGGTAATCTCTAGCCATGAGCTGAGAGTCTTAGTTGGGAATCATTGATTTCCCATCGGCCACCTCTGCCTGTAGGAATGGTGAGGGCATTGATCAAACACGTGTCGGGCATTTTCATTAGTTAATCAATATCATTAATCCTCTCTGGCTTCAGCAGGACTCCTTGAAGGGCATCTTCCCTCTAGCTCTGTCTGCACCGGCCTCTGAGTGAACTCACTGCGTGTTTGCAATGCCAGAGATGTGGAAAACAGAGGAGGATTAAGCTGCACAATATACTCTGTTCTAATTATACATTCAGTTCAATCACCTCATTTTTCTCGGTTGCCCTCAGTTGACTGATCTCTTGAGGCATCATGATGTGTGAGTGTCTTTGTTGTTGCTCTCAAATCTTTGTTTGTAGTTGTGGTCGCTTGCGTGTTAAGAGTGAGTCACTGATTACTCATACGTAAGGATGCTACTGAAGTTTGGGATGTCAAGCCTAACACAGTAATTTGGTTGAGAAAACGAGTTTTCTGCTGTTAGACTGGATTGATTTTTGTCTCCTCCTCTCTCATGTGCTCTATGTGAAGCACAGTGTAATCTCCTTCCTACTCTCATTTTGCTCTGTTCCCATGTTCCTTATCACTCATAACAGTTTCAGACAGAATACATCATCCAAATTTGTCCTCATCCACACACAATCCTACTTTTGCCTATGTAGGAATATCACTGCAGTACTTCAACTGCAGCTGCTCAAGTTGGCTGTTTCAATAACAGTAATTATGCTTGATGGCTAGAGGGCTAATTGTACTGCTGAAACCCATGAGAAAGACAGACACAGCACAGTTTATGGAGGACACTGCTCTCTAGGGGTTTCCCTGTTCTAGCAGGCTTTGTAATGAAGCTGAGACAAATGTCATGCAGCATGCGTAGTCCACAGAATGAACACACACTGTTACATAAATGTATAATGAATTTTTCTTGAGCTGTGGGAACTACTCTTCCAAACATAATTGTTTTTAATTATGCCTACTGTATATGTCTCATTTTCAAAGCATTAATCAATCAATCCAATTTCATGGCCATGTTATTTCCTTTCAGAGACAGACAGCGGTTCATTTGTGAGATAACCGAATATAGCTTTTCCCTTGAGTTTCAATTAAGAAGCACAATGAAGTATCTCCATGGTCCTCAGTCAAAAGATGATGAAATCAACATGGTGAAAGCATCAATTTTTTTGTGGAGCTTGGTTCACAAAAGCAGACTTTATACACGCCGTAATTCAGACATATTTCCCTCCGTTTATATATACATGCTGTAGCGGTGGGTAGCGCTATGATTCCGCCCTATTTATAAGAGTCGTTAGGACTCTGTTTTGAAATGGCCTGCTGCTTGTGAACGTAACGTAAGAGTCAGATGCTATAAAGTGACGTAATGCATTTTGTTGCCACAACAGTGTAATCAGCGGCTGGCAGTCGGTTACATGTACGACAATGTGTATTGTTGAATGGTGTCAGGTTTGGTCCCAGCACTTCTGTTCGTAACACATGCTCTGGAGATTTACGCTGCAGGATAAATTATAAATGAGACATTCCACCGGCGCCGCAGCATGGCTAATTAAGCCCTGCAACGCTAATTTAGCTCTTTGCACTCCATAAGGTAAATGAAACACGGATCAGCCCTAGGGGGAAACACACGGTTACAGGCTTCGTTCTGTTATTGTTTCCACTCTAGAGAGGAGTTGGTTTACTCAACCATAGGTTATGATGACACAAGGGAAATGGGAACCAGTTGGTTAGTCTTAATTTCCTAAAGCACTTCAAACTTCAAAGAAGGCCATAAAGTATATTTTTTCTCTCCCTCGTGTAACATACAGTATATATCATGCTCGACTACATTTTACTCTTTTACTTAGGAATGATCTGTATCTCAGATATTTCTGAGCATCAAAAAATTTCTTCACATTTTTTTTTCAACATGATATGACACTTAACCATCTTTACAAAGTGCCATGGAAAAAATATTTTAAATAATTGGCAAAAAATGTTGAAAAGCACGCACACAACGACAAAGATTCGCACGCACACACAAAAAAGATATGGTGTTTTACTGCTGTGTATAAAAAGCAGAGGAGATAACCTCTGCTCAAAACATCAAGCACAGTCTGAACATTAACGGGATCATTTCCTCCTCACTCTGGTGAAAGTCAATATCGTATTGTGTCATCTGATTCGCAAAATGGATATGTTAGACTCAAATATGAGCTCATTTCTTCTTTTATCCTCTCAGGGAGGCTGTACTAATATGATTAGGGGAAATAGCTGAGTGATCCCTGCAGTCTGGAACCTCATGTTACACCACAGACGCTTCACTCTTAATGGATGCTTTCAGGGTTCACTCACAGTCATTGTAAGGCCAGTGACCAGTTTAGAGTCTAACAGGGGACTTGTCCCACTGCATTTCCTTTGCCATATGACCAATGTGTGTTTACTTGTGTGGAAAGAGAATATGGGTGCCCTCTAAACTCTTATACTATGGTCTGGTAGATCACAGGATTCCAGAATTCCAGTACGCCAGCACTGAGTACCTAACTGGTGGTGCTGACAGGTGCATGTGCCAGTTGAAATTTTCTTTCAGTATTCCTTTTTATTAATACAATTTCTTTTCTGACTTTTATGACAGTAGTTACTTTTGGATTTCTTTGGATCAGTGCAGTTCATTCGTGGAAGAGAGCAAAAAATGTTTGTTTTTTTTGTTGTTTATTGTTGTTGTTTTTTTTTTATGAAACATTACCTTATCTAACAATAATTTGGCTGGATATTGAAAACTTACCTTTTTTTTTTTTTTTTTTAAATGCTTTGCTGTGGTTATGAACGCCCTTACGCAAAATTTCATCACCACTCACATCTCCTTTCTCCCCACTGCCCACTTTAGCTGGCACCAGTCTCTAAGTGCCCTCTGTAAGAGGAGGAAATGATTTTGCAGTGTGGTTAGCAAACAGGGTTATAGATCCTTTGGGTCATTTCAGTGATTACATAATGTTCTCTGACTGTTCTCTGACTGTTCCTTTGCCGTTTTATTTCTTTAATGGACATTTTCATAGTTATCCATAACTAGCACATGATGCCTGAAAATATAGGCCTGGAAATTCCACTAATTGCTTCAACCAATTATTTGTTTTGGAATACTCATCGAGTGGTGCTTATGTGCTTGTTTGTTTGTTTTATTTTTGTTTTTGTTTATTTTTTTGAGGAGGGGTAGGGGTATATCACCATAATGCTACCATAAGCAAATCGTTTTTTTTTGTGGTTGTTTTTTTTAAGTGGAAACTATACTGTATAGTGAGTGGTGCACTGTAAGATCTTTGCATGAGGAAACACTGCCTCTCCCTGGCCTTTCATATGAGGATCAACGGCATTATGGGATAGAGCAAGACTGTTCAGGCACCTGCAATTTTTTTTTTTTTCAGTCCTCATACTTTTGAAGGCTGACATGCATATTCATTGATATTGAAGTGACAAAATCCCATATTTATGCATGTTTATTACTCTTATATTTACGTGTTTAGTATTCTTATTTTGGTATTTAGTTATTCTTATTTATAGAGCTCTATAAGTTTCCACATAATCACGGCTATAACTGTTTTTCAGTCCAAAGCAAGTGACATAAAAAGAGGAAGAAAAACCGCTCGTTGGTCTTTTGACCCTTTTAATTTGTTGTGTAATGAGTGGAGTGGATGACAAAGCTGTGCCATTTTTTGTGCCTTTAGGACTCATATCACAGTTTTTGTTACCATTGTCTTTTGTTTCCTTTGAATGATTTATTGGACAAAGGGCATGCCAAGAGCTTTTCAGAGTCAGGAATGCATGTGTGTGATGGTGGTGGCCTGCCAAAGGAAAACATGCAAAGCTCCACAATGGCCTACACATCTCAGTTTGAAATGAACATGCAATGCCCCTTTGTAACATGTGTCAAAGAGTCTTTTCATCAATGATCCACGAACAAGGTGCTTTTTTTAAAATATGAAATGCTTTCTTAATAGAAAGGACATACGCACATGCATGTACGCACACACACACACACGCACGCGCACACGCACAGACACACACATCACCTGATATGCTGTTCCCAAAATCATTATCAGAGGATTATCAGAGGAAGCAGCTGATAAGTGGAGAGTGACTCCTACTGGTGGTTCTGTCAAATCTTCTTTAAAGGTGGAGAACAGCCTTGCAAGTTGCGGAGAATAAGTTACCAAAATCATCCACAATTTGGATCTAAAAAATTGACGTGTTTGTTTGCATTTTGTGGTCCGGATTGGACAGACGCTGAACCCTGTCATCTGCACAGGGAGACCTGTGCTGAATATACACCCCTGCATCCGTGGATGAAGATACATATGGATTCAAAACTATACAAAGATCTGACAGCTGTTCATTTATCTGCTTTCTGGAGGTTATAGAATACAAAATACTTATTAGTCCTGATATCGAGGCTCCACCTTTATGTGAACAATGACAGTTGTACTCCTTCCCACCTTTTAATTCCTGCACAGATTTTTTTTTCATCTATTTTCTGACATTAAGTAGCCATTTACAAAATCAGAGATGAAAAACAAAATGAAACAACCCCCCCCCCAAAAAAAAAGAAAGAAAGAAAAAAAAACCAGGCACGTTACAATCGATAGAACGACGAGCATCTCGTCTCATTTGACATGTGTTAAATATGTACATGAACTGCAAGTGTGTATAAACATGTTTATGTGAGTAAAAATGCTTGAGTGAATGTTTGTTTATTTTGTCTGAGAGCTCTGTATTTATGACTGGTTATTAATGGTTGTGGGGGAGTGAGTGTGTTGCCCTTTGCTATTTCTGAGTGGGAATGTAGAGTCTATTTTCAAGGTTACCGTGGAAACCATTGTATTTGCAGTGGCAGTGATTGGTGCTGCCGGGAGAACAAGAATCTGCTATTTCTGTCATGAGTCAACACCTGACACACACACACACACACACACACACACACACACTCACAATACTTCCTTTGCAATAAAATACACTTGGTTTTACTTTAAGATTTTTTCGCGTTCCTCTACATTTCTTGACAAGAGATAGTTAATGATCGCTTCATATATTATATTAGTATCTAATATTTATTTTATTTGTCATTGTGTTAATTTAATTATATTGATGTATTTGTCCATTTTGATCATTTAAAAAATCACGCTATCGTGATGTGTTCTGCAAATGTAAAATATGTATTAAAGACAGAACAAACAAACAAACAAACAAACAGACACTGAAAATATAATACAAATACGCTGAAAAACTGCACTGCTTTCAAATTGCACCATACTGACTATTTAATGTCCAGGACTCAGGACTTTATTAAGTCCAGCTTCAGAGGGAGACAGACGGACAGACAGAGAGACCGATAACTTGCACGTAGGTTTTTTCTTCGTCATTACACATTGCCATCAGGCATATAATAAACGCCGTTACACTCAGAGGACTCACTTTCCCTCCAATACTGGAAATCTCAGGGACGTGCATTGCCTTCAGCCGCTATAGTGCATTCTATCCAATTAAATTCACTGCCATCACTATTCAGTCTTTTTAACCCATAGCTCTTTTAAATGGTCTGTGGGTCCATCACGGCTTCATGATTAGCTTCATAAGCATCACAAATACACCAGTGTTTGTTCTCCTCTCGTTCTGACATAAGGGGAGACTCACCGCGGCAACAGGCAACTGAGGATGAGACGAGCTTGCTGTTGCAGCACGCTGTCGTAATCAATGTGTCTTTGTTTCAGAAAAGGACCTTACGAGACTGCAGAGCTGGTTTAACAATGGAATGGCCTTTTGAGAGTCAGGAGTGGAGATCCCAGTGTGGATAGATCTTTGTTGGTGTCCTGAGGGCATACCTTTGGGTGTGTGGTTTAAGGGACTGAGCAAAATGGATTACCCCTGTATGGAAAGGGTCACGAAAAGGTCACAAAACTGCAGAACTGTTCACTGTCTGCTATTTATATCTGTTTTACAGTATATTATAATGTAATAATAAGGATGTGTCTTATTATTACCACTAGTGCATCATGCTCATTTGTGATATGACTCTTTCAAATAACTGACTCTGCCTTTAATTTGTGTAATAATAAAAAAAAAAAGATCTTACATATAATGTTTTCCTCAAGGCATTTGGAGTGATACTGTTTAAAACCCAGTTTTCCTACAAAAGATCTTTACACGAGCAATCGGGCATACCAGTGAGGTCAAAGCTGAAAAAAGGGCTATACTGACGACTGGCAAACCACACAGTTTAAAAAAATTCTCAAATGGTCAGAACCCCAGTGTCTGAGGTGATACAGGTAAATTCACCGCTCCCACGGATGTTTCTTCTTATTTACTTCAGGTTCAGAACAGACTTAATGAATAACTCATATAAAATGAACACATATAAAATGAACAAATTAACAAATATATTGATGTGACAAAAGGTAGGATTTTTATATGAAATCATTAACAATTAATATGGATCAGTCACACTGAAATGAATAATGAATTGTGTTATTAAAAAAAAAAGAAAAAGATTTTTAATCAATTTAGATTTACTCTGTATCTGTGAGGCAAACTGATGGCAAAACTTGAACGCCTTAGTCGGGGGCACTAGGACCCAGAAGAATGCACAGTTCTGGGTGCTGATTGACTCCCTCTCTGCTCCCTCTCCATCTCTGCAGTCACTGTGTGTGTGTGCAAGAGAAAATGAGTGAGAGCCTATATGTTGAGTACATGTACATGGGAGACAGTGAAGAGGAGCGGCTCTCTCTTTCTGACACCCTCTGTGTTAGTCTTCTCTTTGTCCACCCTGTTCCTGAAGGCATCACCGCTGTGCAGTGGGAAGAGCACAGCCGGCAGAGATAGGGAGAGGAGGAAGAGGAGAACCTGGTGAGGAGAGGAGGGGAGTGCCTGTGCACCGTCTCTGTGCTGGCTGATGTCTTGCACTCAGCACTGTAAGAGATAACCAGCTCTCCATCAGCTAACACCACGAACGGCAGGCAGGTAAAATTCTCCGTGTCTCTGTTTTCGGACTCTCCCTCTGCCGAAAATGCTGAGCTTTTATGATAGATTACTGTTATATATTGAGTGGAACGTGCAATATAGATGTACATGACTCACAGGGAATATGGTAGGTAGGTATGATTGGAGGAACACATTTCTTTGCCCAGGTGACAGAAGTTCGAGGTTTTATTTAGAAGCTGTAAAACAATAAGTGAGTGCTTTTCGACCCCATAGCTGGGGGTGCACAGCGAAAGTGAGGAATGGTCAAGGGCGACATTGGTGTCCACACTGTGATCAACAGCAGTGCGTGACAACAGGGCCTTGACTGAGAAGACTTTTTTTTTTCTCACTCTGTGATTTTACATTTCGACTCACTCTTCGACAAACAAACAAACAACAACAACAACAACAACAACAACAAAAGACAGCTTCAATCTCACTGCAACGAAAAATCAACAGTTGCCAAACGATTGCTGACTGCTGCTCCATGAATCCTGTAAGGTTTCAAAAGATTCTCTCTTCTACAGCTTTAAAGAGAGATGCACATTCTAATTCTGGAACAGGTCACTGATTCTGGACAAATATAGCTTGACTTAGAGACGGTGAAAAGCAGACACACATGGGGTTTTCATGTACAGGGGACAAGGAGAGACAGAATGCATGGAGGAAGAAGAGAAGAAGGCATTGGAATGAGATGAATAGATGGAGCAGTAGGGGTGGGTGGCAACTCTGAAGGGTGTGGGTTGTAAAGTCAGGATGTGTGCTCCAGCTGAGACTGATTTGCCCCCATCAAATAGCCCAGCGCCAGGGAAACTCTGTCATCCACAGGTTTTTACGCCGAAATCATGTCTGTTGGACAAGGGCTTTGTTGCGTAATTAAACACACACAACAACTACGAGCACACATGCACACACACACACACGCACACGCGCACACACACACACGCACACACAGAGACATATAAATGGCACACCCTCATATACCTACAGGAAGCAGGAGATAAGGTGTCTGATTTGGGATCAGCAAACAATTGTGTTAGGCACAGCACAAGGCAGTTTCAGTCAAATAGGACTAACATATCTTTAAAGTCAGTTACATTATTTTGTGTTGTAATTTGCCTTTCAAATGACACTTTTTCTTTATTTTCAGGGATTGTTGTTCTCATTCTACTTTAATGAAAGACTGTTTATTCTTTTTTTTTTTTTTATCTGTGTGTGTATTTGAACCTAACGCATCTTTAAAAGGATAGTTGTAAAAACCAATAAAGCAACCAAATATTTTGGCAAAGACATTTATTTAGAAGATGATTTGAATATGTAAAGCAATGTGCTCTAACTATTACATATTTTGTTCCATACCTTATCAAAAATTGCATGCAAAGTGAAACCTAACAAGCCTTCTTTCACATAGCCCTCTGTCTTTAAGTTAAACAGGCTAGAAGAACAGGCTGTTATGAGAAAGCAAGTCAAATCATTCTAATTACTTCTAATTCTAATTACTTCTGTTACTGAAATTTAGTGAGTATAAATCATAACTAAAGGGTAGACTAGCAAAAACTAGCAGAAGTCCTTGCTTGGCTGTGGTTTGTTTTTCTGACGAAAATACCACATTTACAATACCAAGCTCTACGGTCCTTCTAGTGGATCAAGGGAAGACAATACAAATTTAGGCGATGATGCATTTGGGATTGATTTCTGCAAAGTCTGGTTTTGTAACTTGGATTAGTGGAGGAATCAGATTAGCCCACTTCAGATTATAAAAGCTAAGAGATGGGAGAGCAGATGAATCATCATAAGAATCCAATTTTAAAGTGTATATATGATGCCAGATGGAGGCTTTCTGAGTGACTGTACAACTAATCATGGATAGTGGGGAAAATCAGTATTTAATCAGCCTTTAGGGTTTTTTCAGAACGAATGTGCAACAGTTTAATTTACTATAAAGGTGGCCATGCTTAGGTCATGCTTATGTTGGATTGCTTGTGACAATTATACTTTTACATTTGCATGAAAGTAACTGTCATGTAAGAACAAATCATATGTAGCAGTTACAGCTGCATTGCTGCAGCATTATAACTATTGTAATATTATAACCATCATGTATTGTCATGATGTAGACAACAGAGACAACACTGTCTGCATGTAGTTATTGTACTGAGTGTTTGAACGAAACATGATTCACTAATTGAACTTTTACATTGTTGAGGTCACTGTTCACACTATTTAGTTTGAAGCTTGTTTATTTAATGTAGAAAGTATTGAAAATGATGTTAGTTTTCCCCTCTGATACAAGAATCTCTCACCCACTGTCCTCTTCTCTTTCACCAGTAAATGTCTCCTCTTGGAACATGCTGAATGAGTAGCAGACCACTCTCTTAAATACTCTGCTGAATTGCTCTCTCCTGAAGTGCCCACACCAGTCTGGGTTTGTCTCTTACACAAGTGGTGCTAACTGATACCTGCTTCAGTTTCCTGGCTGTGAAGAATGGGAGATGGGCTCATGAGTGATATTATTAGCTTGCTTCATCCCACTCCCCTATGGAGCCGCAGTGGAACTACTCCACATCAGCCCAGTGGGCGGCCAATGTGTCCATCTCACTACCTTCTGAGGGAGGAGCTCTGTCCCAGTCATTAGCCCTGTTGGCCATGCTCCTAATGGACTTGCTGGCTGTGATAGGTAACGCAGCTGTCATGGTCGTCATTGCCAAGGCACCACAGCTCCGAAAGTTTGCCTTCGTCTTCCACCTGTGCCTCGTGGACTTGCTGGCGGCGCTGGTGTTGATGCCTCTGGGCATGCTCTCGAGTCGAGCCTTCTTTGGAGATGCGCTGTGTCGGAGCTACCTCTTCCTAAGCGTCTGTTTTGTCAGTGCCGCCATTCTCTCCATCTCTGCCATCAACGTGGAGAGGTATTACTATATTGTACATCCAATGCGCTATGAAGTCAAAATGACTCTGGGTCTGGTAGGTTCAGTGCTAGCCGGAATCTGGGTGAAAGCTCTAGCCATGTCAGCCCTGCCTCTACTGGCCTGGGCCTTCCAGGGCGGAAAGAGCCCGCTTCTGGAGGGAGGAGGTGGTGGGGTTAGCGGGGGTGTAGCAGCATCCCCTACTCAGGGACACAGACGTTGCTCACTACACTGGACAGGAGGTGGGACCAATCGCTTGGCCTTCATGGTACTCTTCACCGTGGTATACTTTCTATGCCCACTTCTTGTTATCCTGGTGGTGTACTGCAGTATGTTCAAAGTGGCAAGGGTCGCAGCCATGCACCACGGACCGCTGCCCACCTGGATGGACACACCGCGACGCCAGCGCTCCGAATCCCTCAGTAGTCGTTCCACCATGGTGACCAGCTCTGGGACGGGCACAGGAACAGTGGCCGGCCGGGGCACTCCACAACGACCTTTCGGCGGAGGCAAGGCAGCAGCGGTGCTTGTCGCTGTAGGTGGGCAGTTTCTCTTCTGCTGGCTACCTTATTTCTCCTTCCACCTGTACTCAGCGCTGGCCTCAGCTCAGCCTTCGACACTTGCCCCTCTAGAGGATGTGGTCACGTGGATTGGTTACTTCTGCTTCACCTCGAACCCTTTCTTCTATGGCTGCCTGAACCGACAGATCAGGGAAGAGCTGGGCAAGCACCTTCCCTGTCTTTTCCGTCGGCCAGCCGGCGAGGACGAGGATAGGCTACCCAGTAGAGAAGGTTCGATTGAAGAGAACTTCATGCAGTTCCTCCAGGGCACGGGCTGCAATCTGGAGCCCCAGGACTCACAAAGCACCTCCAGCCCCAAGGGTGAGCCTCATCGGCCCGTAGGCCATGCCCAGTCCCAGCCCACCCACCCTCAGCAGCAGCAGCCTATTCCCATTGACTTCCGCATTCCCGGACAGATTGCAGAGGAGACATCAGAGTTCTTAGAGCAACACCAGATAAAAAATAATCTTATCGTCTCGGACAGCTGAGTCAGGAGCATCTCTAAGCTTCATTAACTGAACTTCTTAGACGCTGACACGGTTTAGGATTTTTATTTTTTTTTTGTCTTTTGGTGGACAGAAATGTTCCACAATTATTTTGCCTCCATCGAACACCTCCACCAATGATATCTGTGTAAGAACATCAGGATTACTTAATTCAGTTTCCATTTTTTCACATGCATGCATAAAATTTAAGCGGTTCCTCCTTGTGAAATAGTATGTATTATGCATTTTTATTTATGAGATTTGTGGATGGTGATTCATATCTGTGCACAATGAGGCACTTTAAACCCTTAATCTGTGATCATTTTTTTGGTGTCTGGAAGTTAATGTAAGCAAGACAGCTTTCCAAGGCAAATTCCTTATACCTTACACCTTGATATTGTTCTAAAAATAAGCGTATTCTGTATGCAACTTCAGTGGATGGTGATTATTTTCATCAAGATTCATGTCTTGCAACTGATCACTGAGTTTAGGGAAAACTGTGATGATATGGACAAATTCCCTCACCGTGTACCCCAAAGTGAATTGTCTAAGTTTCGTGAATTTGACATGAAGTCTAGACTATTGCACTCTGCGACAATTAAGCAGTTGTGGTCAGGCCAGTAATCTCTTAGGTTAGGCAAATGGCTGTTAACAGACAAAATTATGCCATAACCTGCCATCACTTTAAGTATATTTTCTAAGTCTTAAAAGTCTTTCTACCTCTTTCTATAAAATTATTTTGTTTAAGCATTCAGTAATCAGATGCTAGTTGTATAAAAACCTGACAGCCTTGTTTGAAAAAAAAAAAAAAGTACAAAATGACATTTGCAGCTGCAATGCCTTTGCATATCTTTTTATTGATATGTGTCACACCTTCAGAGAGCAGAAGAAGTGGGATATAAAAAGGATATTGTCTGAGATATTTTCAATATTTATGAGTGTATAGTTTTTAATTAGTGTACGTATTTATTTACATATTTATTCTTTATTTTGTCAGAAGGTTCTCACTGATGTGGGACATGGATTGAAAGAAAGTGCAACCCTTTGAAACATTGTCACTGAACGATGATGATGGTGATTATTATTATTATTATTATTATTATTATTATTATTATTGTTATTATTGGCAGTAGTAAAGTTTGAATCATAATTATAATGTAAAGATCTCTGACAGAGTAAACATGTCTATACCTCAAGAGAAACAGTTACAGGGTCAGGGTAGCTCAAGTACGAAAAGAGATGAACTGTGCTCTGAATGGGTAGGAGACATCTTTTATCCACAGGATATATATATATATATATATATATATATATATATATGTGTGTGTGTGTGTGTGTGTGTGTGTGTGTGTGTGTATATATATATATATGTGTGTGTGTGTGTGTGTGTGTGTGTGTGTATATATATATATATATATATGTGTGTGTGTGTGTGTGTGTGTGTGTGTGTATATATATATATATATATGTGCGTGTGTGTGTGTGTGTGTGTGTGAGTGTGTGTGTGTGTTTGGAATCTGAGATCACTGTCCAGCTTATAGGTCTGCACCTCAGGGTTTCTTCATAGAACCTTCTACACAGAGAAAAGAGATTATTCCTGAAAGACTTGCCGATTAGTATATGTGTTTTGTTATAATGTTATGCCATGTTCAGGATTTCACTTTGCTGGTTTGATTTGTTTAAAAAGACATGTTTCAAGGATTTCACTAACAAAAACTGTCCGTTCCATAACTGACTCTTAGAGTGACAAACTTGGCTATAGCCAAGGCTGTGTGTCAATGCCACAGAAGTCCAGAATACTCTAGAGAAAATGATTTTGCTTTGTGTAAAGTCCATCTTTGAAATCTTTTTATTGTAAATGTAGGAGGACCATAGGTGGTGTTGAGTAATGTAGAGCAGCAAATGATTTGTGTTAGTCAAAAATAAAATTTGATTAATTTCCCTTTCTGTTTATTCATTTTTCTGTCACCCAGCCTGTTTCACTGGCTTGTTTTTTAGGGTCTGTCTGGATTCATGTATGTTTCAACTTTCATTTTTCTTTGCAGAAAAATCTGATCTCAGCTCTCATCTCATGCACCATTCAGCAGCTCAGCATGTGCAAGCCTGCATGGATATTGTAATATTGCAAATTTATAAGTTAGATAAAAGAAGTATTTAACCATAACAGACTTAAACAGTTAAATAGCTTTTGGGTTTTTGCATGCTTGCTTGAAGAATTTTTTAATTGTTGCAATATTTCTATTAGTCAGTAAGGTAAACATAGTTTGCCATCCTTTGTGAAGTTCCGATGCTGTGGTACACACATGATCACACACAATGCACTGTCATCTGCATGGCAGTCACATTGTATAGTCACGTTGGCTCAACTCATAACTTTGGACAGAGAGAGAGAAAGGGGGAGAGAGAGAGAGAGAGAGAGAGAGAGAGAGAGAGAGAGAGGAGAGGAGAGGGGAGGAGAGCAGAGGAGAGGAGATGGGAGCAGAGGAGAGGAGAGGAGAGGAATCCATATAGAATGTTATCTGTGTAGTTCAAATGCCCTGACCTTTCAGAGACATTTCGACTTCAGAGCCAAAGCCATACCATCAAAGCACTTTGGAAGCACAAAAATCAGCTCAGATGAAGTGAGCATTTGCTCTGCTTGTCATACCCAGCCACAGGGAAGACTTTGTTTTGACAAGTACAAGAAAGCTTAAAGATATTCTGCTGAAAAGTAGTCTCCACTAATTTGAGCTCTTTAGCAGAAATTCCTTGAAAAACAACATTTTTCCAATTTCACACCAATCTTCTTGCAGACAAAGAAAATGGAGGAGAAAGACAGTGCATTAGAAACTTACAAAAATCTGGAAGTTGAAGAGATTCACTGACTGAGATTCACCGAGTGACTGAGAACAGTTTTATTATTTCATCGTGTCATAATAAGTTTGTCTTAGTCCACTGTGGATCAAGTGTCAGCACGGTGTTTCTGTGCGCCTTAATGTTGAGTGATGCACTGTCTGCCTGTGATACCAATCTCTGCTATCACTACAGGCCCTACATCACAGCAGAGGGGGCCCGGTGTGCACGCCCCCGGCTTCTCTGGGATCTGCGTTTCCATGGAAACCGATTGCCAGCGACATTTTGCAGGTGGTAGGACGAGCTTTTCTTGAGGGGAACCTGTGCCAGGCCACAGTGATTCTTCTTCATGTTCCCCAGAGAATATTATTTTTAATGTTCTCATAAAACCGCATTTTGGCAATGGTTCAAGAGAAGTTACGGCTAAATGAACAAATCCTGTCATTACTGATTCAAAGGTCTGCTGTATCAGCTCTGAAAGTCCACTAGATGGTGTCCTATTCCTAGGAAATGAAACCAGACCTGATGAAAACAATACAATCACAGGCCATGGAACCTGTTCTCCAAACATCACAAAGTAGAGCAGCATTTCCCCTCTGGTCGGAAGGGCATTGATCTTGCACGAGCTGAAAGGTTCTACAGCTGTAGAACCTTTGCCACGAGATCATAACGCTGAACAAGTGCTGAATAATACTGAGGATTTCAATTAGCCTGTAATGTGGACTGAAGAGGCTTCTGTGGAGCTTGAGTGTTTTAAAGTGGTCTGAAGTGCCCATCAGACTCTCCTCTGTCTCTCTAAGGTGTGTTTTAGTGGAAGTCCTGAAGGTGGAAGCAAACACGCTGAGGTATTATGGCTCAGCAAAAGGTAACAAGCACATTTACTAACAGTACTTACAGGATTCACAACTCTGGTGTTGGCTATTTTGGGTGAAGTGTCCACTGTACGATGAGTTGAAAGTGAATTCCTAATTTTAGCTTGTATTTCTCAACCTATGAAATTGTTAGAAGGCCTATTTACCAAAGAAGGAAAGTAAATACCGTTCCACTGTGAACGTGCTGTCAACTGTCATGTTTTGTCAGACAGTAAGTACGGTTCTTTAATCAAACAACTGGCACTGCTGTTGCTGTATTAGAAGGACAGCAGGAATGAAGCAAGCAAAATGGATTTGACAAGCTTTGTCAAATTAGACAACTGCCATGAACCTCATCTCTTACACATGTCAACCACTGTATGTTAGAGTTAGTTTAGCCATTGGGTGTAATGACAGAAACGCCATGGAATTTTCTTGATAGTTTTTTAAATTTTTCCACATGCAATTTTCAAAAAACATTGTAGACAAACAACCTTAGTTATGAGGTCATCCTCAGGTGAGACAGCTAATTCTGGTGCACTCAATAGTGGATTACAAAGAGGGGATTATTTGTCTTGATTCAGTTCAGATTGATTCAGTCATAGGCAGACAGCGATTCCTGTAATAATTATAATTTATTTTGTACTTTGTACTTTTCATATTTTGGAAGAATAGAATATATCACAAACTCTCTGTTATAAGTCAATACATCTCAATAATCTGTGGTTAAATACTTTAAAAAATAGTATATTCAAGCTATGTTTTAAGATATGTTATTTTCTGTTTTTGCAAAAATATGACTTGGGCTATTGTCATCCTAAATGTTGAACAGAAATATTATACTCAACAACTAACTTACAATGAATAAAATATGAGAACAGTGAAATAAGCAGTAAAAATTTGAGGCATTTCAAATTTCAGCTAAAAAAAAAGAATACAGTAGAGCAGATAAATGAAATTAACATTGCTATTGTTCTATATGGAGAAATATTTTTTGACCACATCATACTACTCAAGCAAACTTTATGCTGAAACTCTGAAACAATAAATATTTCTTGGGTTTTCACAACAGATAAATCCGTTTAACAGTTGCTTTGTCTTCTGAATTTTTGTAAAATATTCTTCTATTTATCCAGTCTTAAGTGTTGACTGCTAGCAGAGCTGTCGATGGATTTACAAATGGTTTTGTGATACTGTTATTAGGGCATGAATTTAACGATAGGGTATGGAGCTGAATGAATTTCCACCATCACTCCTGATGTAGTTAAAGGTTGTATGGGAGTTGTCAGTGCCTCTTTTTGATTATCCCACTTGATCTGCACTTCATCACCATCCAAACTGGACAGAGGATGAGGAGAGGGAGAATCTGTGGTGGGAAAATACAAAAAAAATCCCCGACTGATAATAGAATCATATTAGGAGATAAGAAATGTAATAATCGCAGGCTGTTCTAGCTTGGAAGAATTTCATTGGTGAAGCTTTAGGTTCATGGGACAGTGTGCTTATTTTACGGGCCCTGAATATACATAAATCAGCAATACCATGATTATATCTCACTCTGCTTCCTCTTTTTTCAAACTTTCACAGGAAGTAGAGGTGCCATAAAGGCTTCTCTGTGTTGGCATACTGGACTTACCTCAGAACAGACCGCAGTCTTTTAGGTTTTCTTTGATGATAATGTCTGTCACAGCATTGAACACAATCTGGACGTTCTCTGTGTCTGTGGCACAGGTCATGTGGCTGTAGATCTCTTTCACACCCTTCTTCATATTCAGGTCCTCAAATTGCTGCTTAATGTAATTACTGGCATCCTCATAGGTGTTTGGACCTAATGGTTACACACAAAGTGAAAGAATTAGTTATTCCTCCAAAGTTCACCATGTATTTTCCACATATTATGAAATTCTACTGTACTATGTATCTCATATCTTACAGTGTTTCCAATTTTCTTTTAATAAACATCACATTTATCACTGACCATCATAATCAGGAAAGCAGATGCTGAGATGGACCTTCTTAATTTTCTCCAGAAATAGGTCTTTCTTGTTCAGGAAAAGCACAATAGATGTAGTGGCGAAGAATCGGTGGTTGCAGATACTATTGAACAGGTGGAGACTCTCGTGCATGCGGTTCTAGGGTGAAGAAGAGGCAAAGGATAAAGCACATAGGCTCCTCCATCACACCATCACTTCCTAGAGTTAGAAAGTCCTAGTCCTACATCCTAGCGTTGTTAGAAAGTTAGAAAGTGGGGCAACTTTACCACTTCATCATCTTCCACAAGCACCATGTCATAAGCACTGAGGGCACCACAGAAAATGATGCAAGTCACCCCCTCGAAACAGTGGATCCACTTCTTTCTCTCTGATCTCTGTCCACCAACATCGAACATTCTGTGACAGTGTCAAAGTACAAGAGTTAGACGAGTATTAAAGAAGAGTTGTGAGACACTGGGACTATTGAGTTTATTTTGACCCCTCAAAAATTGTCATGGTTTTCTGTAATAATCTGATGCATGTGAGTACACCTTCTTTGTAAGGAGTCTCTCACCTGAAGTGCAACTCTTTGCAGGAGAACTGTTCCTCGATGATACCGGTGGTCTTGACTCGAGAGCGAAGGACATCTTGCTCGGTGGGAAGATAATCAGGTTTACAGATTCTTTCCATTTCTCCAAGGTAGCTGTAGTAAATATATGAGTTCATCAGCCAACACGGCAATATCAAGCGTGTTTAACAACGAATAGTGCTCAGCGCTTATGTAGGGAAAGAACAAGAACTGATACTTTACTGAGAGTAACTTGTGAGTATGTTAGTGATATGATGCTATGACACTCACTAGCCGGCTGAGTCATTGAGCTGGTACTCAGCCGCACGTTCAAAAGAAGCTTGAATTCCAGAATCCTTCCACAGCCTCTTGATGACGTCTGCCAACTCTGGAGGCATAGTTCCCTCTTCGATGGAGTCTGACAAATTCTGCAGCTTCTGAGCATCCTCCTATAGAAGTCATATAAATGCAAGTAGGTTATAAATATGAAGATGTCGTTTTGCTTTTTGTTGGGACTCCGATCATCTGTACTTTCTGTTTCTGTTCTTAATCATAATCAATAGTTTCACTATATTTTTACAGCATTTATACCCTAGCTTTCTGTCTGTGGTCATAGGACACATGTTTGGGGAGCCCCCTAGGTCTAGGTTCTGGTCTAAGTCTGGGTGATAAGAACCAAGGTCTTGATTCCATTTTCAGTATGTGCATGTTAATCACTGTGAAGTAAAAAGTATCTGCTTTATGAGACCCTGTGTCTAGGTGTAGAAGCGGTGCAGATGTGTGATGGACTGACCGAACCAGCTGGTGATCCAAATTTGAGGTCCAACATCTCCATTCCCCTGACAATAGCCAGTGCGGATTGAAGGATGTTGCCATAGATGACTGCTCTGAACTCTAGCTGTTCTTCTTTGGTATAACCACCTTGATGGAGAATTCTAGCAAAAAGATAATAAAGGTGAAAGATTAAAAGGATGCAACTGGGAAAACCTCTGCCCAGTGAACAATGGGTGGGCCTGATCTGATATTGATTAGCCAGATATGGATAGCTTGGATTGTTGTTGTTGTTGTTGTTGTTGCTGTTGGCAATAGTGGGTGAAGTACTCACTTCATTTGCTTTACTATTGTGCTCTTCCCAGACTCACCAGCACCTGTGTAAACAGTTGCAAAACATGTATTGACATTTGAAGTACAAGGAATTAATACTACTAATTTTTAAGTGACTGAACCTTTAATGACCACATCAAACAGAAGTGAGACACCAATGGGGTGTTCCAGAAAGTGGGTTTAGTGAATACTCTGAGTTAGTTAACTCAGAGTAAGTAGTAAACCTCCTAATAGAAGAGCCCTCTGGCTTCAGTCTCCTAGCAAAACAAAGCCATAGGGCTCCTCTATTAGGAGGTTTACTATTTACTCTGAGTTAACGAACTCAGTGTTCACTAAACCCGCTTTCTGGAACACCCCTCAAATCTTGATTCACCCCTGTTTAGGCAACACTAAAAATAACTCAGGCCAGTTTAACTCCATCTAAACCTGGCCTCTTATGTTTTGACATGTGATATAGCAGTTTAGAAGAGGTCAGTGACCTTATTAGCGTAGGGTTAGCTGAAAGGATCTAGGTGGTCTTGTGTAACGTACTGAGGGAACAAAATCCTCTCAAAGGCTGCTGTATTAGTAAACATGACATCATTAGTTTGACACATGCAAAAGAGGATGAGATCATACATGAAGACATTCCTCTTTTAAATAATAATGTAGGTGATCTGTCCAGAGCTTTGGTCTCCTCTTTTCAGTCCCAAGATGGCTGAACAAACAACCAGACTGGTTATGTTTCTTGAGTGGGTAAAACTTTTGCAAAAAAGTTCCCTAGTCTTTTTTTTTTTCTATATATTTAACTAATCAGATTGAATTAACTTTCAATATAAAAAAAAATATAAATTATTGAATGTCTGACTTTGTTCACCATTTAATTATTTTGACAAATATTATCGATCATGCTCAGCTTGATCAAACTGAAAATCCTTATTCTGTCTCAGGGGTTTATGTTATCACTGTGTTTGTTCCTGGTGACAACCAAAATAATGGTTAACAACTGACTTTGATTGTATGTGGGTTTATTTTTGTATATGCTATCTTATGTTAATTTAGACATTTTGGCATTAACCAACCATGACAAATAAGTCACAGTCACGTTAGGTAGGATCTAATGTGTCTCTGGAGCTGTTTTGAGAACATGCCGTGACCGCACCTAAACTGTAAATACTTCCTAAGATTGTACCCAACCTTTTTAGGACAAAAGCTACCTGCATGACAATCCTTTGTTCACAACCACCAGGATCACTGAAGTGTTTGAATGATGAAACAGATTTCTCACCTGTCTGCTACTCATATTCTACTCATACTGTTGCTCACAGTTAACACAATACACTAAAAGTGATGCAGTCTGGTGAAATGAATCAGTGGGTGACTTCACGTGTATCAGAGGAGATGTGTGGAACTCTATGACCTGGCTGGCTGGACTGGGCACTGTGCAAGTGTTAGGAACTAGAAACACTGGGGAGGTGGACATGGCTCAGTTGGTGAAAAGACAGTAAAAGGGCAAATAAATAGAAATATGAAAAAAGATAGTTATGTTAACAAGTAAAACAAATTAAGAAGTAGAACAAGTGGTATTCATAGCACCTCTCATGTTATATACCATCAGAATCACACAATAGAAGACTCATGACTACAGACAGAAAAGTATCCATGTGGACCACACTGTCATGTTCTTGGGGTTTCACTTATAAGCCCTTTGGCACTACCCTCTAATGTGCTTGATTTTGAATAGTCACCATGCAGCTACTTGTTCCCATCTCTTCTCATTGGGCTGCATTGGGATATGCTGAAAGCAGGTGCCATGATGCAACCAGTTGTCAGTCGAGGAGATGATTACGGTGAGTCTAAATTACAGGTAGAAGGGTTGACATGATACTAAAATGAAAGCTGAACAAATCCGGCCTTCAAAGTGTCAGAAAGATATTTTTGATAACAAATTTTTGGCTTTACACTGCAAAAGTAACGGCCATTTAATAGAATATTGAGGGCTGCCAACCCAAAGCTTTGTGCTTAAGACTGTATTGCTTTAGCCTAGCATTAGCTTAAATGAGACCTAATTAACTAATTGTCAGTCTGGTAAGCATTCATTATCTGGATTCATTCATAAACGCAAATAACAGCGCAGATCTTTTAACACGTCTGTACATGAATGCATTTATCCATTAAGAATGAGCAGAAGAGGTCCTATCTTCTGATAATTAACAGGTAAATCCAGAGAATTCTCTGCTTTCCATACTGTAGGTTATGTCTGTGCTCGTTGTTCATTCTTGATCAATTTTCATTTTGCATACGTCAGTGTTTTTCAATGTTCAGTGAATACTTTTTCATGCACGGGGTATTGTGATGACCAAAGACTGACTGTTGAAGTTTTCAGGTGACAGCAGCCCTGGCTTATCTGCTCCACAGTAAGCCACTTTCAACGTGATGACTTAACCGTTCTGAGTCTGTTATAACACCATCCCTGTCCATAATCACTCTGCATGTGCAACTGCAAACTACCAGAGAAGAGACTTAAAAAAACTCCCAAAAAAAATTGTTTATGTGATGCTGCAAAATTATGCCTGCATGTGTCAAGTACTTATACCTTTCAGTATGATACATGATTATAAAGAAAATGGCTGATTATTTAATTGACTTTTTGGTCGTATTTTGATGTGCAATTGAAATGTGATTTTATGCATTTTTTAAAGAAGAATTACAAGGTATTTTAGAGAAACATCCTTTAACTGTAGGTCGGAAAAGAAAAAACTCAGCCATCATGTTGCAGTTAGTCCAACCAAAGCCAATAGACATTCCTTTACACCACCAATCTAATCCATTACAAACACAACTCAGAATCACACTGCATTAACCCCCTGATAATTTTACAAAGTTTTGAAGTTTCTTACCCAGCAGCAGAAGCTTGACAGTCTTGGACTCCTTGTCTGCATCCTCTTGAAGCTGCTTCTCCAACTCCTTTGATTTCTTGGCTAACTCTTTGTCTTCAGCACTTGCACCGCTTCCCATTTTGATTTTGGTCTGCCTGGACCCTCGATTTCAAAGCTCTCTTTGTTGGTAAATGGGGATGATAACCCTCAAAAAGAACTAAATAAAGGGATTCCACTGGAGGAGCAGGCACAGAGGATGATACAGTGTTGGGGACAGGGAGACTGACTTCAGTTTGACTGAGCGGTTAGCAGGGTCAGGACCTGAAGATGTCAACTGGCTGGCAATCCGATAAACACTGTCCAGATAAAACCTGTGCTCCTTCTCAGCTCAGGATGAACCCCACCCCCACCTGGTCAAAACCCACATCTTCCTGTGGAGTTATGTTTTGTCTTTTTTTTTTTTCTTGTGTGTTCCCATGGGAACAAGTAAATCCTATTAGCCTAACGTTACGGGCAAAGTGAGGCTAAAAAAAAAAAAGAAAAATAGAAAAAAAAAAAAGAAATAAGAGAGCTTAGTTTGAGTGTAAAAATAGAGCAGCCCTGGATGGTCTATTTTGGTGCCATTTTTGTTTTTTTGCACTGCCTTGTAATACCTCACATGGAAATGGTTGAAGGGTTTGCTTGAGGCATGCCATGTGCTCTTTTAATTATACATTGAAAAGAATCCAAAGTCTTTGTTATTTTAGTCTGCCACTGACAGCACCTTTACACAATATCAGATATCAGACAATTTAACTGCTAAAGTGGTAACAACAAGTTAATTATTAATTATATTGTAATGATAATTGTAGACTATTTTGTGGTAGAGCACAGCACAGAAATTCAAGGGGTATATTTTGGTGCATTCCATTGAACTGGACCTTAGATAATATAATAATTTGACTCATGTCCCATGCTGGAACATGACTCATAATCCATGCTGTGATAATGTATCAAATGTATTATGAATCAAAAGTATTGCAGCTTATAGCAAGGCTAAGATCTCATAGTGCAAGTCACACCAATAATACATACATATATAACTTTAAGTAGCCTACACCAAACAGCTACAGATCCACATGGTGCTCCCTGTTTCTCTCTCTTTTGTGCACGCACACACACACACACGCACACACACACACACATGCACACACATTTAAGTTGAATTACAAAAGTTAAGCTGTTTTGTGTAACTACAGTGGTTACAGAAATGAAACAGAGTGGGATACTCTGTGTGGTTCTTTCAGAGCATTTTACTCTTTATCAAATCTCTAAGTGACTCTTGTAGAAATGTGCTCACAAAAACAACATTAATTTCAGGTCAAATGCTCTTGTAGCAAAATGCAGGCATAGCAAGTCCTTCCCAACTAATGCATTAGAGAGTGAAAAGAAGGTGTGCTTAGGACACGGCAGCTTTCTAAAATTGGAAGCTCTCTAGCTGTATTCTGAGATTGGCAGGATGCTGCTGATCTGTTGACGAGATTAGCCAGAGGTCTCTCATGGTAAAACTCAAGCCACAACTTAGTCTAGCAGATGGTTGCTTTCTGAATAAAAGTTAAGGTAGAACGGAATGGAGGAGGCGAGAGGGTTTGAAAAAAAGCGTTTGTTTGACAGTTCAGGTTTAGTTCCAAAGAGAAATGTGATGTGATGGAATTGAGATGTAATGGATTGTGAGAAATGTGAAAGGCTATGACAGCAGGAAATACACGAATGCACCTTCAGGAGCTTGTAGTTATCTTCATTTTGTTCCTCAGAGGCCAGCACATGTCAGAACTTACAGGTCTTACACACACAGACGCAGACACAGACACAGACACAGGTGCACACACACACAGACACACACACACACACACACACACACACACACACACACAGACACAGACACAGGTGCACACACACACACACACACACACACAGACACAGACACAGACACACACACACACACACACACACATACACACAAAACATCACAAGCAAAATGCCTACAACATGTGTTGGCCTTACAGTTATGATGTGTAATGTTCATTACAAATTCATGTTTGTATTTATATTACTCATTTTAACAGTGTCTTTGATACCCAGACATCCGAATGAATATAAACAGTGCTTATCAATGTGCACACACACACATAGACACACACACACATACACACACGCAGACACAGTGGGGCAGGAAGCCTGCCAATGTTCATCCTTCCTTAAGTGGCTTTCCTCACTATAGGAAACCAGAATCCTTGTGTGGTCTTGGTAATGTTTGGTAATGATGTAATTAGATAAATGTATTCACTGCTCTGAAGTCAGGGTGTTCACATCTTAACATTCATATGGCAACCAATACTTCTCACAGATCAAACACTCAAATGTTTATTTCATTTTTTAATTTTTAATTAACTAGTTTTGTTGGAACTAGTGCTGTTGAAGGCAGGATTAGGGCATAACCGTGTGCAGCTACCGTCCATAAAGTTAATTAGGAAACATATTACAGCAGGTTATGAAGTATTTCCCCCGACATAATTGCTTGGGAGCTTTGACAGAAACGGCGTCGGCAGGATTTTTTTTAATCTTGAGCTGGTTCTGCGAGACAAACGTGTGTGTTAGTTGGGAGGCATTTCACCCAGCCATGGCAAATATGTGAGTTCACTGAAACTAGACGTCCGATACGGGCGGCACAACGTCAGGATTCACGCAAATTGGTGGGGAGGGGACACATCACCTCATCCATTCAACGGTTACTTCTATGGCCCAAAGCTCACTTGTTCCTTATCTCGTTCCAACCCAGATTGCAGTACTTCATTACCTCACACTGGGAGTAAAATTCGCACGGCCCCTTTAAATGTCACTGAACTTTTCATGTTCCAGGAAATTTTTTGAGTTCTCACTAGAAGACTGCCCACAACTTGTGAACGTTTTCTGCTGAAGTTATTTCATAGATAGTTTATGTGAGCGGAACTACCTCAGTGCTGAACAACTACAAAGTACACCATTGTGTAGCGTTATATTATGCATTATTAATAACAGTTTATTACAAATGTCGTTTAGAAATGCAAGTTAATTGCGTTGCATCAACAGACTCGCTAATAGCTCGTTAGTTTCAGACACTGTCGGCCCTGTCTACAATAACGCTGTTTACTTCGCTAATTAAAGGAATATTTAATTAAAACAGACTAAGGAAGGATTGTGATATTGTGCCACAGTGAGAGACAGAAACACATCGGGAATCAGTCATTGGTTGACGACAGTCGAGAATCCCTCCACTCATAATGGCAGGCGGTAAGTTACCGTTAACATGGCTAGCATAGCCTTTCTCGGGTATTAAGCAAAAATCCCATCTGAGTAGTCAGGATGTATACCGTACCGCAGACAGAAAGTAACATAGAGGAAGCAGAAAAAAATGTAATGTAATGGTATCTTCTAAAATTTAAGTTCATAATAAAAGCGTAATGCTTGAAATTTAAGTAGGAACCTAGAAGTTAACAGCGCCAAATTGTTATCACATTTTTGTTAGGTTACCATATTGTTAATGATTTCTCACATGTGCCTTCGAAAAGTTCCAAAACTGACACTTAACCTGAATCTTAGTTATCTCACCTCTTTTTAGGCTGGTGTATTACATCACTTTAGGGTTTAGGAGAAAAGAAATTTACGGGGGACCATGTGTGGATGGAGGAATAAAATGAGGTAGTGTGATGCTGGGAAAGGGGCAACAAGAATGTAAACATTACGTTGATTTGATGAATCAGCTATATCTTGTTCTCTTGTGGACAACTTTTATATTGGGTAGAGTTAATGTATATGGTAACGTTAATAAGGTTAGAGTTAGGGTATAAGGTAGAGTTAATGTTTAAGAGAGAGAGAGAGCGAGAGAGAGAACTGGGTCAGATTCACTGGAATGTTGCTGCGGGCTTCTTTTTTCTTCTTTTGTATTTTTTGTTTTTAGGTTAACCCAAGTACAGTGCTAGACAGATGTTACGTCTCAGTTTTGGTGCCACAGTAATGAATTACTCTTGTCATTAATCAGTTTACTTCAACGCACTACAGATTACACTCATCCTTGTCTTGGCCAGCATATTGTAAAAATGCGCACCATATTATGAGTTTTGCTGTCGCAAAACTAGTTGTGTATGTGTGTTTCTCTCTCTCTCTCTCTGTCCCTCTCTCTATCTGTGTGTTTGTAATGAGCAGAATTCTGCATTGGAGTGGTTGCTTTGTTCCACTAGATGGCGCTCTTAACCATCAGATGGTATTTGGCTTGGTTACAATAATGCATCGGGGATCTTAAATTTAGTTTATTAGTTAACCAGTTTTAAGCTGAAATGTAGAACAGTTTCCTGGCTTTTATTCAGTTACAAAAAGCCTACCAAACAACAGGAGTTGTTTCTTCCATCAGCTGCTGTTCCAGTGTCATCCTATGTGTTCTGTAAGACAGCTGGTCAGATAAAGTCACTCTCCCTTTCGCCATGGCTGGCACACTTTGTCATGTGTGTTTTCATTTGTCCCTGTAAATGGAGCCATGTGTGAGATCATACAGTTTTAAATAGATTCAACCAAAGGTGATTTATTTATATGGTAAATTGTTTTTGTTTCGTTGTCCTTACAGTCACTCCTACTCTTTGCCCGCAACTTGTTTCTGCGTAACCTGAGACACATAACTGCCCCATTGTTTAGGAGATATTAATGAGTCCTGCCTCTTGACATTGATCCATATTCCCTGTCAGTGAAGCCATCTTTGATAATGTGCATGAGGAAGAATCAAGCTGTCATCATCTGTCTGATTTTATGACTGACATATCACTCACTGCTATGTAATACAAGCTGTCAGGGAGTTCTTTTGGACTTCTTATGATCTGATGCAGGCAGAATAATAAAACATGATGGGTAACCCAATCTAGAGGAACTGAAAGCCAGTTACACATTATAATCTTGTAATTTTGCTCAGCCGTCAGTGTGATGGAATAACAGTGCAGTAACAAGGTTGAAAATCACGACAGTGCATTGCTCTGAATGACAAGGGTTCACAAGAGTGGGGTCATCGATTTGCAGTGAAAGTGACATCTGCTGACATCCCAGGGTAGTCTGAACACTTTCATTTGGCTGAGCTGTTGCGTGACTTTTTTATTTATAATCTGGAATGTAAAGCATGTAATGAGTATGACATCAAGCCCTCGCTGTTCTGCTCCGCTCTGGTCTGCCCGCCTTCCTTCCCCTGAGAGGTTTAGCAGGAAAGCAGATTGTCCGTTCGCTAGTCTGCTTAAGTGCTTGCTGCGCCGAGGTTTCTTCATTCGTACTACTGTTTCTGTTTTTGTTGTTGTTGTTCAATCATTCTTTTCTTTTTGACTGGGCCGCCGCCTTGTTTGTTTTACTTTTTGTTTCAATCCGGTACCAGAGAATACTTTTTTTTTTATCTCACCTACTGGATGAACCCTCTGTCTCTGTAGCTTCTGTAATGGCGTCCTGTTTCAGGATCTTGTAGTTTTCACAAGTCTCTTTACCACGATGCCCCCTTCTGGCATGAGTTTTGTCCGAATTTGCTCCAGGCAGCTCGCCCCCCGGTTGCTGGGGCAACCGAAAAGAATGGGTCTCAGACCGACCGGGGGAGACCTCGGCTTGCCCCGCCCCCTGCCCTCTTGTTGCCTCACCGTTGACCTGTCGACTGGAGGGGGGAGGAGCCGTGCCTGCGGAGCATCCTTCAGCTGCAGGAGCTGGCCCATCCCACCCCGCTGCAATTCAAGTCCACTCACATACAGTCTCAGCACTGGCATCAGAGCGGCCCCTCTCCAGCGCTGCCGAGCTCTCTGCAGCACTGACTCACCCCGAGCAGGCGGACGCCGGACGGGAGGCAACGATATGTCAGCCTCCAACGAGGTCCCGGGCAAAAACCAGCCCAAATCCCCTTTTCGGAAGAGGGGCAGCCTGCAGAGCACCACCAGCCCTGGTGAGTGATGGAAGGGGGACGGGGCGCGGGACGGGGGGGGGTCCCGGAGGAAGGATGGGAAAGGGGAGGGGGGAGGGTGCACTAGAGGCAGAGTGTGTTGGAGCAGATGCTGGTGCAGTAGGGTGGAGAGAGGCGTGATGGGGAGAGAGGTGTTTGGTAATAGCAACAAAAGCAGTTAAAGGTAACATTCCTGTTTAGTCACCTTCTCGCTGTTTTTGTTTTTCAGACTTTGTTGTTATTTTGCCGCGGGCTGTTCCTGTTGTGTTTGTAATTTCTTTCTCATTTCACTCAGCCAAGTAATACTTTGACACTTTAGAAACATACAAATGATAGGCCTTTTATTGAAGGATGACTGGTACTGTATTTGCATTTGGCATTGAGGTTCTATGAGTAAGCGTTACTTGATTGGTTGATTCATCAGTGGCCTAATAATCCCACACAACTGCTCTGTGAGATGTGTAGAACATTTTTATTATGATTCCTTAACTGAGCTTTTAAATGGTCCACTCTGACATCCAGTCGGTCAGAGATAGAGAGATGCCTTGGCTAGCATGCTGATTAGGCACCGTCCCCAGTGTGGAGTAGAGACTTTGAAGGAGAAATGTTCAAAGCAATGCCTTAGTTAGCATGTTGAGTCTATGAACTCCCTAATGTGTGGTTTCCTTCTGTTTCTGCCTATCTCCCTCTTTCTCTTTCCATTTGTGTTTGTTTGGTTTTATCTAGAAATATGTGTGGAAGGGTGGAGCTCTCAGAGGCCACACCCCTTTCTTCTTGTAAACACGAAGAAGAAAGTAATAGGAAGTAATAATTTGAATGTTTGTAATATCCATATAGAAGTTTTAGTCACTAAGCAATACAGTGTAATAACTACACATGAGGTCAGGTCAGATTTATTATTGAAATCATGCTTTTTTCTGTGCTCTTGGTTTACACTGGAGATATATTTTCGAATTTGTTTTTTTGTTTGTTTGTTTGTTTGTTTGTTTTGAAGTTGAGAGCAAAGCGGTTCATTGAAATGCTTGATGACAAACATGTAAAAGCATCAGCTATGTAACAGATCTTGATTACTATACTGTAACTTGACTGGGAACTAGATTGTGTTACTGTACATACATTATACTGTAATATATAGCGCGCGGTATACTAGTGTAATTAGTGTAATGATTTTTTAGACAGGCTTAATCGAGTTAAAGCTAACACCACAATTATTAGCAGTGTAACTCTCCTTTTCCAGGCTTGCACAGTCGGACAGGGGCCGCTTTAAAATGAGGAAACGTATCGTGTTCCTGCCCACACACCATGTTGCACCGTGTTTTACATTGTGAAATGAACAGTCAGTGGAGTAAGCCCCATCTCGAAGTTAAAAACAGCTGATAGCGTGACTTTAAGCCTTTCTTCTGGTTTTATGCATGGTAGGTTTTGCATGTCTAGAGAAACGGAGTCTGATTTGTTTAACACACATGATGACTGCTTTCAGCCACATTGACGCATAGGCACACACAGCTACACTCCCTCCCACACACGCACACACATACACACACAAACACACCCTCGTAAGCACACTCCCACACCCATAGCAAGATCTGGAGACGCTCATGCTGCCTTCATCAATATGTCTTTGTCACTGCAGTAGCCCAGACCATTGTTTATGGATCCCTGTGGCTATCCTGCCATCTCCGTTGTGCCATGTTTTTATATTCGCTTTTCTATGGTAACTTAGACAACATCTCTTCCATCTCTCAGTTGAAAAAGTCCCTTTATCTCCCATAAGCAAATAAACAGATCACAAGGCTTTAATGCTAAAGGCAGACCAGTGATTAATCGGGTGATCCTATCGATTAAGGAGTGACTTGCGACTGGAGCCCACTGATTGGTTTTAGATGGTCTGTGATTAAATTTCATTTCACTCTCTTGGCCTGATAAGCATTGAGTTTCAGAGGATTCTTCTGATGGCATTATACCAACACCTGCACGCAGGCGTGGAATCCATAGACTCAGAATCTATAGACCCATGCACTTTGTTACCCCTGACCCTTAAGCCTTTTTCACCGGGATAACGCCTGGCATTTTATCTGTGGAAAAGTGGAGATATTGAAGTGGATGAGGCTGGGTGTTGGTTTGAACTGCATGTGCTGCAGTAATAAATAACTTAGAGCTCTCTCCTCCAGAGCAGTCATTTGAGCCTTCGCTATTAGACGCTCGGCTGAACCCGCGGCAGCAAAGAGCTCTGGAGCAGACGCTCTGCCGCTCTCTAGCTCTCCTGCCCTGACGCCGTGGTGTGCCTGTGCTTTCAGCCTGCCCACAAACTCCTGTTTATCCTACATGACGCATACAGGAAAAAAAACCATTAACCTACTCTATGTCAACCAGCTTGAAATAATAATAATAAAAAAGCTCAGTACATGTTGTGAATTCACAAGTTGCATAACCAAACAGAGACCTAACTGAAAGCTAATTTTGATCATTATTTCCTCTATAAATGAGGGTAGTTAAGTAACTGAGCATGGCTTGACAAACCAGAGTTTATTTTTGTGGCCTCTCCCTTTGGCCTATACTCTTACATGTATGTATTGCCCCATAGACTTTGCCCTGTGAGAACAGGCAGACAATAGTCCTTTCATGCGACACTGAAGAACAAGGCCTCTCTGACAGTCAGCTAATGTCATCATACTTACCTTGTGTGTCAGTGTGTGTTACACAGAGAGTTGTCTGAGTCTGTGTATTGTGTCATAACAGGGGCCTGCCAAGTTGCTCTTTAAACCACAGTGACGTTGAAGACAGTACCAGTTACACTGTCCAGGGAGACATACTGGTTGTCAGTTTTAAGGTCACATATAAGAGACTTTTTCAGCGTATAAGGTAAGAGAAGTTGAGTTTTAGAATTTGTAATGCTGCTGTGCTAACTGCCTCAGGATCTTGTTGCCATGAGATCAGTGTTAGATTTTCAAATTAGAGTTGTCTAAATAAAAATGGTTTTTGTGGTTTATGAACTGTTCTGTAATTGTGTGCTGTCCATCTCTGATGAAAAGGTGAAAGCTGACTGGATGTTAATTTGTGAAGTAATGTACCGTAGTGTGTAAGGCAGTTGCAGCCTGCTGATATACCAGCAGAGGGAGTCTGATGCTAGAAATGAGACTGTGTTAGTTCAGTCAGAAAAATTTATGTGGGATTTCTGTCAGTCTAACAGTCTGTCAGTAAAACAGCACCAAGGATCAACATCCTGTACCGTAAGATGGAAAATTCCAGGCCTCTCTTGTTTCACGAACACTAACAGAAGATGTCATGGTTAAAACAGGACAGGGGATTTGGAAAGACACTGTCAGGATTGTTGTTTGAGGGGGCTACCAAACTGGCGTGGGAGGAGGGGGGGGGGGGGGGGGGGGGGGCTATTGGTGGTAACTGGATAGGCGCTGTCGGCTCTATAGTCAACTGGATGTAATCTGCCCACTCTAATCTGGTCCCAGCTAAAGCCTCTCCCTGAGTCCTCTTCCAAGAGGGATTCAGTCAGTCTGCAGGCTAGGCCCGACAGCCGCTGTTTGTAACCATATTTATGATAGGCTGTGTTTCTTGATCGTAGATACAGCTAAGCATGCTGCTCTCTGAGAGCTGGGCTCCGGGCCTGCTGCTTAACAGGTATTGATTACAGTTTAATCTCATTCATTTAGGTGCTGATATTTCTGTATCAGCTGGCGTTTGTGCACTTTGATCTTTGAGAGTGAAATGCCAGATAAATAGCCCCGTGCGCTCGTCCAGGCTGTGTTTAGTTACTGAGGGACAGTTGTTTCTACGCAGAAAGTAAGCGCAGTACACGTGTGTTTGCCTCTTGCCTTTCTCTCGAACAGACATATTGACTGCTGTCTGAAACCTGCCCGGTGTGCAGAGGCTTGCATGCACAGAGATTGTGTAATATGCAGCTCATGCCTCTATAGCCTCAAATAGACTCTCAAAACCAGGACTTATCACTGTACAGACATAGTTAGACATGCATCACAGGCTATACACAAGGGCAGGATCACTTCAGTCCAACTCATATTTAGACACATCGGGTTGGACAGGGTGTCAACACGCAGTGCTCCTCCATGTCTGATATATGACCCTCGCACAGTGCCTCCCCTAGGAATGTCCAGTTTACATAGAGAGCTCCAAGAAGGGCAATAAAACCAGTCATGTGTGCTGTCCTGCATGTGTGTGTGTGTGTGTGTGTGTGTGTGTGTGTGCGCGTGTGCGTGTGTGTGTGTGTGTGCGCAGGCGTGCATGTGTGTGCATGTGTGTGTGTGCGCGCGTGCGTGTGTGTGTGCGTGCGTGCGTGCATGTGTGTGTGTGTACATGCGCACATCTGTGCATGTGTAGGCAGTGATATGATCTCAGTGTGTGTATACATGTGGGGGTGGCTGAATGACATAATAATCCTCTGTTGTATTTGATCCTCTGTGTGTTTTGCCCATAAGGGGAATACGGAGGGAGACTCGTTGGTAACTCTCTTAGGCACAGTGAGTATTTCTGTAAGTGTTTGTGCATGAGTTGGTTTGTCTCTGTGTGAATGTGGTGAAGGTGTGCAGAATGCGTGCCGTGGCCTTGCGCTGGGTTTCTGTCAGGGCGAACAGAAGATTAGTGCCAGCCTAGACTAAACCCATACCTCCGTAAACACCATCCATCACAGTCTGTCCCTGAATACCAAGAAGGGAAGGAGAGGTGGGCGAAAAGAGTTACTCATTCCCTGGTATCACAGAACGCTCTTTCCCTCAGTGTCACACACTCTCTCCCTTCCTCACTGTCTCCCTCTCTCCGTCTGCTGGGCAGGACCACGTCGTGTATTTGGTTTTCATTTTCAGCTTTGCTTTTCGTGGCTTTGTTACAGGGCTGTCTTTTTATGAACTTTTCAAACCTATGGTCCTACAGGCAAAAAAAAACAAAACAAAAAAAACAATGCTAATGCAATGGTAAGAATATGGTGATTGCAATGGACAGACATGAGGCAGATGATGTATGTACTACAGAGAGGATGGATAGTCAGTATGTAGGTGATTATGGGCAGAGTGTGAATTATACAATGACAGTCGGGGGGGGGGGGGGGGGGGGGGGGGTCAACTTTTTCATCAGGGCTATATACCATAGCATATATAAATGTTTCGGTCCCCCCTGAACTGCTGTTTTTACCTCTTTTGGGGGGGGGGGTCCAAGCCCCCTACGTAATTCGAACGCTGATTATGGGGAAAGGATTACAATACAGCGCTTTTATATAAACACATCACAAATGTACTTTCTTTAGCTATAGAAGTGCACAGTGAGAAGCCAGTCAGCGTACTGGAGAGGTGTTGAGTGGAAGAAGGTCCACTTCTCGGCTGCACACCTGATTTCCCAGCGTCGTGTGAAAAGTTGCTCTTTTGGTTGTTTTGAGAACCTTCTGGGAGACAGGCTCCCAGACAGATAGCGCGCTCTCGCTGGCCCGCAGTGGTGAGAAACCCAGGAAAGGTGAGATAGCCAGTCAAGATGTGATCTGGACTGTTCCGTCAAAGCTCCAGCAGAATCGAAGTGAGTTGGCTTTTCTGGGATGTAAGGTTGATATGTGGTTTTCCCACCTACTTTATAGTTCTTGAGAGGAGATGAAAGCTCTGTCTATGCAGTACTTTTTCATTTCAATTTTAACACCCACATTCAGTTTTTTTCTTCTTTTTTTTTTGCATCTTTATGAAAACAGACGGCTCCATTAACGGCATTCTTATTAACAGGTCTGTTTTAAGAATCATCACAATTACATGTATTACAGACACTTCAAATAGTTTTCTGCGAGATGGTTCTGTCCTTTATGATCGAAGAGGAATTACTAAATCTCTTACGGGCTTCAGAGAACATCAGTTACTAGGCAACATGTTTCATGGCCTCCAAACAGGTCATTGACAGGAGGTAATGGAAGATGATTTGCCTATGTTAAGATTTTAACTTCATCTAGTTTCTGACTAAAACTAGAATAAAGATGAATTGGCAAAAAAAAGAAAAAATTATGCAACATAATGTATAAATGTATTTGAAACTTATTTGAAACTTATGTCCTTTAACTCCTTTTACTCAGTTGAACTGCAATATGATGGATGGAAGCATACTAAATTTATATCTCTTATAACTGTTTTTTAAACTCTCTTTTATTTAAGATCATCAGAACTTTGTCAAATGTCCCTATGACAACCTGACAGATGATGTTTTCATACATTCATGTGAACCTTTTTGTTCATCAGTGACAGGGAGATCGATACGCAGTTTACTGTTGTTAAAGAAATGGAGTGGTTTTAACAGTCTGATCTGTCCAGAAACACTTGAGAAAAACAAGAGAGAGAGAGAGAGAGAGTGGATGTTATGTCATTTTTCAGCCTTAAGTCCATAAGTAAGTGAGACAGGACTCATTTCTTTCTGTTTTCTCCTTGTTGTGCCCTCTCTACTATCTGTCACTCCCATCCCCTCCCCTCTTCACTCCCCCTCATTCTGTCTCCGAGTGTGTGGGTGTTCTCTTCAGATGCCACCACTGCAGAGGAATCACAGCCAGAGGAATCTTCCCAGCCCCTGCATTCACACGGAAATCTCACTTCTGCTTCACTGTCAGTGGAAGCAGTCCCCGCATTAACACAGAAATCTCACCTCTGCTTCACTGTCAGTGGAAACAGTCCCCGCATTAACACAGAAATCTCACCTCTGCTTCACTGTCAGTGGAAACAGTCCCCGCATTAACACAGAAATCTCACCTCTGCTTCACTGTCAGTGGAAACAGTCCCATTGTGTGTGACACAGCCTACAGGACCCGCCACCGTATTCACATTTAACTCCCAAAGAAACCGTGTTAAGAAACCGAAAGCCTTCTTCTGTTTTGTACAGCATGTGAAGGATGAATCTCAGAAGCTGGCCCGCTGGGTGTTCTTTTTTTTTTTTGAATCAGTTAATTTATGTTTTATCCAGTAGGGATGCTTTTTCTATGTGAGAATAGTTACATATATTCAGGATGGGATAAGTCAAGATCAGAATCAGGGAGAGCCAGTGAGTACCAATGAGAGAATAAGTCTTAGCAATGCACCATGTCCTGGAGTTGAGTAATGCTGTTGGCTTGTATGCTGGAGTGTGGCTGTCATGGCTGAGCTGCTTGGTAAATGTAAAATCCATGCTGTCTGCAGAGTGCCTTACCCCAGCAGTGTCAGAACCCCAGCAGCAACACTCATGTGTTTGGAAGTGCATTTTAGGAACCAGTCGATGGGACTAGGACCTAATGCAGGGATGTGTGTGCGTGCGTGCGTGTGTGTGTGTGAATGTGTTCTCTGAGTGCTGGAAAAGACATATCTAGGTCAACTTTCTTTTCTCACAGAGGGCCATCAGGCACACTCTTTTCTAAATGGAGATTTTCTAAGGAGAACAAGTTTTTTGCCGGTTTCAGAAAAGTTATGACTGACTCAGATTGTCATGTCCTTATATGTCACTGTGTGCTCGACATTACAATGCTGTAATACCCATACTAAACCAATACACTCTGAAAGTACTTCTGTTGTCTTTTAAGAAAGTATGTCAAGTATGAGGATACAGAGCCTTACTAAGGCAGTTAAGAGTTAAATGATTGTGGACAGAAGATCTTATGAGAGAAACAGCTGTTAAACAGGGACTGGGCAGTCGAAACTCAACATGTGGAATTTCCCACCTATTGATAACGACATGATTTTTTTTTTTTTTTTTTTGCTTTACCGTGTGAATCCACAAAATCTTGACAGTCTCTTACTTAGCAGCAGACTGACCTGGAATGTTCCACACTGTGATCTCAGTGGGAAGAAGGACAAAAAAGAAAAAAAAAAAAAAAAAGACTACACATTACGGTCCCCTCTTAGATCTCAGAACAAGTCTGGTATTGTTGCTTTTTGAGAATCCACCTATAATTACATCTATTTATACACACGGCTGTTGTTTGAATGCTAGGAGGCGTCTGGAATTCAGACCCCAGTCTAGCCGTGGTCTAACGGCGTGAACGCTCGCTCAGCAGTTATAAAGCAGCACTTTACTCTTTACTTTCCACCAGTGATGCTTTGGCTTTTTCTCTCACCTCACCTTTACTCTTCCCATGTCTTTTCATTTTAAAACACAGCTTGGCGTAGGCTCTAGGTATTCTCCTCGCCTTAAGGGCAAGGGAGAGAATGGTGAACGTATGGAAGCAACACGCTTTAAATACCCATGAAAATTTTTTTTTACTATTCTTTATATTGTTTATTTGTAATTGCGATGTGTTTTTGTAAACAGAGCCCTGTGTTTGTCCCTTGTCCGGACTGTGCCGTCGTTTAAACGCAGTCAGTGCCTTGCCATCCCAGATGACAGTGAGAGATGTCCCTTTTGGTGCGGCTATGCTCATTAGCCGGTAAACAATGACACAGTGGGGGCTGGTACTGCTATGCTATAGCTTCCCTTTAACAGCAATCACATGACCAGTGGGAAGAGACTTCCTTATTTCAAAGCTGCCTCTTCAACCTGGTTAGGAATATGTAGACCAATGCTCTTTAAATATACTGTATAGCACTCCCTCTAACACAAAGATAAACAAACACGCACAGTGCAGAAAATGCAGTCGGCCTTTCCCAAGGGTACGATGTAAGCCGAGAGGCAAGCCTCAGAGCAAGCGGGAGGAGGAAAGAGTAGGAAAGGAGGGGGAGTGGTGAGGAATAAAACAAGCCTCTTCTGCTCTGTGACGCTGTAGAATCTATAATAATGCAGCCCTCCCTCCCCCTGCCCCTTTGCGCCACGTGGTACGCTCCAGACCGGTGTCGGAGGTATTTAAATCTGGGAGCCTCAACCACGGCCGCTCGTGTACAGAAAAACGGCCTAATTCAGGACGCTGCTCGTAGAAAAGCAAGAAAACCTTTTAAAAAACAGCACTGTCTGCAACAGAGAACAGGAGACAGAAGGATAGCAGATAAAGAGAAGGCTGAAGAAATGGTAACTCAGAAACAGTGAGTAAAATTTACACAGAAACAAAGAACAGAAAAAAAGGATTCTGGGGGAAAAAGGAGAGCAGCTCCCCCCCACCCCCCCTCCCCCTAAATAAGAGAGGGAACGCTGGTGAAGCCCTGTCCTCTTTAAGAGTGTGAGTTAGCTTGTCTCTCAGCACCCTTCATCCACCCTCTGGGGAGGGAGCAGCGGCCGTCCGGCATCCCGTTCAGCATGTCCTAGCGTCCCTGGTGAGGCAGCAGCGGCAGCAGCGGCAGCAGCAGCAGCAGGGTGAAGGCAGCGCAGCCAGAGAGGTAGGACAGGCTTACAGGACAGAATTGACTAACTGACCACGGAGGGGGGTTGTGGGTTGGGGGGGGGGGGGGGGGGGGTTCAGGCTGGCGCCCAGGTACGGCAGAGTGTTTTTGTTTTTTTTTTTCTTTTTTTCGATTTTTGCCAAAGGCAGAATCTCTCCTCTAATCTTCACACAGGGCAGCCGGGACGTAAATTAGACCGTCGGCGTTTGTGCGTTCGCGCGTTGGTGTCTGTAAGCGCTGAACTTGCGGCGCAGCTCCGGCCGCGCGTCCTGAATAAGGAGGAGGGGCAGTCGGGCGCAGCTGACGGGCCGAGCCGGGACAGGGCGGCCGCTGTCGCTGACAGAGCAGGTGAAAGCTGGGCTGCAGGGAGAGCAAAAGGAGTGTAATGTTTAGGAGGAGGAGAGGAGGCGAGGGGTAGAGAAACGACAGATCAGTCCCCCTCACAGTGACGAGACCGGTTCAAGAAACGTGTCTGTGTCACAGATGCACCAATAAGATTAAACAGTCAGCCTCAGTGGTGCTGCAGTGTCAGGAGAATGGGAAACTTTCTACAGAACTGTATCTGTGTGTGTGTGTGTGTGCGTGTGCGTGTGTGTGTGCACGTGTCTATTTGTGTGCGTGTGGGCATGGTGTTTCGATGAGGATATCCAAATGACATGGATGTGTTTTTTTTTGGGGGGGGGGGGGGGGGGGGGGGTTTGGTAAAGTTTGAATGTGTGGATGATGATAAATTCAGCCTGTAGTTGTACGAGAGAGACCTTGTTTGACTATGACCTATGTTTCTCACGGTACTCCTCAAAAAAAAAGAAAACCAAACCAAAATAAAAATAGCACTTTGATACCGTCATTTCCAAAAAGTGGAGTTGTCAAGGGAACGACCATTATTGTACAGCCAGACAATCTACGTTCCCTACTGTATAGCCTACATATTCTGTCAGCCCTGTAGTATTAAAGGCATATGTATGACTGAGAGAAATCATGTGCTGCATACCATGAAAGAAGAGCTTGTAGGCACAACAGTGACCATGTAATGTAGGAAGACTGGGCCAGGAAATTGGCTGTTTAAGACAAACACATCTCTTATACACTGCCTTTCATTACCTCGTCCGTTCAGACAAACAGATACGTGTGTCTCCCTCTATCCTACCGCGGCTCTGTTCGTGGTAGATAAGCACAATAACTTTTGCGTTGCGCCTTTTTTAATTAATACATTAGATGTTGGGTCTGTTATTTCTGATTTTTTTTTTTCCTTTTCATTCACGCACACACGCAAACATAATCTCATACACAGTCATACAATTGAAGTCTCTGTATTGACATTTTTGAACACCGTGATGACCAGGAAATGAAAACAGAGGATTCTCTGTTATTGCAGATGGCAAAATGCAGAGGCAGGGAAACATTTTAACTGACCAGTAACATAATGACAGACAGACAGGCTCGTGTCTCCTCACACAGCCATGCAGAAAAATCCTCCTCACAGCTCCTCTGTTTAGTGTCAGGAGAACACAGGTGAACCCTCTCACATCATGAGACCATATGAACAGCAGAGTTAACCTGCAGGCTGAGGGAAGCCTTTCTTTCTCCTGGGTCGTAGGGGAATGCCCCTTCTAGACAGACATCCAAAAAAACCCCCAAAAAACAAAAACCTCCCTATGGGAGTTTGGGAACTGAACTGTAAGCTCAACTTTAGGAGGAGCACATGTTAAAATGAGTTGTTCTTGAAACATGAGGTACTAAAAAGGCTGTGCAGTGGTCTCACGGTCAGTGTGGTCATACACACACACATGCACACACACACACACGCACGCACACACACACACCGGTGTGGTTCTCATAATCATTGAACACGGTAATTGCTCTTGTAGGCAGAGCTGCTTCTTCTAAGTGGGTCACATCTCAGCAGTGATGTCATCTGCCATTCAGCACAATCCCAGGGCGTCCACCGATGAGACTGCATGTCAGAGTTCACTGATGAGAAAGAGAGAGAGAGAGAGATTATTCAGTTTTGGTAGATTTGTCACCCATTTCACACCCATTACCTTGACTGTACAGTCAAAGTCATGTATAAGTTTCTGAGAAGGAAACCCTGTGTGGCTGAATAATCAAACATAGCAATGTCATGGGCAGTTCCTCAGGGACAGAGACGCCGCAGGACTAAAAACAACATTTACTATTTTGAATGTGTTGTATGTTTACGTGTAAGTCTGTCGCGAGTCAGCAACTTGCTTGTTCTGTGGGAAGTAATTAAAACTTCTCTCAGTGTCCAAGATATTTCAGGAGGAAGTCAAATAATAAAATTAGAGTAGCGTAACAGAGACTCTTCTGTGTGTGTGTCCACACAGTTACCAGAACTTTTGTGTGTAGTTTGCTGTTCTAAACACAGGCTCTTCTTAGCAGATTGGTCTTTAGTGCAAAAACACACCAGCCAAATGGGATTCAGTTTAAGCTTTTGGTGAGTAAATATGTAGGCCCACAGAAGCTGCCAAAATTACTGTGGTCACAGCAAATAAGATTAGTGTGTGCTTTTTTTTTTTTTTTGGTGAGACACAACACAAATTGGTTTCCATTTCTTCTGGGTTTTGAATTTTTAGCACATATTCTCTGGAGTGTTCTCTTTGTAAAACTAAATTAAGATTTTTCTCATTGTAGCTGGTTTGTACTGAGTGATGTGTGTCTCCATGGTGGTATGTGCTCTTATGGTGATGCCCTGAATCAGGCTTGACGTTGGATTAACAGTCATCTGTGCTGGACTGGCAGGAGGATTATACAATACTATACCGGGATGATGGATTTTGTGTGTGTGTGCGCATGTGTGTGTTTTGGATAGAGGGTATGATATAAAAAGCAAGAGGGAGAGACAGAGAGAGAGAGAGAGTGAGATAAGAGAATACGACAGTGTGGTAAGTGCCTTCTGTGTTGGTGTCAGTGTGTGTTTGAGTTTGTGAGGAACATTTATTTAAGGGCGGTTATGATGACTACACCCTTCGGCGTTTTGCCTCTGCTATCGTATCAGTGGACCGGCCCTCTCCATCTCTTCAGGCCTCAGTCCTCCTTGGACAGTGAGATAATATCACCAGCTCCCATGTGCTGGGCTGCACCGCTCTCAGGAGATGTCCTCAGAGTTAATAGCCCAGTCAGCAGTCAGGAGCCCACATCTAAAGCGCGACGTTTTTGGACGGTCGGCTCGGTCGCGGTGGGATGGGATCCGAAGAAAGCAAATAACAGTTTGAGACTGCTTTATGCCCTGTCTGGCCTGTAAACACATGTGTTTTGTTTGATGGTGTGTTGTCTTTCGCCGTGGAAATCTGCCTGTTTGTTTGGTTTGGCCACGCAGCTCTAAACACTATGCAGAGTATTCTTCACTGAAGTAAATGTAGAATTTGACAAGTAGTACCAGATGGTAAAGGCAGCTGACCATGCAATTGAGGGAAGGCTTGTAATTACACAAGTTACTCATGCTGCAATTTCAATATGTTTAGCACTGCGATGACAATAAATTGTACCTTCAGTCTTGGGTTTACTTGTGCAGTGCTTAGTATGACGTATTAAAAGCACCTGACTGAGTTTGCCTCCAACTCAGCTCCATCTGCTTGATGTTCATATGGAAACCTTAAACCTTACTGATGATGATGACTGTTAATGATCAGCACCGATATGGAAACAGAGGCTTGGAATCACAGGTTGCGTGGTACAGATTTGTATTCTCTGATGTTAACTGTTTTGTAGAATTGTGTTGATTTTGATACAAAGGGAAGATTTTGGTAAGCCAGCCTCATGTGCTCCCACAGACGACGTGTTTCCCTGTCAGGCTCTTTTGGAGTTCTTAGTCAGAGGAGTCAGAGAGACGGTAAACAGGTGACATCTGTTTCCAGCAGGTCTGGAAGTGAAGAGGCGTGGAGTGGAGGAGGCACCTCCTGTCACCTGCATGTGTGTCCTGGTTTTGACTTAGTCTCATTCACATTATTGTTCTCAAGGGACTTGTGGTAAGGTTTGCTTTATAGGCTGGTATCTGTTTATGCTATAAACATAGGTCTGTTTTCATTTGAATATGTCTGTTTTCACAATGATACTTTTTCCCACTAGTAGCAGTTAAGGGGTTAGAGTGTGTGTGTTTATGTGCGTGTGTGTGTGTGTGTGTGTGTGTGCGTGTGTGTGTGCGCGCGCATGCATGTGTGGATGATTGTCAGTGCACGGACACTCCATTCCCCTGGCAAGGTCTGTGGTAATGGAAGCTCCTTTAACCGTGTTGCTGTGTGCTCAGTAGGACAATGAGGTCGATGCCGGGGCTTTGTGTTGAGACTCATTAAATGGGGGATGGAGCATGTCATCTCTAGCCACCCAACACCATCACAGGCTTTAAATAGAAAGCAGGAAGTCAGGGGCGCTGACAGGCAGAGGACAGTGAAGGGATGATGTGTTTTTAGTGAGACATGCCCCAGGAGTCTGCTCTGGTAAGTATGGTGACGTCGACTAGGAGATAGTGCTTGCTAACTTACAGGCAGTAAATGTGAATTTGGTAGATATTTAGAGGGGAAAAGTTAAGTCTGAGGACCCTCGTTCACTGTGAGTGTGTAATATAATATATAGCTTTAGATAAAGCAGGCTGTTCCAATTGACTGTTTCATAGTGTGAATGCTCGTAGCATCCTTATTGTCATGCTGAGTTTTGTGACTCTGTGCCTATATTGTAGGCATTTTGCCTGATCACTGGGTGGATACTGGAGTTACAGGCCAGGAAAGTCATTTAAAACAGTCAATAATTCAAAGCCTGTGTCGTTACCAGTGGGAACTGCTGAACTAAACAGCAAGCTGTAAACCAGTCAGATGAGGAAGCTTTGGATCCCTGGCAATACTTTTGATGTAAGGTGTAGCCTGTTCTTATCTGTGTCTTTTTTTTATTACTCTTCAGCGCCTTTATTATATTCCTAGAGTGATAACTGTCATAGCCTCTCGCTTTGTGTAGATTTGATGACATTACAATGAATCTTTGTCAGCTGAATAAAAAGTTGGCTGAGCTACACTCGTTTGAGAAATGTATCCTTCACTAAAATGAACATTTTTCCTCTGAGCGCTGTAAGAAATACGAATCAAGCAATGGGTCATTTAATCCAAATTAAATACGGTTTATACCAAGGTACTAAAGTATATGTCCAGAAACCACAGTATGCAGGTATGAAACCACCAAAACCAAAAGAAAAACAAATCTAGGTTGCCAAAAAAAGAGTGAGCGAAACTTGTGTTGCTGACATATTTGAAAAACAAAATATTTTAAAACCGACACCGTCAATCGTGTAGCCTACTTTAGCCGCTAACCTAGCCGTGAGGTATATAGCTTTAATAGCGAATTTAGCTATCAAATTGAAAACAAGGATTGTGTGTGAGAGAGTAAAGCAAGAGTGATAGAAAACGAAGAAATTCTGAGTTCAGTTGAGGTTGACGAAGATTTCATTGGGGGCGTCGTTTCGCCTATCATTTGGAACCGGTTTTGATTTAAAACCTCTGTGCTTCAGCAAGAAAATGTAATATGGCTTGTGACGGATATGTTGCTGGGGGAAGACAGAAGTAACTCATTTCACCGCCTTAAATCTATAACGTACCCTACAGTAAGGTACATTTTATTATTTCGGCCAACTTTTCAATTCCATAGTTAAGTGGAATGAGTGTTTTAAAGAAATGTCTACATTGCAACCAGTGGACTAAAAATAAATCCATATGTTATGTTATATAGTCATGATATTGTATAGTCCAGAATATGGGAAATAGCATATTGCCTAAACTTCGTCAGACCTCAAAGAGACAGTAAATAAGCTGTGTAATATGATGCTAGCACCTTTTGGGTGTTTGTTATAGATCAAGCCGTTTCACGTAGTTGTTACTCATTTTCCAAAGTGGTCACTACCTCTGCTCCTCATATGGGAACATGTTCTTCATAAGCTGAAAACGATTTCTTTGGATTTCTTTCTTTCTCTCCCTTTTCTTTTCTTTTTTTTGTTTTTTGTTTTAATTGGAGCACGAACCGGTATGATTGCATGAAGATATAAATGTTGTGGACACATGCTTCTTCACTTTGAGTTTGTACAAATATTTTAGTAATTTTATTTATTTACATGAAATGTACCAACATGTTCATTACATAGATATGAAAACTGATACTGGGGCTATCAAAGTGGAAATGAAGGTTCTCCCTCTCCTTTTTACACATAGGCTAAATCTACTTTGTGCCTGTGGTAGCTTTGTGTTGTTGAGATCATATGATGACATCTTAATACTGGTTGCCCATCTTAGGGTGCTAGAATGGATTGCCTTCTTTAGGGTGCTGTAATGTCTGTTTTCATTAGTTTATTTGTGACCCAGAGAATGCACACTTTGTTACATGAAGGTTGTGACTACATGTAGTGATGTCATATCACTAACTGTGGTGTGGATTGTTGGCTAGAGGCCTATGCATGTGGAATTTGCAACCATTCTAGCTAGATCTCAGGTACAGAAATGTCGTAAATCTCTATTCTTTTTTTTGTTGTTATTGTTGTTTTTATTTTTCGAAGAAGTCGGCCTTTCACGCTTATTTTTCACATTAGACATTTGACCACGGAACTGTCAGTACTCTTGTGTGTGTGTGTGTGTGTGTGTGTGTGTGTGTGTGTGTGTGTGAAGAATAGAGAAGAGCTGTGAGGGAACCTCTGAGGAACTACAACACGACAGCAACACTCAGAACCCTTTTGTGAATTATGTGCCTTCTGGATCCTCCTCTTCCCTCTGCGCAGTGTGCTAAGGAGATGCTGTGTTGCTTTTTGTGAGAGAAAGCTTTAGCACGAGGGCAGGCATATGAGGAGGAGATATGACTCTCTCAGCCCAGAGATAGGGCTTTGTTGTCACAACCAGTACTGTTGTCTCTCCACTCTCAACAGCTCTCTGAGCCCTCCGGTGACGTACACTTACTCGGGACCGCAAACGCACACCTGCCTCTCCCGTCGTAATCACTGCAGTCTTTTCAGTTTAGATTTCATTTCTCCACTCTTAGCTCTCTCTCTCTCTCTCTCTCTCTCTCTCTGGCCTGGCACAGTGCGGTGCCGGGGTCTGTGCTAGATTCAGACTAGTTTTAGATCCTCTTTGCTTAAGACCCTGCCGCAGCGAGAGGGGAAGGTGATATCATGCTGGCCTCGTCCTTGTAAGTGAGGAGGCAGGGTCTCCATAGCAACGGGTGGCTTGCGTGGAACTAAATTTATCTCGTCTAATGAGCACCACCTGAATGGGCCCACAACACAGCCACTGCTGTCCCTCCGTTTTGTCTCATTCTTAGTTCAAAGACCAAAGTAGGTGGATCCTGAAGCGTCAGAGACCGAGCTGAACAGAGGTTCTAGACTAGTTGGCCAGTGAGGCTTCTCTAAAGTTACAGAGAAGCTTTAGTTTAGTTTAGTGACCAAGAGTTTAATATAAGTGCCATCCTTATCACCTTGCCACTTGGGATGGAGAACATTTTAATTTGGCTCTGACACGTGGAGAAGCTTTCCAGGTAAAGTGGAAACCCCAGTCGAAAAGACTCGTTAATTTGTTCGGGGCTTTTTTTGTTTGTGTGACGTGATGGAAAACTAGTTATTTAAGAGTCAAAACACTTTTATTCTGTAGACATCCTAATGCAGAAGTCACCAAATTCACCTCTTAAAGTAATAAGCTCAGAATTTCTGTCTGCAAATGTATGTCTGTGGTGTTAACAGGGGATGGTTTGTTGAGGGTTCCTCTGGAATGAAACTTGTCTTGTTTATTGACGAGAGCACCAGTAAAAAACGCTCTTTCATATCTGCAAATGTGGTAAGGTATTTCTAATGCTTTAAATTATAGGTTACGTGTTGTAAAGGCAGATGGGGGGAAAATTATGTTTTGTTTGTGATAATGTTAAGAGCAGGGAATATGATTCAGAGGTACATAATGTACAACACTCAGTGACAGCTTCATGCAGTCAAAAACAGTTCATTTTTCTTGGTTGAATAGGTTAAGTGATGTTTGTTATTTCTCTTCCCCTGGAAATTTCCCAAATGTGGAATGGCCTCTAGGGATCTGATAGAGAACTCTCTCTCTCTCTCTCTCTCTCTCTCTCTCTCTCTCTCTCTCCCTCAGCCTGTCGTTGAAACACATAGGGCTTGAAATGAGAGGCACAGTTAAAGGTTTGCTCTGTCTGTCTCTCTTTTTCTCACTCGCTCCCTCGCTTTCTCTCCCTTTGTTCAGATCTCCGTGGTGCCTCTGGGTCTAAAACCCTCACATGCCAGCGCTCCCTCCCAGGGACCCCAGTCACTCTAAAACACTTCCCCATCGACTTACGCACCTCCATGGACGGCAAGTACAAGGAGATTGCTGAGGTGAGAAAAGCAACATCACCCGCAGAACATGATAACTTTGAGATGTGCCTATTTTTCTGTGTTTTTCTGTGTGTGTGCTAGTGTGTGTGTGTGTGTGTGTGAGAGAGAGAGAGAGAAAGAGGTTTTGAATGTATAACGCCACAGCCTGCTCTATTCTGGGTCTCAGGAGCTGTTAGCTCGCAGCCTGACTGACAGCGAGATGCGCAGTGCTCCGTATGAGTTTCCGGAGGACAGCCCCATCGAGCAGCTGGAGGAACGGCGCCACCGCCTGGAGAGGCAGATCAGCCAGGACATCAAGTGAGAGAACTACACGCACCACACCGAAGAACCAGCCCCACACCCCAGACCCCACAATCCTGCCCTGCCAAACAGAGCTTTTGTCCAATCCAAAAAAAAAAACATAAATAAGCTACTCACTCACCAGCATCCACATTATACCTGCCTGCTAACTAATATTAGCAATCCACTAACGCCTGCAACAGAAAGCCTCTCTCATTTGTGTGTATCTCAGGGGATGGTCTACATGTGAGGGAGGGAAGTTACTGCTGGTAGCTTTGGGTTGGAGTGGTGCGGAGGTTTGGACAGCTGCGTCTTTTGCTGTGCCAGCAGTGTTCCAGGAACATGCGTTACTCCCAGTATTAATGAGTGACTAGGGTGATGTTGGCACAGTGAGGCTGCCTCTTTTGCAGTGTCAGGGCTGGGTACTGATTTGTCACGCTGATTAAGATTCCGATTCATCTCAGACAGTACACACCGACCTGACGCTCACAGAAATTAATCCGTACGGTGGAGAGCAGTGAACTCCTCAGATCTGACTATAGAAGTCCTGCTGTCTGTTTTACACCATGAATACTTTTTAAAAATAATTTGTAATTTCGTATCCTCTGCATATGCCAAACGTTTATAAAAATATCTCTTTTTCATGTGGATATCTCTGTAGGTGAACTTTAATTGATAAATGTGTATAGGTTTATATAAATGTATGCTATTTTGACGTGACAGGATTCATACGTGTCAGTAAAAATCTTTGCTCATGTGCAAACGCTGAAAAAACACGGTCTTGTCCAGTTGTGAATTTTTCGCCGTGTAACCTCACATTTTCCTCAAACTTCTCACGTCAGCTTTCTTCTCTGAACTATGGTCATCATCACCAGTCACAGATAACTGTACAAGCGTTTATACCAAAACCAGTCACATTCACACAATACCCAGAATCCCCGAATCATGTGGTCAATCAACGCACACCACATTATCTGATGATCGTTTTCTTCTCTTTTACACTTGTGTGTGTGTGTGTGTTTGTGTTTATGTGTGTGTGTGCACGCGCGCGTGCTCTCCCTGGCTCACACTAATTTCCGGCTTGGCCTGCCTCACGCCCTGCGCCGCCCCCCAAAGGCTTGAGCCTGAGATTCTGCTCCGCGCCAAACAGGACTTCATGAAAATCGACAGCACGGCTGATTTAGAGTGAGTGCTGCCGAACCCTGTCTCTCTGAGGCCCTTTTTTCTCTCTGACACACATGTCCTACCAGTTTACACACATCCTCCAAAAGTCTGACAGCTTCGCAATTACGGACCCGTCATACATTCTCCTCGCCCTGTCTAAACATGCCTCCTTTAGATTGGTTGTCATGGATATTTTTATGATGAATTATGAATGAATAGCATGTCAATAGAGGGTGATGTCTGATGATTAGAGAGTGCAGGACAACCCATTTAAGCTGGAGGATCAGACCTTTAGACACACTTTGAAGTAGAGGATGTTTAAAAAAGCCAGCAGAGACTGTACGCGTCAACCTTTACTTGACGTAATTGGTTTCCATTTCTGATGTGTTCATTCCACAGTTTACACTACTCTTAGAGAAGCCTTTGATCCTCTGATCTTTCCGTAAAGAGAAACCTACAACGATGTACCATTAACCTACCACAGACAGCTAGGAAGAGCTCGTATAGATGTGCACTGAATTTCCTACGTCTTATGGAACACTGGTAGTGATTAGTCAGTAAAGTTATTTGGATTTGTTCAGAGAGAGTCTCCTCTGCCCTTCATCTTCCATTTTGTCTTTTTGTGCGTGCCGTCTGTTTTGTCCGTTTTCACCACAGGTCCATGAAGGAGCAGAACGAGGTGACTGTAGACCATGCATCCAAAGAGAGAGAGCCTGTTCTGGAGAGAGAGTTCCAGCGGGTCTCCATATCAGGGGAGGAAAAATGTGGGGTAAAGAGCCTGATCACTTTTTACTTTTCTAAAGTCGTTTTTGTTCCCTAATGCTACATTATAATTATGTATATATATATATATATATATATATATATATATATATATACATATATATATATATTTTTTTATTTTTTTTTTCATAAATTTCATCTACCTCATGTCATGTTAGTGAACAGGCTTTGATGGGAATATGATGATGAATCTACTGAGACTCAGACCTGATCCTTGACCAAAAATGGCGTTCTGCCTCACTGGTCTCGTTTCTACTTCAGCTTTTTTTTGTGTTGGTACAGAAACCGCTGCTTTACAATAACAGGAAACTTCATTTTGAAATGTCAACATTTGACCGTCCTCCATATTCAGCTCTCTCTCTCAGGAGGTTTAGCGTAGCCTGATATGACACACAGTTAAGATGATATTCTCAATCCCAGAGGCTCTCCTGTTAAATGCACCTTCATTTACGTCCGAACCAGACTCTTCATGTCTGACGCTCTTCTGCTCCTCCTAGGTGCCCTTCACCGACCTGGTGGATGCTGCGAAGTGTGTGGTTAAAGCCCTGTTCATACGAGAGAAGTACATGGCCCTGTCCATGCAAAGCTTCTGTAAGACCACGGCCCACTCGCTGCAGGAGCTGGGGGAGAGACCCCTGGACCTCCGTGTCTATGAAGAGATCCCAGAAACACCTGTGGATGCAGGTAAAGCTGTGGAGTGTGACCGCTCCACTCAACGTTGGCTAAAATGTTTGTTTACTAAGGGTTTTTTTTTTTCTCGCCGAAGTTGCGTAAACAAGCCAGGGGTTGAACGTATTACATAATAGTGACTTCTCCGTTTTCCTTCCCATCTCTCTTTCTTCATTCTCTGTACCGCAGATGCCCCTGTGCACCCCCCCGTCTCAGAAACACACCCCTACGAGGGACAGGACCCCAAAAACATGCCGTCTGACATGGGATATGGCTGCAAGATGGTGGACGGGGTGATTCACGTGTATACAAAAAAGACCCACATGGACAAGTGAGACATTTCATGTCTGTGTGTGCCAACATACGTCCATACCTACACTATATGAGTGTATGTTTCAGTTGTGTAGATCTGACTGATATATGTATGTGCATGTCTTTCCTTCAGGAGTACAGAGCTGGACTTGCCCTACCCAGATTTGCGGGATTACATCGCGGATATGAATGTCATGATGGCTCTTATCATTAACGGACCAGTGTGAGTCTCCACTCCAACACACACACGCTGTTCACTTTTAATTATCAGCTCGCATATTTAATTCTTAGAGATGAAATACAATAAGGGAGGAAAATACCCTTTATGAACTCATCTGATGTCACACATGAAAGAACTTTGGTGTTGGACTTATTACTGATTATCCTGTGTGCTTGTCTTGGCAGGAAATCTTTCTGCTATCGTCGGCTTCAGTACCTCAGTTCCAAGTTCCAGATGCACATCCTCCTTAATGAGATGAAGGAACTGGCTTCCCAGAAGAAGGTCCCACACCGTGACTTCTACAACATCCGCAAGGTAGAGCGAAACCGGATGTGTGACATCCCACTCACGCAGCTACGGTCTGAGTATAGCATACGTTCTTCTGCTTTCCCTCCCACTTCGCTAGCACTTAGCAAAGACTACCGTAATTAGCATTGATAACTTAGAAGTCATATTTGATGACACCACAAATATTCTTTTTCTTTTTCTGCCACAACCGGAAGTATCTGGCTATTTCTCACTCTCCCCCTTTACCCTGTTTCAGGTGGACACGCACATTCACGCGTCGTCCTGCATGAACCAGAAGCACCTGCTGCGCTTTATTAAACGGGCCATGAAGAAGTACCCGGAGGAGATAGTGCACATAGAGAACGGCTGTGGGCAGACGCTGATGGAGGTGTTTGAGAGCATGAATCTGACGGCATTTGACCTCAGCGTGGACACGCTGGACATGCACGCGGTACGTACAGGGAACAGGATTCGCATCAGGTCGTGTTCATACGTAGCCATTGTTTCCCATCTGAGCGTGTCTAATTTCGTCTCCCCAAATCCTCACCGCAGGACCGCAACACCTTCCATCGTTTTGACAAGTTCAACGCCAAATACAATCCCATCGGAGAGTCTATTCTGAGAGAGATCTTCATTAAAACTGACAACCACATCGAAGGAAAATACTTTGCACACATCATCAAGGTGCGCTGGTCCAGATTGTTTTGAGCAGAATAGGCGAAGCAAAGACAGTAACGTAAACAGTTTTGTAAAGTAAACCGTTAAAGGTGCTCCTGGAGTGCACCGTCTCATTCTCTCTAAGAGACGTTACGAGAACATCTTGTTTGGTTTGGAGGGTTACTGAATCGCTCATTGTTTTGGAAGGCAGCGTTTTTTTCATTTGGATCTTTGCCCACAGGAGGTGATGGCAGATCTGGAGGAGAGTAAGTATCAGAACGTGGAGCTGCGGCTCTCCATCTACGGCCGCTCGCGGGATGAGTGGGACAAACTGGCCCAGTGGGCCGTCAGACACTATGTTTACTCTGACAACGTGCGCTGGCTCATCCAGATCCCGCGCCTCTTGTGAGTAACCATCGGTTCATTAATGCGTCTGTTTCATTTTCAAACCCAAAAAGCCTTAGGCGTTTTTGTCCCGCCTCACCACTTTGACAGTGATGTAGATTAATGGGCTTTTAAGTAACGGAGAGCTGAGTGCTGGAGTTTCAGCTCAGGTTCATTTAGGGATAGACGTTACAAGGGAAAACGTTTTACGCTGTTCTCGGTGCATATGGCGAGAATCTAATTGCTCTGTTTTGTTTCTCAGTGATGTTTACCACACCAAGAAACAGCTGGCCAACTTTGAGGAGATGCTGGAGAATATTTTTATGCCTCTGTTTGAAGTCACTGTTAATCCACGCAGTCATCCTGAGCTACACCTCTTCCTTCAACATGTGAGTGGAACTGACAACACTCCTTCAGCTTGTCTGTCACAACACCTGTCAGTGTTAAAGCAAGTCAACTGTGAAGGGCTCAGCGCCCCCTGCTGGTTATAACTTATAATCTCCCTCTGCTGGGATTTACGGGTGTAGAGGAAATAAGTGAAAGACATCGAAGACATCTCATTATCTAAGAGAAGCTCAGAGATCCATTTGTCTTTGCTAGAGATAGATTAAAACTGAATGCTTCTGTCTCAGTGCCATAAAGCTCTATGTGTGTGTGTGTGTGTGTGTGTGTGTGTGTGTGTGTGTGTGTGTGTGTGTGTGTTTGTTTGTGCGTCCTCAGGTGGTGGGCTTTGACAGCGTGGATGATGAATCCAAACCCGAACACCACATCTTCAATTTGGACAGCCCTTTACCTGCCAACTGGACTGAGGAAGACAACCCTCCCTACTCCTACTACCTCTACTACACCTACGCCAACATGACCGTACTCAATCACCTACGCAGGTCATTTTCATTGGCCCTTCCAGCTCTTACACTGTCGAAAATAACCAATGAAATTAGTAACCAATCAACCAATTAAAACAATGGTAAAAGTGATCTTACTGATGATGATACACTTCAGATCACCTTAGTGTTAACCACTATCGTAAAAGGTTACAGGCTATAGATAACTCGTTGTGAAATGTGTTTCGTAACTCATGACATCCTGCCCATTTCTTCATTGCCGTGCAGGAGGCGTGGCTTCCACACGTTTGTGTTACGCCCACATTGTGGTGAGGCTGGGCCCATTCACCACCTGGTTTCAGGTTTCATGCTCTCTGAGAACATCTCCCATGGCCTTCTACTTAGGAAGGTGGGGTTTATCACCAAAACTTATCTTAAGGGCTCTTAAGGAAAGATTGTCTTTGTTATTTTCCAGAACTGAATATGCTTTCAAATAGGAATTTGACAAGAATTGCATTATTGTTTTTTTTGTTTGTTTGTTTTTCTGTAACTTTTCCATGCGTTGCATTTGTTTAGTATTACATTTACCGTACTAAGCATATGTCTGTGTTGACTGTACACAGACTGTTGGTACTGATGTAAGGTAAAGGTGACTTATCAGCACATTTTTTTTTTCTGATCGTTTGTTTGGTGGTAGGCTCCAGTGCTGCAGTACTTGTATTACCTGGCTCAGATTGGCATCGCCATGTCCCCCCTCAGTAACAACAGCCTTTTCCTAAGTTACCATCGTAACCCTCTGCCGGAGTACCTGTCCCGAGGCCTCATGGTCTCTCTGTCCACAGACGACCCCCTGCAGTTTCACTTCACCAAGGTCAGGACCCAGCCTTTCACCCTCTGAAACCAACTTATGATTTATTAACACTGTGTGACGTGGTGTTCGCACCACAGACCTGAGCATCTGATTCTTCAAAAGAACGGTAATGAGATGTGAAAGTGATTTTTATGTTGTAGCACTGGTCTTGATTTTCAGACTGAGGATGTTTGTATGGGGGTGTGGGTGTGTGTATGTGTGTGTGTGTGTGTGTGTGTGTGTGTGTGTGTGGGTGTGTGTGTGTGTGTGTGTATGTGTGTGTGTGTGTGTGTATGTGTGTATGTGTGTGTGTATGTGTGTATGTGTGTGTGTGTGTGTGTGTGTATGTGTGTGTGTGTGTGTGTGTGTGTGTGTGTGTGTGTGTGTATCTTTGACACAGGAGCCCCTTATGGAGGAGTATAGCATTGCCGCACAAGTGTGGAAGCTCAGCTCATGTGACATGTGTGAACTGGCCAGAAACAGTGTGCTCATGAGTGGCTTCTCCCATAAGGTAAATACATAAGCCACCCCCAACTCCCCACTCCACACACACACACACACACACACGGATGCTATTCAGTTCCTGAGAAACCTTAACTTAAGTGGAGGTTATTTACAAAGGCATTGTATAACTCTATATTCTATAACGCCCACCCGCCTTCCACACACAGGCCAAGAGTTACTGGCTTGGTCCAAACTACAATAAAGAGGGCCCCGAGAGCAATGACATCCGCCGTACCAACGTGCCGGACATCCGCGTGGCCTACCGCCATGAGACTCTGTGTGAGGAGCTGCAGCTCATCACACACGCAGTGCGCACACAGGAGCTGGAGGCCATCGAAGAGGAGGACAGTCTCTCCATGGCTCCTTTTCCCAGCAGACGCTAAAGAGAACATCATCTCCTCACACCATCCTCTTTCCTCTTGCTCCTCCTTTTCCCTCTCTCTCTCTCTCTCTCTCTCTCTCTCTGTCTCTCTCCGTCCATGCGTGGCAAAGGGGAGGCAGAAGGGGTGGGGTGGGGGCATATATATTCTGTGTCATCATGACTAAATTTAACCAAACACCTTGCTGCTACCCTTTCAAAAAAAGCCAAGGATTAAGAAAAATAAGAAAGAAAAAAAACACAGGGTCTCCATCTTGTCAAAGTTGTTTTTCAGTCCATGGGATTTCCCTTGGGCATTGATGATAAACCCAAATATCTAATCCTGTGTGTGGTTTTACCCTTAACTTTTTTTGTACTGCTGTTGATAAGCTACAGCCCCTCTCAACTTTCCCTCTTGCCTTGTCTTGCCTTTTTCTCACTGTGACATTTCTGATTTCTTTGGTTTTAATCAGCATGGCTAAATCTGGCAGGCCAGACATGTAGTGCTCGGCTTGTTTTCCCAGTCTGCACAGCCAGTACAGGAGGAGCACTACACGTCTCATGGCCCTTTCAGTTGAACCGAGTCTTTTTCCACCTCTCTGTCAAAATGATGCGATAGAATCTGAAAGTTCTCTTTGATGCTGTTCTTTGCCTTTTAGCTGGTATTACCCATGGTGTGCCAGACTCTCTCTCTCTCTCTCTCACAGCCCAGCACACTGTCATATGATCCAGCATGTGAAGATGTAGTCCTTTCTCCTCCTGTGGTGATCATGGTGGCTAAGCCCCAACACACACACACACACACACACACACACACACACACACACTGTAGAAGCCAACTGATATGAGGCTGGAAGCTGCTGCTTCTTAACTCAGTCTCGCTGCATTATGAAGCCAAACTCATAACCCTCTATTGTTTTAATGTAGCAATGCAAACAAAACATTACATCAAGGTTGTATGAGCCTTGTCCGTTATCTGCCTTACACATACTCGCCAGACATATAAACAGTATGCCACAAATTAGCTTCAAAGGAATTGATCTCTAAAGGACAGTAGGACCAGACACACAGTTGCTGGTATAAGATGTGATTCAAGGTGAAGGAGATGTTTTATGATAATATTAACTGAGACAAAAAGTATTAATAGTGTAGACTTCAGAGGACACATTCCAAAATGTGAACATTACAGAAATGTTCATTTTAGTTGTAAGTACTGTCTTGAAACAATCATATTGTGCATCAGCATATGCATTCATAAAGAAGGATAGTGTAGAGTATAATAATAAAGTATAATAGATCTATAATCTATATTAAAGTATATATATATATATATATATATATATATATATATATATATATATACTGTGTACAGATGTATTAGTAATAATTGTTTTTAGGTTGGGAGCTGTTTATCTTGAAAAGCCAATAAATTTGCACATAAAAGAGTGGTCAAAAGTGGTTGTCTAGCATAAGTAAAGCATGATTAGTATGGTTTAGTTTGAATAATGGGGGGTGTTTTTCCAGTATTACCTCAGCACATCATGTAGTCCGTATCAACAGCACCCTGCTATCTGAGTGTATGTTATCCAGTCTCACTCGCTCATTCCCACTGAACTAAACTGTCTCCTGCATGCTTCATATGTACTGTTCATCCACCAGGCCAGGAATATACGTGCCTTTTGTTTTTGATCTTTCCATTCTTTGGGTTCCACTTCGATAGTATCACCAGCACCTGTTGGCATTTACATGATAGCTATGCAGATGACTGTAAAAGTTGAGTAAATTACGCATCATACACTTTATCACTCACCAACTTGAAAGATAATTATCATCATTTACGTCATAATCACTGCTTATCATGTGAATGTGCGTGAACTAGGGAGCCTATACTTTTTTTTTTGAAGTGGGACAGAGTGGTGAGATTAAGTTTAGAAATGACGGATTTCTTATTTTTCCACAGTCTCTTGTGTTGTTTGGTTCTCTGTCTGTGCGGCCGTAATCTGACGGCGACACTGAAATCACGGCCACTCTGACGTTGCTTGAGTTTATATGTCTGGTCAGATCGTAAGAGTACAGCTCAGAAAAGACTGATTTGTCTCTACAAGTCATATTGACATTACAGCAGCTGCCTGGCGTCCGTTATTGTCATTAGAAAGAATTCAGAAGAACAAGGGCACTGTTTACAATGTACCTGAAATGTGAAGAGAATTTGCAGTGGTCTGTGCAGAAACTTGGTATTTTTCATATGTAATTGTCATATTTTTTTTCTTGAGTGGTATCAGAGAGCGTGTGTCCTTGTGTGACCTCTGATCTGGCCTGTATCTCTCTTCTGTCAGTGTTTAGTTCTCTCAACATGACATCCCATTACATCACAGTCTCCTGCATTTTCCTCAGTCATTTTTACATTGTGATTTTGTTCATTGTGTTGCCCAAAGACCTCCATTATAAAACCCTCTCCTTTTGTGCTGTGTCTGATGTCATTCATCCATCCATCTATCTCACAGAACTGCTCTCAACTTGGGATGCAAAGACTGTTCTAATGGGTTTACTGACCTGTTAATACATTAAAGAACACTGGTCATATCTTTCATTACAGTCTGAAAATCAGGTCTGTCGATCATGTGAAGTATCATTAGAAGGACAGTAGAGGGCAAACTGCAATAGGTTTGTCTACACTTTCTCACTGCATCTCAACAGTGAGCAGTGTCACTGTGAAGACGTATGTCAGGCATTTACAGTAGTCATTTGCTTTAATACAAAGAGTATATTTTTAAATAAGGGTATAGAGATAAACAGTTTATATTTACAATTTAATCTATCTTTAAGATGTTAACATGGCACAGAGATCTAGAAGTTTAATTGATGTGTATGGTTGTGTGTGACATACAGATACTCAATACAGATGAAGAAACCTTTTTTTTCCCCCCTTAGAATTATTGTTAATATTATTATATTACTGTTGCCTATTCTTTAAAAGTTTTACTTCATGAAGTGACTCAATGGATTTTTTTTTTTTATTGTAATTGAGGCACAATAACAAATTTCTCATCATTGTTTCCCATGGTTCTACGCGGTCATTTAACGACGGGAGAATTTTTATTTACATACCATATCATTACCCTCAAAGAACACGAGAGGAAACGGAGTAGATATGAAAGTCTAGTTGGCAGTGGAGCAGTTGTTTGAACGTTATGTGGCTCCATTCAGTTCCAGATGACAGTGATTTTTTGGACATTGTTAGTTTTGAGGGTTTTTCAATATTAAAGTACACGCGTTTGGTTCGTTCCGTTTTTTTTTTCTCGGACATACTGATAGAACAAAAAAAAAAAAACTGCTCAGATTGCTTGTTATCTTCCCCGTGTTTCGAGACATTGTGCATGGTTAACATCTTCGTGTCTTTGCCACAGAGTGGTCAAAACTAAAGCGCCTACCACAGATTAAAGCGTAGGTCTTTGTCAGTGGTGTAGTATTTCTGTGGGAGTGAACGCCGTGGTCATGTGTCACAGGGGAAGCTCACGATCGGAAAAGCCTGATAACTTTTCAAACGGCCCGATCCCAATTTTCCAATCCCTACTAGTGCATGTTGTCCCTCCTGTGTGCTCAGACAAATGATCCTCTCTCACGCGGTGGTTTCTCCACGGTCAGTGGATGAATCCAAGATGAAACCCATGATTACTGTCCCCCTGGGGCATGCTAATGTTGGTTTCTTTTGTAACTACAGAAAGTACACTATGTAGATATTATATATGCACATGTAGAATCGGAATGCTGCTTAAATAACATCAAATTATAAATTTTAATCGTTTTGGGTCATTTTTTCCAAAAGAGTCCACTGATATATGTTTCTGTAACAGTTTGTGCATACACATAAGTAACAGGTTCTTAGAAAGAGCTCCTTCATTCATCTGAAGTATTGTCAACCAGTAATTTTCCTCTCTCTGATCTTGGCAATGTCGATAAAACACCACCACAGTAACAGAAAGATTACTGTGTCAGTCATCACATGAAATACCATATTATGTTAAACAATATTGACAGTAGCGTTTCTGTTATGTTAGAGGTATTTGCTTAAAAAAGAAATTTGTTTAATCACAGACATTTCAGTTTTCACTGCAGTGTTTATTATTATTATTATTATTTTTTTTTTTAATCTTTTTGACAAACTGTATTTTACACTTGGACAAAATTTAAGTTCCATTCTCTGTGTTGCACCTGTTTTGTTTTTTTTTATTTTATCCATAATGTTTTCATTTTGTTATCTGTTAAATGATTTATTACCATCATAGATCTAAGTTTATGCCAATACTTTACAGACTATCGAATGCTCCTGTGCTGGTATGGTATATGTGTAATGTTTCAATTAAATAAAGCATGAACATTCGTTGGTTATGATCCTTGATTTATTTATAATTGCTGACCCATAATACACAAAATAATAGTGCTTGTCAAATGTCAATTCAAAAATGCTCATATGTGACCAGTGCATCTTTAAATTACTGTACAATTCAGATGTTATAGATTTAGCTTTACTAAGTTACTGAGGTATAGATTTACTATAGATTTACTAAATAGCTTTGGATAAAAGCGTCAGCTAAATAAATGTAATGTACCGAGTCGGTCGGGATCACAGTCTGAGATGGATAACTGAGCTTAACTGCTGTTTTTAGTGTTAACTTGGGAACGTGTAAGGGAACGCTGAGACCAGCTAAACCTCATAATTAAGCCATAAAGACTACAGTGCAACTGCCCTGCGCACAGAGAGATAAGTATCTTGTAGCAGTTTCCATTGGTATCCATTTAAGAATAGTCTTTGTATCACAGTTTTTCAGTTCCAATGTTCAGAACTGTTCCTATACAGTCAGATTAAGTCCAGAAATTGCACTAAATATCTGCAAGTGATTTAGACCATATAATAATGCTTGTTCACACCAAAAAACTGTAAACCTTTTCATTAATTTTAACTGTACAATAGCATATAGAATTTATGTAAATTATAAATAGTGATTAGTACATTTAAATGTACAATTTTCAAAACATTTCTTACAACAGCTTCGGTGGCTTTCAGTTGTGTTGTTACATTGCATGTCGGCCTTGTTCAGAATGGTACATTTTGTAAGTTGTAATGTTTATTAGAAATCCGTTTTCAGACACTCTTGACTGAGGCATTTTCATCTGTGTGTCACTCATGTCTCGAGTCAAGCTGAATGAGAAACAAAAACAACGAGATTAGAATGATTACAACGATCTGACTGTGCCTTACTACTCGAATTCAAAAAATCAGTTTTTACGTGATCAAACGATTATGTAACACGAACCGCTAAAGCAGACTTGACATTCTGTAGCTGGTAGAAGACCCGTCCACCCTCCTCAGGGCAAAGAGTCTTTAACTCCTCCCGCGTCATTCCCAGTAGCATGGAACCGCTCACCACACCCAGGCATTTCACCGTGCTGAGGGCAGCAGAAATAATAAAACGAGATAATCAACCTATGGTTTTTCTGGAGAAAAAAAAAAAAAAAAAAAAGATCCTACCAAACGAGTGCTGGTTTTAGGAACTGTGTAGGTCCTACTCAAGATCCCAGTTTTTACTCACACTTTACTAAAGCCCTTGTACTCCAACCAGGCTTTCACTTCATCGGGCTTGGACCTTTTAGTGAGATGGGGCACAGCCCTTGGGTCCTGTTTGGGGGAAGAAAAAAAAAGAAAAAAAAAGGGAAGAATGGGTATGAGTGATTGTCATTATAAAACAGAAAATAAAACGCAGTACATACAGGGAGGAACTGTAGTTTTGATGCAATGCCCCCTTTAATATGAACGGTAAGGATGGGATAATGTTTGAATGACCTGTTTATTGTCCCTCTCTGAGGACTTTAGGACATTGTTTGGCACATATCCTTCCTCCCCTTGAACATTTCTGACTTTCCACCACTGTTTGGACGTGTCCAGCAACTGGGGACACATTGAGGCCAAAGTCAAGCGATTAAAATATTAACCAGCAACCTTCCATGAAATGTTCAGTTTTGTTTGGTATAAAGTGGTATAAATGTAACTCTGTGGAGTTGTATTTCATTTTAATGAAGGCTCACTTCAACCACTTCTCCCTTTGAGACGGTCAGTTCTCTATAGTTCCTCGCTGTGAAGTCGTACAGCGCACGCATAAAGTTAGTCGCGAGACTATCAGATCTGCAACACAAAGAATCCAGAGATTTTATTCACGTTAATTGGAGTAGCAGTGAGATAGTGTGAAGATGAGATATGAAAATGAAATCTGCATAAACACCTTGGTTTTGGAAACGTCTCTTGTTCGAAATTCTGCAAAAAGTAATAACAGAAACACAGAATAGCTGAGTAAATTGTCAGCCTTTTAAATATATTTTTCAACATTTTTATTTTGACTTCTGACAAAACAAACTACAACCTGCGATCGTTGGGAAGCTTTTCTGCTTAAGTCTCTGCTGTCTGTCGGACCAGTCACTGGAGACTGCCAGCGGTCATCAAGCGCTGGTGAATAGCTCTGCGTGGCCGCGGTATCCTGACCCAGCAAATTTGTACTACAAAATTATGCATGTTCGTGGCAGTTAAATACGAGTCGACGAAGAAATATATATTAATGTACATTTGTGTGTGTGTGTGTGTGTGTGTGTCTTTGTGTGTCTGCATAGTGATGTATTTTTGCCTTTTGAAAACACCCCCGGGTACGTTCCAGGCATCTCCCAAAGACTGCCACAGCCGGTCCTCCTCAGGAGTGACCTCGTCGCCCAGGAATCGGAAACACGGCATCGTCAACCGCGGAGAAACAATGGTAGGGGGCAGGCCTTCGGGGCAGCGGGACACAACCTGCGGGAAACGAGAATGAAAAGAACAAGAATCAGAGCAAATGGTTCAAATGCGTCATTATTTCATGACTGAATGTTGATCTCCCATTTATAGGTGAGAATATGTGTAGGGCTATGAATGCGAAAGTGGAGTAACATGAACTTACAAATTCTAAGGTGGAGAACAGACAGTGGACGAGTTCTGGAGCACTGGGGTCACTGATTTTTCCATTCAACTGTCCCTGTTATTATTAAAAAGGAGAGAGATCAAGTTTTGAGAGAGGAGAGAGAAGTGTTTTTTTCCACAGGTAATATTTAAGCCCAGGAAACCTTCAACAAACAGAAAATTTGCAATATTGCTGACATACCAAAAGGTTGAAGGCCATTTTGAATTTCTTAAGACAGGTTTCAAATTCTTCCAAAGGAGGCATCACCTCAACATCTTCAAAGAGTAAAAATAATGAATGAGGGCAGAGCAAATCAACAACACATTAATGAGTTTTTCTCTAGGATTTTACCCTGGTTTTTCCTATTTGGCATATTCAATTCACTGCGAAAGTCTGTACCTCTGTTTACAACTAAAAAGTCAATTCAAGTGAACCACAAGAAATCCGTCAAGATTTAGGTGATCAATGCAGAAAAAAACGATGTTATTTAAGGTCACTGACTTTTCCATTACTGTTTGACAAAAAGAGGGAAGTCAACCAGTTTAAATTTGTCTTTTCACTCTTTTTACCCCCACCCTAAAACTATGATTTAAACTAATTAACAACTGAAGGTGTGTATATTTCTGAGGGTCATAATTATAATAATTTCTGCAAAAAAAGTGTCCTCAAAGGCACCGGAATGTTTTGTTGTTGTTGTTGTCTTTGTTGTTTTTTAACATTACGGCTCATCTCAGTATTGCACCTCTAGTGCTAGAGTGTCTGGATCCTAAATAAGCATGTACATCAAACAGCAGTTTCAGCAGGACACATATATGACATGTCAAAGTGGTCCAACAAGTTTTGTTTAACCATATACGGGCCTCACCTTTTTCTTTCTTCTTTTTGCTCTTTTTCTTTTTCTTTTCTGGTGCCACTGCAGCTATTTCGTTGGTGAATTCTTCAATGTCGTTGATCAACTGATTCAGTCTATCCTGTAAAAATACAGAACAAACCAATCAGACAAAATGCAACCTTGTCTCTAGTTTCCAAATTCTTCATTTGTATTAATCTTGCATAGTGGCAAAACATGTCTTTGCACTCTTTTACTTTGTTAAAACAGATGTCAGCCTGAACAATTCATTGGGTGTGTTGATGAGGAGAACAATGTTTGGACCAGACAATTAGCATTCTCTCACTCACTTACTCATTATCAAAGCCACTTATCCTAACTAGGTCGCGGGGGGGGTGCTGGAGCCTATCCCAGCGCTCATAGGGCGAAAGGCGGGGAAACACCCTGGACAGGTGGCCAGTCCATTGCAGGGCAGACACACAGACAAACACACATTCATACCTATGGGCAATTTAGTGTCTCCAATTTGCCTAACTTGCATGTCTTTGGACTGTGGGAGGAAACCAGAGCTCCCGGAGGAAACCCACACAGACACGGGGAGAACATGCAAACTCTACACAGCAAGGGCCCTGGCCGTCCGGCCGGGAATCGACAATTAGCATTCTACTACGGCAAATGTATTTGTTCAGTACTAGCTTTTCTTTCCGTATGATTTGTATTGATTTGACTTTTGGTCTTCACACGCAGGACAAGTTACACAGACACTGACCGCATCTCTCAGTAACTCAGGGGGGGGAGGTGAACAAGGCGGAGGAGACTGATTTGGTTCTTCCTCCAGAGGTGGCGACATGGGCTCTGATCTTCTGAAGGTGGGTGATGTTGGAACAGGGCTGTCTTCTACAAAGAAACACCATGATCAGTAACTAACACGTTTCCGTGCCACATCTCAGCTGGTGTTTATTTCATGATAAGTAAATGGCTCGATGAGTAAATAACCCTTCAATGTCTCATCGTAGTCGGGAGCGCTCCACTCAAATGGAGAACTTTCCGCTCGGGGCCAGTCTGTGGGCTCATGGGCTCTGCTGTTCCTGGAATCTCTACGCAGGTTTTGGCCCATTACGGGATCAGAAATAACCATGCTGGTAGAAGGAATCATTTTTTGGTCATAAAAAAAAATACTCATAAATAAACGAATTTTAACTAGTGAATGTTCAGAGGTTTATTGGGTCAAATGTCCATAATATGTAAGTTTGTGATTCAATCTCAGGGACTGTAAATGATCCCTACCTGAGATAGTTGCGATTATCATTCTCTTTCCTGTTGCGAAGTGCTCGTTTCAAGTCTTTCTCAACAACGTCTGCCTGCAGACAAATTTACATCACTCAACACACAGCTTGCCCCGTAAACAGCCACCTAAACACGTGGATTACTTGTCCAGGAGAATTCACAACTTAATAAAATGTTTATATTCATCCAATCGCCATTTGATTTCATTTAGCTAAAATATCAAGAGAATCTGTCATTAGTCATGCTTTCTAAAGCTGAGTAAATTCAAGCAACACTGACCTTCAGTGCCTCACACTGGAACATAAAGACACTGGGGGACCTCTTATTGTGCATCCGTGCGGTGACTGTGAGCAGTGACTTATACCGGCTGCAGTCCGGCACTGCCTTTATCCCTGACACACTGCTCAGAGGTAGACACTCCAGCTCCTCCTGAAGCCGGATCACCAGGAGGAAGAGAGGAGAGAAACGAAAAGACAGAGACGTGTAGAAAGAAACATACAATGAACATATGAAGCTAATCTAACATAGAGCATGAGTGAATTCCATTGTAGCACAATGTAGATGAAATATGGCATGCAGCATAGATCTACATGAGGTCAGTTCAGTGAAGTCTGTCAGATCAGATAGCTTTAAGGACAGTTTATGAAACAGTCTAAGGAAAGGACGGTGCACTGTAGACATCGGTCTAATGAAAGCGACAGTACGCTGTCTAAGCATGGGCTTACCTTAGTCTCAATGTCACTCAACAGTAGGTTACCATCCTGCACTTCAAGAATCATGTCCTGACCCCACACTCGATCCGTGTTATCCAGTAATACCAGCCTCTCAATGCAGTCATCCACCCCATACATCTCCTTACCGTCTAAGTCACAGGTGAGCAGGTGCTGAAGAGGGAGACACAGTCACACAGAGCTCTATATTGTGGAGAATGTGGTTGTCTTTAGCTTTCGCTCTTATTTTTGTAAATGTAACCGCAAAATGTTGAGGAAAACGCCAGTTTAAGACGGCATGAGCACCAATTTTTAACTATTCACTATTTATTTATTAGTTAACGCATTAACTATTTCAAAAGTGCTTATACAGGAAAATAAAACAAGTAAAATGGCAGAGAGAGAGAGAGAGAGAGAGATGAATTAAGGTGAAGATTTACCTCGACTCTGTACTGGAATTTACCTAATTGCTTTTTTATGGATTCTGCATATTCTTTCCTCTGCACTGGAAACAGTAAACAAAACAGACAGACCATCACAACATATCAAAAACCATGCCGGTTATGTACTGTTTACATAAGATGTTACATAAGGTGTTTCCTGTTGTTGTTTCATATTAAGTATTATTCTGACAGATATGTAAAATATTGTCTAATCGGGGTCACAACTCACTGTATATTGACTTTGCACTGGGTCTTGACAACCCAGACAACTGGGAGGCCGTTTCTTCATTTGTGTAGCCACTGTAATGAAGGAAGGATGAAGATGCAAGTTGAGCTGCTGATTATTAAGACATCGTAAATATCCCACTGGGTCCACGTAATAACTGTCTTTAATGAATACCAGATTTTTTTCTTTGCTTGTTTGTTTTTGAAAAGTTTTAAAAGCTGACGCTCAGCAGTTACTTACTTGGACCAAACGGAGCCAGCGTAGCTGTTTGAGTCGAGGGAATCGTAAGTGGGGTCTCTGTACATCCTGAATGTCTATTAACAGCTTACATAAAAGAAATACAAATCACCGCTGATGATCAACAGAAAATGAATGTCTCTTTTAGCATTTTACTTCAGAGTAACTAATACACTCCACATTATTTATAAGAATCTGTATATCTGTTACACAGTTATTAAGACAAGCTGAGTCTGACATGTCATAGCTGAACATTGTCCTTATTTGCATTGTCTAAACAGTGTTGATTTTATATGGAAAAAGCTAAAGGAGTTACTATGGATTTTGATGACGCTTACACTGACACACCCTCACATATTAACATCTCACCCGGTGCTTTCCTAGTTAATCATTTATCTAGCTCACAGGTATCTTCATATGCTGTTTTTGTATGGCTCCCAATGGTATGCTATCGTCTTTGAATCAACGCCACAGGAACATATGAGATTCTCTTCATAGAACATCACAAAAAAGAATGGAAATAGTGAAAAAACCCCAGTATTCTGTATTTCCTCTAGTTAAAGTATAAAGTATTAAAGAGACAACTAATATAATCAGGTGTTTTGTAGAACACTCTCCTGAGGTTTCCAGTCCAACGATCCTTCCTGGGACTAGAACACAGTGTGGATATAAATATTCGTTGGAAATTATTAATAACCGAGACTGAACACATTTTCTGGATGCTTTAGGAATGAAATATCATATTTCTAAATTGTTTATGTTGTACTTTTGGATCATCACCAAGGAACAAGTTGGGGTATTTGGTGTATCTTGGGTTTCAATTTTATGGTGTCATATACAGATATCTGTAAAGAGACCATTTTACGTCAGAGAGCAGGTTAGGTATTGACGAGGCCTGTGACAAACGATTAACCCTCCAGAAACTTCTCTCCACTGATATGACACAAGAAAACAACTCACTTTGATTTCAACCATTTAACAATAAAAAGTGAGCATAAATAACTCACTATTAGGTGAATGACCATTACATACAACAAAAAGATACAATGAATTCAATTAGAATGACAGCTAAAGCGAGTATTATATTTTGTGATTGGCTGCAAGGCTGGGCTACAACAGCATTTTAGTGGAAAGAAGAATGTATTGCCTCATTTGTCAATACGGTAAACACCAAAATCATTAAATAATACATCAAACAAACATACAAACTCGAACAAAGCAGTAAACAAGTCGAATCTTTCCATAACCGCGTCATCCATCTCATTCATAAAGCTTTATTTTTTCCTCGTTTTGATAAATCTCTGTAAAGTTTTTAAAGTTATTGTTTACCTTGCGCTACAACCCGAATCAGTGGTGGTGCCGCTTCGTCTTCCCGTCCGTGTCAGATGATTTCAGTCCTAGAGGAGCGGGACATGATCATGCTCCACGCCTATGAGACCTGAGCTGAATGAACGGACCGGTATTATCCATTAAAATGAGAGCAAAGTCCACCACTGTCGGCGTGCTCATCTCTGCCAACAACAGAGCATATCAGTTCGTTCAGTAGGACACAATGTGAAGACTGGTGAAGCTGAGGAAATAACAGTGCTTTCAGTAACTCACAGGGTGGGGTCGAGGCAAGAACAAGTATTTACAGCTGTGGTTTCTTTGGTCAACAGTCAAAAGTCAAACATTCTCGGGATATCATTGCAAAACTAATCTTATGGTCAATCAGAAATGTAACTATGAAGTATTAATAATGATCTGACAAAAATCGCTGGTACACTACACACAGTGTGAGCAATCTGAATCATAAATTGCATTCATTTATATTCTTTGCTCATCTCATTTGACTGCTGTATGGGGAAAATAATCCGGGGTTTATACTTAGATTACCAAATTATCTTATTTCCTCTGGTAATCTATGCTATCAATGAACCAAGGAATTTGATATTGAATATGAATGTCTAACACTATGAAGTGACATTAGGCCTTGTGAGGAGGTGACATTCTCCTCACCTGCTAGTCGTGACGCTACTCTTTTCACAGCCTGAGGCATTAACTGTGTAACTGTGTAATCTCTTATGTGTAAAGTTCCTCCATTGGTTGTTCAATCCTTGTATGATTTTCTGACTCCCACTGCTAAAAAGGAACCTTGTTTTCTTTTTACACGAACCCGTTAATGTGACAAAATGCAGTGTGGGCCTGTAAGTTTCCCTCGTGTGGTGCCACATATATCATCTGTGGTGAGGTTCTCTCTAAGACACTGTCCGGATGTTACAGCTCTGAGAAAACATTTGAAGTGTGACTGATGCAGTAGCGGAACAGCAGCACAAATGTTGCGGTTTTTCTCATTTCCTGCTGAGAGAGAGCGCACCAGAAGTGACAGTTAGAGAAGTCTGGATACAGATATGGGGTCTGCTTGAAAACCAGTCAGAAAGATATGCTTAGAGAGTGTTTGTGTGTCTCTTAATGATCCAGCGACCTGGTTAAACACCCATGCTAAAACCCTGTCTGAAAAGGTAATAATGTTATCATGATTATTTCTTTCTTACTCAAACACATAATGATTCATTGTTCTTTTTGTGACCTTCTCGATGAACATCGGATTCTTGTGATGCAGTATGTGCAAGATTCATGTGGTTGTCATTTACTGCGCACTGTTTGATAGACAGGACACAATTTTTGACAAGTTAAGTAAAGTAGGGCAGTATGGTGTCGCACCGTGCCGGTACACTGGCGCCTTTCACTCATTTCTGTCCAGTCTGAACTTCACTGTGAGCTTCAATAGTAATTCTTCCTCAACAAGTATTCAGGTATATTGTTTACCCCTCTCTGTCTCTGTTGAGAGTCAGTTGACCATTCACATTTCAGAGAGTTCTTTCAACTATTTATCTTTCTTTGTGTCTCATTACACAAACACAGATGGTGTGCCATATCCTGCTTTTGACACACCCAACATTTTTTATCTTTCTCCGATGAAGGTGCTTTAAACGAGCGCAGTGACTGAGGACAAGGCAAAAGTAAAATACAGATGTAAAGAAATAGCCACAGTAACAAAACTGGATACTTTCATTAAAAATCTTATCATGGTTATAAAAAACACAGTTATTCTCACAATAACTCTCTCTCTCTCTATCTCTCTCTCTCTCTCTCTCAGGTTAACCCCACTAGACCATTTTAGATAAAAGGTATTGTGAACTAAGAAGAAAATGGATGAAAATAAAGGACTTAAAAGGCGGAGGCAGCATACAGAATCTTATGATCAGAAGTTGGAGCAGCGAGTGGCAAAACACGAATGTCTTCGAGATCGCAACAACGTGACGACCTGTCGCAGCTCTGGTCTCAAACAGGAGGGAGACTGGAAAAGTGAGATGAGGCGAAAGAGACATAAAGAATTCCTAAAACGGAGACACATAAACCAAGATGTGGTTTCAGCCATACCTGAGGAGAAGCCAAATCAAGAAGTGAAGGTCAAATTAAGGGCAAACAGACGGAATGTTCCTCCCATCAACAGACAGTCACTGGTAATGGCACAAGACTTAGGGATCACCTGGCCTGACATCCACACCCTCGATCAAGTAAGCAACCTGTCCAATCTAATATTATAAAATTCACTTTAATCTGTTACCATTTAAATTTTACAGCATTTTGGCACGACACAAGGTACATTCGGTCAGTGGCCAAACTCCAAAACTCATAGGCAATTACGACAGAGAACAGCCCTGAGAAAGCAAATGAGTGCGTTTAAGTCCATTAAGCGTTTCATCAACATGAGCGTGTTTATATGCATTGAAAACTTGGCACCAGAACAACCCTGAGCATGGATAGTCTTCCCGTGTAAGTGCTTCCAGGACAGTAGTTAAAATGAATTTGCACGCAGGTTCCATGGATCTCCCCATCATCAACTCCAGATAGAGGACAGCTCATGAGAACAGAGCCTAAAAGTAGAGCTAGGGATTCACTCAGCCTCACACTCAACTACACTGATGGTCCAGTGCGGAGGGATGTGGGAAAGGAGGATGGAAGAATGAAAAGGTATTACTTGGTTTTCCTCTCTCCTTATGTGTGCCGACTAATGTGGATACGACTGTGTATTGGACTCATGAGTTTCGGCGGTGCTGTCTGATTTTGCTGTCCGGACATTTGCTGCCCTTATTGACTCCTTTTTTTTTTCTTTTTCCTCAAATGTTGGACGACACACATTACATTGGAAAATTCAGCAGGCAGCTCAGTCTGAGGGATTCCAGCGCACAGACAGAGTGAGTCATTTGTGAGACAAAATGCAATAAAAAAAAAAATCCTGAAGTGAAAATATTTCATCTTAAATACAGAAAGTAACCTAAAGCTTCTACCAATAGGGAACAGTATTTTTGCTCATATCCACACAAAAACATCAGCAACCATAGACGATGACAGAGCATAAACAATACGTCAAACATGCACATTTATAACAGTGGCTTTGCTCATTTTTATTGGGTGAGCATGACTGTGATGCTGATGTCTGTGATCCTCTCTTCTGCACAGGCCTGGTTATGTAACCGTAAGAGAGACGGTAAGTCATTATTCCTTATACAAATATTTGATCCCTGCAATTAAATGTACCTTTAATTATGATTTGCCATTCAAGCATGTCACATTATCTTCAGTTATCTTGGTTATGCCATTCTGGTTCAGTTTATTCAGTACCCCAGTTCAGTTCTGGCCATCAGAGTCATCTGAAACAAACTCCAAATCTTTCTTCTTGATTTTTTTTTTTTCAATTTCTCTTATACACTAGGAGCTTTTACAACTGGCAGATTATCTAAAGGTATGTACAGCCATTGCCCATTGCTGCTCTGATACACAACAATCCCAACAAATACTATGAGAATCACAGTGTAATAGCACAGTTCTGAGGTTCATGTCATTGTCTGTGTGCAGGAAGCTTTGAGGAGGGAGGAAACTCTTAAAAAGAAGCTGAGCCTTCTTCAGCAGAGCACTGCCACCTTACTACTCTCCTCTGACAAGATCTGGAAGGTAATAGTTCAACAGCTCACTCTCTCTGACTAAATATATTCATATCTCACTTACACTCCCATTACTCGTTTCTCATTTAAATGCTGTTAAAATAGATTAGTTATACTGTTGAACCAAACATACGCATAGTGAGATAGCGCAGCACTGAATTTCATGTATTACCAAGGGGACCTATTCGGGAACTGTCTCCCGTCCAAATTTGTAGTTTTTGGCAGGCGCTCCTGTGACTTCAGTCCTGTAATAGAGGGGGATGTGATTTCAGATCAACAGACTCACAGATTGTGTGACCTCCATTCTGTACTCACTCATCAGAAGGCTGAGTTGTGGTGTGACCTCCTGTTACTGCAGAACTGGGAAGGAGAGAGACAGACAGGGGGAGAGAGAGAGAGAGAGAGAGAGAGAGAGAGGCCACTGAGGCAAAAGCACATTGTGTGAGAGAGGTTACTGGTTATGTGTTGTGTTGCATAACGTTTCTAAATAGTGGAGACTAATGGATGATCATTTTACGTGTACAGTAATACAGTAGTTACTTTAGAAACAGAGAAATCAAACAAATGTGGGAATCAACAAATGTGTTGAACATACCATTAGTGTTTCTTTATGTCTTTTTCCGAGCAGAAATATATTCATTCTTTTGCTTTCCTCCAAGTACAAACACGAAATAGCGGAGTTTCTCTTTCTCTCTCTCTCTCTCTCTCTCTCTCTCTCTCTCTCTCTCTCTCTCCCTCTCTCTCACACTCTCTTTGACTACAGACATGCACCAAAGAAGACTTGATGAAGAACAAGATTGTATCCTTGGAGTCACAGTTGCAGATATGCATTCAGGTTGGCTCATTCTTATACACGACTTGTATTATTATCAGCTAAGAAACACAACACATTTACCTTTAAAGTAGTTGAGTAGTTCATAGCGTTACAGAGAGATACCATCTTTACTAGGCTGATGTTCACTCTATTGATCGTCTGTGATCTAACTCTTGCAGAAAATCTCCAAGGACGGGGCGAAAAGACTGCTGCTACAGCTGGAGGAGCAGAAACAGGCTGCAGATGAACGGAGCTTGGCCACCATCCAGAGACTCACCACCGAGAAGAGTGAGCTGCAAGAGAAAGTTGAAACTCTAGAGGTATAAAATGTTGCCTGTGCCCACCTATAGACACCTAAAGCCATTGGAATTTTATATACTAATTTTTAAACATAATTTACTTTTCATATTTTAACCCTCAATTTAAAGTTCTGACCGCATCAGCAGAATCAGAAAATTTAGGTAGTTCAGGGACTGTCACTGCACTGTTGTTGTCTGAGATGTTTGAGGTTCTCCACTAGAGGGCGCTGCAAAGTGCAAGAGAAGAAGGTGATCGATGGAAAGGGCTGTACAAGGAGCAGAAGATGAATTGTCTTCAACTACAGACCTCCCTTGAGCAAAGTATTGACAAGCTACAAATACTGCAGAGCCAGCTTCAGGTAAGAGCAGTCAGAATACTGAAATATCACTGAAACCCTACCTCTGGAAAGGAATCAGATGTTCCTGTGACCAGCTTACATTGTTAAATTAGAACTTTCTGTATCACTCAAAGCGGACACAGGGACAAGAGGCAGCCCTGCAGGAACAGCTACTACAGCTACAGCAAGACTATGCCCAGTTACAACATCAAGCTTTCCTAATGGAGCAGGACCATCGAAGAGGGAGAGAGAACCTCCATGAGTTCAGAGGTCGGTTTACCCATTCACTACTACCAGAGGTGGACAAAGTAAACAACTTCATTACTTGAGTCAAAGTATAGATACTCCTGGTAAAATATTACTCCAATACAAGTAAAAGTTGTTCAGTTCAATTTTTACTTGAGTTAAAGTACTGGAGTACTTGCTTTTAAAAATACTTAAGTATTCAAAAGTACATTTTCTTTTTAATGTCATCGCATTGTTGTATTGTTGCAACAATGCATTTACAGAGTCTAATGACTCTGAAACAACCTACTGAATGCACTGACTTGCTTGTAGAACCTGTAGAATAAAAAGCTTGTGGAATATGCTACAAAGCCTATAGAAACACAGAAACACAGTTGAACCAAATGCTTCCTCTATAAAAGACAGTGTATAGCTTCAGTTAAACAGGCACTAGGTTAACTCAGATTGGCCTTAAAAGGATAAACACATCATAATGTTGTAGGCTGGGTTAATTTTACTTCTACTACATAGCATTGTCTGTGATGTGAAACAGCTGGATGACCATCGTCTCCATTTGATTCCCGCCCCCCCTTGGGACTGGGTCCTACGTGAATCCGCTGACCTTACAAATATTACGGTGTTTACTTGACAAGATTAAAACATATATTTCTGAAAGGATTTTTGTCAGTAACGTTAACTCGGCATTTTCGCTAGCTAACTATTAGTATGCGTCAGCAGTGGATTCACACAGGACCCGGTGTTATGCCCCAAATGGTTTTCAAGCCAACTAATTTCCGTACGCGTTCACACACTGTGTTAACAGTAGAAGTTGTGGTCTGCCTCTGTCACCAGATTCGTCACACATTCACAAACATATAAATCGAAATTTTCAAGTCACATCTCATATCTACTGTGGCAAATGATTGCAAGTGTTAGGCGAACACAGCGCGCGAACACACACGGGAAGCAATTGGAAACCAGTTGATTTAAAAAATCTCAGACATGGACTTAAGATATGGCCATGGCTGCTCTGGCGAGGAACCTTTATCTTTATCATCTTTATCTTCCATTGTAGTAGCCATCATTAAAACCGCCAAGTTCAGTTGTTAAAAAAAAATGCAGCATGCACTTGACTGACAGCATTGGAGTAGTTTACTGTGATTGGTTTTCCCCCTGTGATGAACACAATATGGCCTATCGCATTTTAGAAAAGAAAATTCGTCCGCTGACTTCAAAGCTATGCGTTAAAGTAACGAGTAACGAGAACCTTCACAGAAATGTAGCAGAGTGAAAAGTATAATATTTGTATTTCAAATGTAGTGGAGTAAAAGTCATACGTTTCCAAAAAAAAATAACACTCAAGTAAAGTACAGATACTCGAAAAATGTACTTAAGTACAGTACTCAAGTAAATGTACTTCGTTACTGTCCACCCCTGACTACTACTGAAGGACAGCACATTTGAACCAATGACCTGTTCAGAGCCCTGTGCATTTCTTAATTATACTGGCACTTCAGTGGTGATACAAATGTATTCTTAAATTAAAGGATACGTATTCACATTGATTCAACCTGCTGAAATTTTAGGGTCAATCCCAGAGGAGTGGGCCTTGAGCAGGGAAGGTTTTATTATGTCCCACTGGGTAGAGTCTGGGGAGAAGCTTCAGACCCATGTCAGAGCGATTTCAACAAACCAGGCTTCATCAGGAGATACCGAGCAGTGCAAATACACAAGTGGAAAACAGAAACGGTTGGATATTGACGTAAGTCACTTCATTTCATTTCCCCCTTAAGTCTTCAAAGTAAAAAAGAAAAAAGGACCATCCACACAAGTTCTTGTGACGTTTGATTTGTTAAAACCTGGCTCTCTGCTTATACGAGGGTCAAGTGGAAGATCTGAAGCATGAATTGTTTTCTTTCTCCTCAGACCGAAAGCACGAAGGCAGAGACAAACAAACCAAAGCTATCCTCTACAGACGCTGATTATCACCACCAGCAGTCGCCGCCCGTGAAAGAAAACAACAGACACGAGACCAAGAACCGGAGGGTGAGGACTTAACACCACAACTTCAAACGGCGGCACAGCTCACCCCATCGCAAGCCGCCTCACAATCCAAACAGTGCACTCCAAAAAGTCCATTTAAATGTTGCAAATGTAATTGTACCATAGAGAGGCTGTCATATAATGATACGTTATAGTTTCTAAGGCGGCTGACCCCCTTTGTAAATAATCTCTGTGTCTCTCCTGCTTTCTCCACTAAGAGGCGCTGTAGCTCCTGCTTTTGCTGGTGTGTGCTCCTGCTGGCTCTGCTGACGGCTGCGGTGGCATTTGTGTTTATTCATCAGCCCGTTACCAGATACCAGCTGCAGGCTCTTTACAGGACGTTAGAGACACACACGCAACAGTACCTTCTTGACGTGGCCTCGCCTGAACACTCAAAGTGCTTCAGACCCATATAACAGGCAGTAGGCCATGCTCTTTCGCTGAGGTGTTCTTATCTAACAAACCTCTCTGGAGGTATCTGCATTCTGTAATTGCTGATGATAATTGGAAACCAGCGAAAGACATGACCTATTTCTTGCCCTTGCAATGCACTTACATGGTGCTTCCTCTAAGATCTTATCTACTGACATTTTGGTTTTTTTCTTCAATTTAATGTTTATTAAACTTTTGCACTGAAAATGTAAATATGACTGAACCTGTGTGCCGATGTTTGTGTAATTGGTTGATGTAAACTAATCAAGAGAAATACAGATGTATTGCCAACCTGATATTGTCAAAGATGACCCACTTATGGGTGTAATTATGGACAATCATTAACGATTGTGTAAATCGTTGCTCAGGTTAAAATGCGGGTGTCCCTATTTGATCAGACAGATGGTTAAATAAATAAGTAAATAAATATATAAATGTAAATGGCTATTAGTGGTGAGTGGTCAAAAATTTGCATAAAACAGCTTATGCAACAAACACTCCAAATGGTTGAAATGCCAAACATTTTTTCTATACGTAGGTCATAGACAATGGAATACATTACAGAGACAGAGTGCCTAAGCATATCTAGTTCCACTGAAGTGGATTTGGGAAACATTGATACAAACAGTCATTGAGATGTGTCTCAAAATATTGCGTCCAGATTAAACTAGACTATGAAAATAATTTTATTTCGGTAACTTTAGAGCTTTCAAGATATCATTTTACACTAACAGCTTAAAGGATAAGTACTTCAAGCCAGTTTAACATGATTATATAAAGGCAGCTGATTGCATAATGACACTTAAATCCGACTGACTTTTTTTTTTTTTTTAGCATTCTTGCTGGGTGACCATGATTTCAACAAATCTACACATTCCAAAAAATGTCTGTTTGTTTGTTTTTTTATTTAGTAAAAGCAGAGTTTTTACATGGAAGGAAAAGGAAGAAATAACAAGTTGAGGCTCTCAAAAGTGCAGTAAATAGCTTTCTATTGACAATGGAGTAACAGTACTCCATGTCAAATGGCAATGATGATAGAGGGTTATTGGAGTAAAATGTGTATTTTCTATTACAAAAATCAAAAACACAAAACCAGTATCTACGGTGATTGTGATTAAAATTACACATTGGCAGGATGTACAAATAGGATCTATTAGTAAGCAAGATCTATAGCGGTGGTTTCATAATTCACCTGCAACAGGAATACGAACAAACACCTACAGAGTACATGGGATAAACACATACACACTAAACACACTGAATATAAAAAGATACATATTTTTCACAAGCAAGAGAGAACCCTCATAGAAAAAGCCTGATTAGGTTCACACAAAATAATGGTGTTAAATAAAAGTGTTGAAATCCGAACATCTAGTGGCTACCGGCCTGTTGCATATTGAACATTCTGCTAAAGTCATGTTACACTGCCCAGACAGTGACAGCTGTAAATTATTGACTGCCTAAAAACTTACCCTGAAACCAGGACTTTGACCCCTTGTGCTGCTTGTGTCTCTTTGGTATTTTTCAAACTGCCCAATATCTAAACCTGCACCATTTCTGAGTGAAAGGCCTTAGAAAGCTAGAGATGTACCAGGACTTGTAATACATATGTATTTAGCTTTAATTAAGTACATGAGGAAAACTGTGTCTACAAAAGACAGATATATTGCCCTGAATCTATCCCACAGCAAGAACAAGTAGATCACAAGCTGCATAATAGCTGTTCAGACTTTGCTGACTATAGTTCCCCTCAAGGCACAGTAATGGATGGACTTCTTCCAGCGTCAGCAGAGAACAGCCCCGTCGTGTTCACTGTGCTTGCAGGGCCTGGGGTAAGTGCATGTCAGCCCCTGGAGGCAGGGGCCAGTTCTCCTGACCCTGGTGGGTCTGCAGGAGGTGGTAGAGCTGCTTTAAGTGGGTGACAATGTTGTCCTTTATATCCGGGATGGAGATCTGCAGGCGCACGCTGCTGCTGTCGAAGGAGCGCGTGCAGTCGCCGGAGAACATTTCGCTAATCATGCGAGCCACTACGGGGATGACCTGAAAAGGAAACGCGACGGTTTACACGAATAAATTCGAAGTTCTGATGCATTTATCCCGTAAGACAATTTCGTAATGTGACCGGTCCCAAATGATCTACCTGCACCATGATGAGTTTTCTCTCTCTGGGCCTGCCATCAGGCCACTCCTCTCCAAAGCACAAATGGATATCAAAGTCAGGAGGGCTGGTAGGTTGACCTCTCTGATGTGCAATCACACCTATACCAGGAATTAGACATTATGATTCGCTGCAGTACAAACGCGCCAACTCATTAATGTTTAACTACATATAAAATGTAAAGCATGCAGTAGCACTTACCACTGAGAAAGGACTCCAGACAGAAGAGCTTGACTTTTCTCTGGCGCTCGATGAGGTTGGGTGTGTTGGGGTTCGGGGCACAGGGGCCAGACCAATAGACCTTGCACTGACAGAGGCGTATGGCGTAAATATCATGACCGCTCACCTCCAGGATTAAGCCGCGGTCCATGACGTCCAGCAGACGGTTGGTGAAGATGCGTTGCTTGTCGTTGGTGATGTGCTCTGTGGTGGGGAATCGAAGCTGTTCCAGGCTTACTGGCCCAAAAAGCTCCTCCTGGTTCACCATTGGGCCCAGGTCCCCATAGAACAGACGACAGCCCTGTGGGTTGCTCACGGTCATAGGCGGGCACATCTCTTTGCCCCGGTAATAGAACTGAACCTCCAGGTCTGTCACTGGTGTAACACAATCACAAACAATCACACAAAAAGTGTTTATTAAAGATGGGCAACCCCTCCCTGGATAAGTTGTCATTCCTTACCCTTGAAATACATATCATCAGATGACGTGAAAGATAAAACAACCTGTTTACTGCAAGTTTCACCGTTCAGTATTTCTTGTGTAGTTGATTCGTGAGGGATAATGTTTGACTCACTGGGGAGGGAGCTGATCCATGTCTCTGGGGTGGCAAACATGGCATCAGACAGTGGTAGCGTTGGTGTCTGAATCTCCAGAGGTGCACTTTGCATTGGCATAGGTGGAGTAGGCATCGGCATAGGTGGAGTAGGCATCGGCATAGGTGGGGCTTGCACTTCCATTGGTGCAGGCTGCATTTCCACTTCCAGAGGCTCCTTTTTGGGCCAGGTTTCAGTGGGTGGCGGGCAGCTAGGAGGCTGCATGGGTGAGACTGAGCCAGCAGGAGACCACACAGGAGCAAGTGGAGAAGAGTTTGGGCCTAAATCAAGAAATACAACATAATAAGCAATAAAGAACTGCCTTAAACTCTGAAAAAAAGGAACATTTGCATCCACATTTAACCCTACCAATTCTGTTGGGGATCCATTATCCTCAATGTCTTAACGTTAAATGTTGCATGAGGCTATTATGTAACATCAGTGATGAGACATCAGCCATTTGGAAATCTATAAAACTACATCAAGTCAAAACAATTGTTTAAAGTTGCACAGCTTCCTCAAAAGATGTACCTAGGAGTTCTGCTTGAAGCTCTGTTTTAAAACTCAGGTATATCACATTTCATACATTTAATGTCCTAACTCTAATCCCTTGTTTAGTATCCTCTTTAAAACCTGTACCTCAAAAAGGATTCACAAACTGGTCTTAGTGGTAACAATCAGCCTCCACACCAATTAACACGACACTAAATATAGCTACTTTAGAGCAACTGTCCATATAGTTCTGAGACAACAGTAAACATGCTTGTCAGCGTGATCTGTTCTCTCGAGTATATTGAACACTGTTTGTTTTCTATTTTTCCAAGTGTTTTTAAGAGGTCTTCACAGCTTTGTTAATAGTATATCACAGTGTATATACCCACCGTGTGGTGGATATGGAGGAGGAGGCTCTGGGGTCTCAGGCACATCATCCTCATCTCCATCTGTATCAGGGACAGACCCTGTGGACCCTGATGGCAGAACATTAAACACAACGGGTATAAAATCTATGGCAGTGCAACAGCTTGTATCAAATTAAAAGTCTGGCGGGGAAACTCATACTAAAGAGCTTTAATGACTCACAATTCATTTAAATGTTAAACATTACTTCAGCTCGAGACTCCTCTTTGCCCATTTAAAACTGTTTTGGTGTTGTAATAACAAAACCAACACAATATATCACCATGAAGAATAATGTTTATATTTAAAAGTGTAATCTTTGTGCTGAAGTTGGCTCTGGATAATGACCTGGGTTGCTGAAAGGCTGGGGAATGTCACAGACATCATAGATCTTGAGAGGGTTCATGGGAACTTCCTTGGTACCATCATAGATGAGTTTAAATTCACGGCTCTTGTTGAGGGCACAGCGGAGCTGAGCTTTCCATTTGGCTGGATCAGGCTCGTCGACACCTTCCTGAAACTTCCCAGTCTCCACGGCCCAGGCCTGGTAATGGTGGATGTGGGAAGATGATCAACATCCCAACATCAGAAACTGTCAATATTTTGCATCGCCTCATCCAAACCATCAACAGCACACTCTGACAATGTGCGAGACTGTGTTAGGCAGTCCTGCATTCCTGATAACCATGTGCAGTCCTCAGAATTTCTAAAATCAACAGGCACAGCTGAACCTTATTACTGCGTCACCCACCAACATTAACATTACAACCAAAGCTAACCTTGAAGAGGGTGTTCTCTTCCTCATGTTGGGGAGTGTGGCGCGTGGCATGTTTCCAAGGGATCTGGAAGCGCTTAGCCTCTCGGTCAAGCCACACAAGGCCTGGAAAGAGGCCACTGTCCACCTGTGCTATCAGCCAGGGCTTGAGTCGCACACGCCGTGGTTGCACTGACATCGTCTCACTGTTTTCAAAAATGCACGAGAGACAGAACAATCACACGAAGTGTGGGAGAAAGCAGAGCGATGTTGAAGATATTAAAGAGTACGTGAACTCATCACAAAATGGCATAAAGCTCATTTTTTAAAAAAAGTGTGCGGAACATCATTTTAAACCTCTGTTGGTTATGAAATTCCATTTTCAGAACACTCACTCTTTAAGACTGACAAACTGAACCTATGTCATCAAAAGCAGACGAACAATGTATAATTTCTGAGTTTTCCCCTATCTGGTGCAATCAAAGATTAAAGTGTAACACTTCGATTCAACTGGGTTCAATAGAGTGAGATTGAACGTCTAGCAGTAAGACAACTTTCACTTGTGCGTATTCTGGGTAAACTCTATAAATAGATGCATAAAGCCAAACACGACACAGCCCCATTTCATGTCCGAATATGTTTGTGCATGCAGACAGTTGGGAAACGATCGTCATCCTAATAAGAGTGCTTATTCGTTTCCAACTTTGACTTTTAAAGCAGTCCAAGTATTCACTACGAGTTTTCATTAAAATTTCAATCATCGGACCTTTATATAGACGTCAGTTAAATTTGGCCTGACTTAGGTGTGCATCGACCAAAAAAAGAAAAAGAAAAAGAACCCATGTACACACTGATTTACTCAATGAGTTACGTAAATTTTGTCTGAGCGGCACAATCCATCACTTGTCCTTAGAGAAAGAACAACAGGACGACCCAGAATCAAGGAGATTTGCTTCTGTTGACATGATCCAAGTTGTTTTCATGCTTTATTTTAATGCAGCTGTTACATTCTACCCATGAAAAGTTATTTAGGTTAAACAGAACAAGAAGTTGGCCGCACAATTAAACATATACCGTTTTTGGTCGAGGTTGCCGTTCTACACTGATCTAGGTAAAGGCCAGCCTATCGAAATCCTGGCTTTTACTGTTATAAGAGAAATGGTCAAACTGATGTCAGATCAGCGAGAACGGAATTTTGAGGACACCGTTGACATTTCTGACTGGTACACGGTGTTGGAGAATTGAGATATGTGCCAATTAATTTGAAAACATGAAGCTGTTCAAGTTATGAGTTTTCCCCCCAAAAAACCCGGATGATAGTCTTTCTCTATGCAACGTTCCTGGGCGATTTTAAAACAGCGACTTCAGACCGAAAGAACACTTACCTGCGCTCCCAGCTGACCAGGAAGCACTATTCCTTTTAACCGGAAAACTGCTGAAAACACGCCTAAAGAACAGTTTTCTTAATGAATATGCCTTTTTTTGTTCTAAGTCTGAAAATAAAAACGAGAATTATTGCATGGGCCTCGACCTCATCACAACAAAATCGACAAAGTATGCTCGTTCAAGTAAGGGTCTCACTTTTCGCCTTCCCGAAACTCAGGTACGCTGGTGACGTAACGTGCGTTTCAGTGTGGGCACACCTTTACAGTTAAACGTAACTTAGCCGGGAAATTTTCAGTATCGTCAGTGTTGTTGACTCATCACTCCGATGTTCCCATAGCGAAAGTTATGCTATTTCTACATCGATCTGTCTGGATCATCTGAATATTTCTAAAAGACGATACATGTATCTAACAAGATTCCCCAAACCTCCTTCAAAAATAGCCTTATAAAACCAAAACCGAGCAGAGAAGTAGTTTACACACGATCTGCACACCATGAGATCTATATAGGTTACGTACAATACTGATTTTTTTCCCTGATCAATCTTTTTGAGCAAACTGAAATGAAATTATCCAGGGAACTGAAAATCATACAACCAATTTAGTAGGAGCGCTCGCATGGCACGTGTTACATTTGTTTTTGCTTCGCGGTGGCAGAAATGGTGAGAAAAAAAACTCAAAGGTGTCACCACGCCTTGAAACTAGCTACAGGCAAATATCCTGCTAGTTCCTTGTGTGCCTTCACTCGGCTATTCATCGCTCGGGATACACACAACCATTTTCACTGTAATAACTACACTAAAAGGACTTGAGAACTCTAAAGAAAAATGTGGATTATTGGATAACTGTAAAACCTTGAATCTCTGTTCAAAATGTTCCATTCTGTTTGTGACATCTATAATATGTTTATTTACACCCATGTACACAGTTTTCTCTTTTATAATTCTCTATTACAATGACTTTTTTTGTTTGTTTGTTTTGTGTTTAATGTACTTATTGAAAAAACATTTTTGATCAATAAAAAGTAGTGCTGAAAAGGTAATAATTTTTTACATCAATATGACTTTATTTCGGGGTTACTCACATAGAAATTCCATTGTTGAGATAATTCAGGCATGAATACTCTACTGTACAGTTGTAATATCCATAACCTAGTCCCGCTAAGGTCTCAGCCCAGTTCACACATTGAACTTCTGGTACAAAAGCGTTCCCAATTTCTCTGATGTTTACAAATGACATCCCTAGTACACACAGGTATGCTGTTAAGTATTGATCATTTACCATATCAGTGGAGTTGTCCCAAAAACAGCAAATTTTGCTTTTAATTTCTCACTTAGGCTAATTTTCACAGAGATAAGTGCACTTCAGTTTCTTTTGTGGTCATCACAACGTATGACTTGTTTTCATGTGTAAATAATTAGGGTTTTTTCATGAATCAATAATTAGGGTTTTTTATGAATTTGCACAGTGTTCTTGAAACTTGAAAAAAAAGTGAAATGAAATAACCTACTTCACATGACCACACCAACAGACATTTACATATTAACAGACCGACAGATGCTCATTGTGTATGAGGCCGTATTCATTTGTGTAAACCAAATAAAATGAGTGCATAAGACTTGAAGATGAAGTGCTGGATAAATTTGAACTCTGTGCCTAATTTGTCCACAGTGATAAGAAGAATTTGAAATGTTCTGGGTTTTTCCTTTGCCCATGGAGAAACAAGCAGAGAACTGTGGTTGAATGATCCATATGCTCTTTTTGCCCTCTGTCGGAAAAACTGCATCACGCTAAACTAAATAATTGCATCAAGTCTGTTACTTGATTTTGTTGACTGACTGATAAGCTATAGGGAGGATGTGGGTTGATATAATGCTTCAGATTGGTAGCCTTGGAAACATTCTGAGGTGAGGGCACACATTCTCTCTCTTCTTTCTTCTTTCTTCGCCAGTCTTAAACACCAGTCCTGTATGGACAGGTCGATTTTTCTAGCTTGAGGCACATTCATGAGGTCCACCGATCTGAGGACTAATTTTGACCGATGACCTCTCCGTGGATCTTATGGACGATGTGTGTGAGGTCCAAACTCTCTGTTAGTGTTGCCAAAAGCATCTCATCATTCTGGATTCCCTCCATGAATTCTTCCAAGGAGAGCTCACCTTAAGTTTTTATAACATAAGACAATGTGCTTTAGGGGGAAAGGTTTATGATAAAACAAAGCAACCAAAATAAAAGGCTTTGATTCAAAGTATAGTGCACAGAAACCATGTAAAAAAAAAAGAAGAAGAAAACTTGAAACTATTGTGGGAATTTGTCTTACCATCACCATTGATATCAATCTTGTCAAAAATCATATTGGTGAAGTCTTCTGCAGACATCTCATGATCAACACCATTGATGGCTCGGATAGACTGCGAACAAGACAGAAGGAAGGATTAAAACAAGATTCAAGTGAAACTTTACACATTCCCCGAGTGTCAAGCATTCTGATAATACTTGCATCTTCCCATATCCCTCATTAGGCATTAAATTTATAGGAACCATGGTCTATTCTGTCTAACAGGGTGCCTGTATGTTTACAGTACTGGTATTTGTGAAAGCCTAAAACATGCCTTCTACTCGACAACACGTCTGAAGTTGCAAGGAGTAGATGAAACTTTGAAAACATTCACTTGAGTGAATACTGTCGTTCTCTAGATCACAGAAATCACACTTTCAGTTAGTCACAGGCAATAATCCCACTCAGTTCATACGTCAACAAAGCAGCAGCTCATATATCCTCTTAGACTGACTCAGGGCCGTAAAGGGCATATGTGCAGCATGCTCTCCGACATAGCATTAGGATGAGTAGCGTTGTTAGCCTTTTGGTTTCGTAAAAGAAATAATCTGTCTGTAAAGAAAGCCACCAGGTGTCAGTCAAACTCCAAAAATTAGGTCAAGTACCAAGCTGCAAAGATATTCTGATACCTTTAAGATTATAATAGCATGCCCTAGCCATGACAGAATGACACTGCACAACTTCTCCCCATTACAATGCACTAAGCTTCAAAACAGGGAATGATGCCTGCTTTCTGGTTTCTACCTATTTGCTTGCAGATTCATTTTGACGGATTAACAATTTACATTATATGTATACAACGATAATATGTGTACAAATTTAGTAAACCTTTTGGCAAGACTGAGAACAGCTAATTTTTTCCTTCAATTAAAAAAAAAAATTGTACACAGACATTGTGCTGACCTTAATGATTAGAAGCAGTTCTTCACGATCGATGCAGCCACTCCCATCGACATCATAAAGCTTGAAGTACCAACGCAACTTCTGCTGTACCCCTCCTTTAAGGACCAGGCTCAGAGCAGCCACATACTCCATAAAGTCAATAAAGCCATCCTGCAGATCACATCACAAAATTTGTTACAACAATGAACATTGTGTTGTTATATATATATATATATATATATTCATACACACACACACACACACACACACACACACACACACACACACACACATATATATATATATATATATATATAATTTTTTTTTTTGAATGAACAGATATGAACATTGAAATGACAAATGAGAAATAAAATACGAGCACCAGAGTTTTGTAATGATAAGGTCGTAAAAACTGCAGCACTCTAAATACTTTGATGATATTCGCATAAAGGACAATAGAGGACAAGAAATGCAAACACAGCCCTATATTCCTCTCAGTTCCTAATAGAAAGGTTTCTACTGCAGTAACACCTAATCAAAGGCATTTTCATCTCATTACGATCATTACAGAACAGGCATATCTCACGACAAACAATATTTCGTTATACAAAGCTTACTAAGGTCTGCATATTCTCATTAAAAACTGTTATTCTATACTCCATTGCCAACACAGATCTAAGAGTTAATATACTGCTGATAGTTCTCTTAACTGACAGATTCAAAGTTTTTTCAGATTCTAAGATACATGAGAGGACTGTCTCTATATTCATCAGCCTTCCCCCCTTAATTAAAAACTTCAGAATAGACAACCATTTCACTTCATTTTACTCAATTCTTATATAAAATCAGCCTGTGAAACGTCCAAAGTATTACGTAAGTCAAAACTGAGTGAGCATACTTTGAATAAATCATGTAAGCTTTTTTTTTTTTCAAGCATGCTTTGCAGTCAGCACACATCAGTTCAACACAGCATGAACTCTTTGAATACAGAGTATTTGTATGGTTGTGAGTAATCTGATGTTGTGGGATAGTATGCCCCTAACATCCTATTGTGTTGCATAAATTATGATTAGTTTGGAAACTGGAAATGATTTGTTACTACTTGTTACTACTTTTACTATTCTAGGGGGGAAAGCGCTAACAGATAAGGTGGCGATTTTTTTTTCAAATTAGTTTTGAGTAGAATATAAAAATTGCATCAACCCTAAGTACTCTTTTGATTTCTGTATGGTTTTTTTTTTGTAACACTGAGATTTTTCCCAGAGAGCGCAACAGTCAAACAGACAGCAGTTCACTTTGGCTCAAAATCAACAAACCCTCGCCAGGTAATCACATATGCTGTACTTAATCCTCTTGATAAACATCAAATTAGCCAAGTGTTCAAACAAACGTTGAACCTGCACCTGAAATTGGGATTGCCTATTAGGCTACCGTTAGGATGATCTGAGTTTACAGTAGAGGTGATCCTATTAGCGCCGGGCTCCCTCTACTGAACCTAAGGATCCATGGAGCTACGTGAGGCAGACTCGGGCACCAGGTCATGAGATCACTAAATCACTACATCAAAAGACTTATACAATACAAGAGTTATACAATGCACTTTAAATAACCTAAAAATTTATTTTTGTAAAAAAAATTGTATTACTGGGCCAAGGTATGAGGCATGCTTATGATGTTTTAAAAAAGGACTTATGTTTAACTGCTTTATATGTGCCCATGTATTGCCATGATGACCACTGAAACCCAGCGTTCATGTAATAAACTGCACTAGTTATACGGAGATAAAGAGATGTAACTTAACTCACGTCATTCATGTCAAATGTGGCGAACATCGTCTGAACATAGGCGTTAGACGAGTCTGATAAGTTTCTCAAGCCGAAGAACTTCTTGAATTCATAAAATGTGAGGAGTCCTGATGGGCATTCCGTCATAAACTTCCTGTACCACTGATGACTTTCGCATGCGCTGAGTTCCTCCAGTGAAGCGCCCTGAGTATTTCCCATATTTTACGTGTTCCAGTGAATATAGATAAGTACACAACTATGAACGAAAAATGTAACTCATGCAGAGAAACAAAAGGAAGAGTCTGTTGTTCCCTGTATATAAGGTATCTGCATCAAATGACACTCTAAGAGAGGCGGCGGTGATGATGTGAATAGGTGTAATCCCCTTGACCAATCAGATCACTATGCGCCAATGCTAACGCGCTCACAAATCCGCTCATTTCATAATCGCTGCGCTTATGTGCACACGTACATTACCAGTTGTCACAGAGACAGAAATGTTACAATTGTTACGTGAATGCCATCTGACACCATTTCTGTCAGCAAACGTAGTACCACATGAGAAAGTCAGTATTTCTTGTGTAGCTGAAGGGACGTTGAATCATGTCACGCTCTTGTAAAAAGTGTTGATGTTACTGTGAAGAAAGAAAATTCAATCAGTATGATACGCAGCAGTTTATTTGCGTACGGAATTATTCCACCATCTAAGAGGGTTGCTGGTTGGAACGTCAATGAGCCTGCGCTTGTGGTCTGTCTTCCATGAGAAGCGGTAACCACAAGTGGGCTTTACGACTGTGTAGAATGGCATTAAGGAGTTTGAAGTGACATTTATCATAGGGGGCAGGGGCTCTGCATCCTGGAGGGTACAAGCTGGTGGTGCAGGTGGTCTCGGATGGGTCATGGAAGGGAGCTGGACATTGTCACGCTGTCTCTGTATCCACGAGAAGATGAGGAAGTCCATCTCCTTGTCCACAACTATGTGCCTGCTGGCATTGACAGGCACAATAGTCTTCAGGGGGTTATTTAAAATCTGCAGGGAGAAATCATTCTTTTTAGCATTTCACACAATTGTAAAGAATACGTTTTGTTTGCACTTCTACATTTACATTAACTGTCTTTTGAAATTAGCATTAAATTTTCATGAGCACAGTGTAATATATAATAATTAGCAGGTTGTTTATATTTATCTTTGTAACACACAATATTACGTCTCTATCCACATATCATCTCCCTGAACAGACGCTCCTGTGACATGCTGACGTATGCAGCCTTGAGTGACCAGGGAGGCTTAGTTTCACATTAACAGCACGACAACAGGTGTCCTGTTTACCTGAGCTCTCTTGGAGGGTCTTGCTCCATCTGGTGTCTTCTCCATGGAAGTAACAAGTATGGATTGTGACAGATGGACCTAAGTAGAGACAGTGGTGACAATGTGTCCCTAACTTTTCCTGAAACCAGGAATGCTTGAGCTACCCCTTTCTATCTTGTGTCTGATTTGTGAGACTTCAAAGAATTGTATGGTTGTTTTCTCTGTGACATCAAAATGACATCATCATACTGAAGTCATAGATCTCATCTCCAATGTAGCATAGCTGTTTTAAAATACATGTCAGTTAAGTTATCTCTAACACATGTCCTTCTTTGAAAAGAAACTGAAATACAACAAAACAAATCTGTGTAAATCTGTGAATTATTGTCACAGCTGAACAATTATTCACCGACATCATGCACATTTCCACAAACTACGGCTCGTGGTATGGCTCATTCAACGGATCCTCTGAATAGAAATTGTGTGAAGAGATAGATTTAATTTAAGAATTTTAAAACATTTTTACTATTAGCTTTTAATTTATACAAGGAACATAGTAAGCATCTAAATTATCCCTAAGTAAGAAATCTGGTAAACATCAAAATTATGCTTACACACACTTATTTGACTTGAAGCCACTCTTAAAATACTTTATCAGTACAAGGGACATCTTCATAATACCTTCAGACAGAAAAACACCATTCTTGTTATTGTTTAGTTGTTCCCTAAAAGCTGAACAACGGAACCCTGGAACTCTAGGTACTTATATGTCAGCACATTCTACACATTATTCCTAACTCAAGTTGACATTACAACCACTTAACACTGCAGAACAGGCTAGACTGGTCTGAATTCCATTCAAAAATCAACTGCACGATGATAGAAGAGATAGGCTTTCCTCTTTCCAAGGACACAAGATATCATGTTTTGTTGCTTAGCTCATCACTGGTATAACAAGACTGAGGTGTAGCCAAGGGTTGAAGCAAGATGTGTTTGAAATATCCAATGCATTTCTGAACATGCATGTTACTTAACCGAGTGACTGAATGAATCTGAACCACTAATTTATACAAATCTGAACTACTCCTGGTTTGCAAAAAAAAAAAAAACCCCAAAAAGACCAAGATTAAAAATATAGTCATGATCTTAACATCAGCTACTACATCTCAACAGTTTGAGAGTGACACAATAATATAGTACGTAATGATCACAACAGAAATTAAAATAATAAAAACAGTGGTGAATATTTGTCTTGTCAAATGTTCACTCTTGGGGAAAACAAAAACAAGCACAAAATAATCATGTGTGATGACCCACATATTCTAAGTCAGAGACTGGAAAGCACAGAATCACAGCTCAAGTGCTTGTAAACAAAATCATATTTGACTGCAACGTACTCAGCCTAACACGCACAACCCAAATCCATCACACCCACCCACCCCCCTGACCCCCCACCCCACTGACCCCCACCCCACCACACCACACCCCAGAGCACCAATGCACCCATCCAAACTTCCAGGGTCTGCCCTGGAAGTGGATACAAAACTTCCATATCAAAAACATCATTTAAAAAGAGTGACAGAAAACCGTACTGAGAAACAGTCATGAGTATTGTCCCAAAATGTCCTAAGACCCAAATCTGCTTTGTTGTCCATAGGGAATCCCCTAGAGGAGAAGATTCCTTATCTTCTTACCATGATCCATCTAATCTCTTAACTTTAGCAAGCTGTCTGTAGTTGGCTGGAGTCACAAGACACACAGGTGGTTATGGAGGTAATATATTTGTACACTGACACACATCGAAGTATATTTTCACAAGGGAGGTAGTGGCAATAGTGGTTTAATAGTAGTAATAATATGATAGCTTGTAGCTTTGTGCTTGTAGATTTGTACACATTTGCCACAAATAATCAGTGTGTATGTACCTGAACATGGATTTAGACTTTTTATTGCTTTTGCAGTTTGCTGTGGATACACTATCCATAATAAATACGTGCGCCATTAACCCTTAGTGGAGACTCACTAAAACATGACTTGCTAAATAGCTGATTATTTGAGTTTACCTCTGTTCTGTACATTGGGACATAAGGTATCTGGAGACTTGTACACTGCAGGGCAGTTTCAGGACTATAAAATGAACTCACTGAAGGAGATATATTTTCCAATCATGTCTAATAAAGAAGTAACAAAATGATTGTATGAATAAAGGTAGCCCAGACATTTTCCAAACATAAGATGTTTACTTTTTAAAAAGAAAATATTTTTAAGAGACTCCACCATGCTGCTGGTCAATATCCACTGTTCTCATTAATAAAGGTTGTGAATAAAGCGCAACTCTGAATAACAGGAAAAATTCATATAAATTTTAAAATCTGTCTAAATAACTGGGTGAATTGAAACTGGAGGAATCCAAAAACACGTGAATCTAATATCTGGACGTTTTTCAGAGACGTATTTATTTATGAAGCAAATTGTTGCACATTCTGATCCATACGCATATAATGCTCAATCACTACTGACTGAACTAGTTCTGTGGGAGAATATGTTAATCAAGTAATATTAGATTTTGTTTTACATATCAATACTGCCAATCCTTCCATTTCAATATCAATGAAAGTTCGCGCGAGACATGTCTGTTTTTGAACAAACTGAGCCTACTGGAACATTTAGAATACATTACAGAACTCCTGGTTCATACTGGGTGAGAACCCAGCAACTGCGTGTCTTGACAGCAAATATTTATATTCATTTTACCTGAAACTATGCTACCATGGATACATGTCTGAGTAATTGGAAGGTGTGGAACACTATTGGCAAAGATTTGAGAATGAAACAATTCAGGAACGCAGGAGGAGCTGGGTTTGTTTACCTCACCTGTCGACGCACAAAGGAGGGAGGGTAGGGCAAGAGTAGGAGGAGGCGTTTAGGTAGGAGGCCATTTTATCTTAGCTACCAAGTTATACGTGGATCAGCGAATTCCATTTGATGCACCTGTTGTCTCAGGGAAAGCGGTAGCAAGTTAGTGACATTTATATTTGTTTAAAATGTTACAATGAAGATCTAACTCGTGATCTGGAATTTACACTTTGAGGACAGCAAAATGAAGAGAGGTGGTCTGAATCTTTTGGGTCGAAAGAACCAATCTCTTTTCGACACCAATGTTGAAATTAAGGAAATCGGTAAGTAGTATTTTTTTAAAGGTGTACAATTATACAGTAAGCTAAATCCTACAAAACAGATAACATATCAATTGTATGCCTATAACTTTGTAACGTGACCTTTGCACATTCATGTCTAGGGACGCTGGCGAATTATTGGTCAGTCAGTCGTTCCATTTGTCACACTTACCTGAATTTATAGGCATACAGCTCTCAGATATTTCTGAAGACTTTCTAGAATATATCATTAACAAATTTTAAGTACATTCGGAGGCAGAACTTAGAAACTTAGCAAGTAAGAGAAGATGAAAAAAATCAGAGGGCAACACAGCGTGATAGTTCTCCTAAACTTGCAGTGTTGTGGTTGAGGCTACAATACTGGGAAAGAGGGAAGAGCCAATGCAGTACCTCAAGCATTGTGTTTACTGGGTTGTTGTACAGTAGTCGTTCCGATTTTACAACATGTCATATACGAAACAAATCAAGGATTTCCTTTTTCTGATGATGACGTTAAACTTGAAATTGTTGTTACCTACTTATGGCTCCAGAAAGGTTATCAGAGTTTGTTCTGCTGATGATCTTTAACTCTGCAGATATGCTAATACTTCTAGTGAAACATTGAACTTCTCCTTTGTTGACGTCTCTGAGCTGGGAGACCGTATTTGCATTTTCAGAAAATGTCGAATCACAGCTTGTTCACTCAGTAATAATTGGTTTAAAAGATCCCTCTGTCATTCCTGACTCAGCAGTAAATAAACACGCCAAATTATACGGTTTTTTGGAGGGGGGGAATGCCAGTTTTATTGGTGTATTTTACAGGAGAGTGTGGAACTTTGATAAACTTAGAGCAGTGTCCTTTGACAAACTTTTAAGAAATGGTTGCCATGGAAAATATTAGCCTTATCTGTCTAGTTTGTCATAGTTTCAGTGCCAGTTCAATTTGAGGTGGGGACAGTTCCTTTATATATATACAGATACACACACATACATACATGTATGTATACATACATGCATGCATATGCAATTGAACTGTTGAAAGGCATCTTTTACCTTTCATTAACCTGAAATCCATGGAGTAGTATTATTTAGATGAGAACTCGATTTATGCGGGTCCCTGGAATATTTTGTGTCAGGTTGACACAATGATGAATAATACGTCTTGTTGTGTTATTGTTATTATTTTATAGGCTCAGGGGGGTGTTCCAGAAAGCGGGTTTAGTGAGAACTCAAAGTTAGTTAATTCAGAGCAAGCAGTAAATCTCCTAATAGAAGAGCACTATGGCTCTATTATGCTAGGAGAATGGAGCCATACTGCTCTTCTATTAGGAGGTTTAGTACTTACTCTGAGTAAACTAACTCAGAGTTTTCACTAAACCCACTTTCTGGAGTACCCTCCAGGTTCACTCAATGTACAGTTCATTTGTTGTTCAGAATCACTGGAATTTCTGGAGGGTGACCTCCTTCAACTATATGTAGATCTAAACATTTGTTGTCGAAAGATAGTGCGCTTTAGGCTGTCTTTGACATCAGAACCACTGACGCTGCATTCCTCCTGTTCCTCCTACTAACTGACAATCTTTCCTCGCATTGCACGTAAATAATTCTTTCCGGGTAATATGATTAATGGTCCCTTACATCACAAGGGCTTGTGGTGGTATGTCTCATTAGCATCTCAGTAACTGTTTGATTATAAAGGCTTTTGTCAAACTATGTTTTTGGTGTGGCTTCTTTGTGATTTTTCCCCACCTGCGCCATCTGCTTTTTTTTTTGTTTGTTTGTTCCATGAATACTCATACGAGAACTGTGATGTCGGATTTGTAAGATCAACAAACACTCAGTGTTGTTAGGCAAACAGGCGGTTGACCCTTGTATTGTTAATGGTCTTGCATCATATTCTGTTGCTCTCGCATTGAACTCACACACAACTCAACCACACGATGCATTATGACCGCCTAAAATTTCTCAATTCACTCTCTGTATGATGGTTAGCTGATCAGCTGCTAGTCTTTTAAGATTTTTAATAATTTACGTTACTCCTGTGGTCTCAGTTTAGGGCTCAGTACTAGTTTCTGAAGTTTTTATGGATTGTTAAAACCATCTGGTTGGTCCAAATAGGTGATAGGTCATCCAGGTGTTTGACAGCTAAATAATTTTTTTTTGTTGTTGTTTTTTTAAGATAATGTTGAACTTCAGCTGAACTCTTCAGCCATCCCGGAATCAGGCACTGCAAAAGTGAGATCCAGACCAACGGTCAAGCTCTTCAGCTCCAGCACAGTAAGTTTCTGAGTTTGCCACAGAATGAAAGGTTGGAGAAGGAATAGAACCCTGTGGTATCAAAATGATCGGAAATGCAACAGTCGGTTTAAATGTAGTTATATTCTACTTGTGTATGATTTTCAGTCTGTGTCATATGTATGCAACTGAAGACTTTCACTTGGTTATGAGTTCACAGCACTGTCTTGGTCCACTTTCATTCAGCACTGCTTTTGCTTGAGGGTATTAGCCCTGAGAACATTGTACGTTGCCTAGAGAACATATACAATGCTTTGGCTGATGGCATCTTTACTCAACAGTTATACCTGTCATTTCTGGAGTTTCGTCTGGCACTTCGCAGGGACACAAAGTCTTCGATAGCTCTGTCATTTTAATGGGCATATTACAAAACTGGGAGGATTCTTTCACTGCTCCCTCTGCATGCTTCTGACATTAGACATGCCACACCCATTAGTGCATTAGAACGGTTGCACTGATTTCTCCAAGTCATCCGTGGGAAAAAGAGATTGGTTTTCATGCTGTGCCTATAACAAAATATAAGAACTAAGCCCTGGCTTAAATTGTGTCGTGCAACTGTCTTCATTGTGATATTTCCTGTAAACTTGGTTTCTATAGAAAGGACATTCTTAGCATTTTTCAGTTTTCAGGTTTTTAAGCTCTACCAAGTAACAGTGCAGTTGCCTTAGGCTTTAACTACTTGTATGAGTTACTACTTGGCTAAATAATTGACAATGGCTAAATATGCGAACAAAGTCGCAAATGCAGAAACAGGACGTTGTTCAATTTTCTTTATCGACATGAGTTCTTAAATCAGTCTACTGAGAAGAAATGAGTTCATATCCTGTCTTTTAGTCAATCTCTGCTTTGATCCTTTGATTTGGGTACACACAGCATGATGACGTCGTGACAGCTCTTGGTCTGACTGAGCGTTCCATGGTGCCAGGACAGTGTTTTGAATACACCATCTTTGTTTACTTTGAGTACTGTGGTCTTGAAAGAAGTATATGTTTGACTGTTTGTACAGTCATGCATAATCTAGACAGGCTAATATTTAGACCGAGAGATGTGACTTAACTACATGCCTTTGGGTGTGTAACGGAATTGGAAAGCGATGGCAGTAACCTACTGCTTTATACAGACCAGACATGAACATGGAGCTACAAAGAACAACAGTGGGAAGGAACTAACTTTTCCTAAAACATGCCATCTTAAAACTGTTGAGTAATGTTTCATGTACACATTTACACTTTAGAGAGTCTCTGAACCCTTCATGTGAAATCTCTTGTACCTCCTTTCATTGTGTATTATTTTTCTGTTTCATGTTTGGTGACGTTTAGTAGTGGTCAGTGAATGGCTTATTCCAAATGGATGAATCATGTTTGTGTCAATCTTTTGTCACATTTTTCCATGTGTATGTGTCATGTAGCTTTGAAACGGCACTAATGTGTTCCCAGCTACATAAACACTGAAGTAAATAGTTTAGAGAACAGGTTGGATTACTGTTGGTTAACTTTTATGTCTAGTGAAATCTTCAGCTTGGCCTCGGCACGTAGAACAATTGAAGGGGAGTGCCTTATCTCGGCTTTCAAATTCACTTCCTCACCCAAGCTGCTACATATCTCTATATCTCTTCTCTTACCATTGTTGATAGTGGCCTGATTCTCCTACAGGAAACAGAGGTGTCACTAACAGCCTGCTTGCATTTTCTGTCTTTTTCTAGTCTTCTACCGAAGCTGTGCAAGGCTTTGCTGTGCCAACTCCAAAAGTTCCTGTTCTGCCCCCCTTCAGTGGATCTAAGAGTGATGGAACAGGTTCGGCCACATCAAATACTCACAAGATGGTAGAAAGATTGTACCTTAAAAGTTAAAGCTATGAATTCCTCAGAATTGCAAAACTTGTTGATTCAGTGTTAGCAAGTGTAAGTTTGATTTATTGCTTATTTGAGCTTGTGATTTTTCTAAATAAACTTTTCTAAAAAAAAAAAACAAAAACAGGCCATGCTAATATTTGCTGAGGGTGCTGCCCAGTAACCCTTTAAAGGTGGAAGGGTATTAGATAAGATGGGGTATTCAAACACTGACAGAGCTGCATTCGTTGTCCTGGTTGGAATAAGCAGTCGAGGTCATTGGCTCTTTAGAAATCCTATTCAATTTTTAGAAACAGTGTTTTATCTGTTTCATTTTCAGGAGAACATGAAACATATTGATAAGTACATTAGAGAGATAGTTATAACCTATTAAAGACCTTTCCTAAACATACAAGTAGTGTAAGCCACTGTTTATAAACAGATTCGTAGCTTTTGTAGATTTGTACATTTGCCTTACATATGCAGACATACATTCTAAATTCATAATTTTACCTTCACATTTATAGAAAACATAAATATATATAAATATATCCATGTCTGTTTACTGGATTTTGTTCATCTCTGCTTTTCTAGGAGGCACTGAGAGACATATACAAACATAACTTATTTACAAACAAAAAGTAAATCTACCTTCATATTTGTAGAAAGTCAATATTCTCTTTACTGGACTTTATTTGTCTCTGGTCTTATAGGAAGCACTGAGAGACTACACAATGGAGGAGTGATGACTGTTCCTGACTTTGATGGAGAAATTGTCATCCCCCCACCACCATCCACTGCCCCTCCCCCCCCACCACCATCCACTGCCCCTCCGCCCCCACCTCCTCAGTTTAACCCTCCTTCACCCATGTTTGTACACTCCCCATCCACATACTTTCATGATCGAGATATTCCAGACGTAGCATCTCTCCAGCCTCCATCCATGCCACCACCAAAACCCCCTTCAAAACCCCCCTCACTAACTGGGAGTGATGACATTGACCTTGCTTCTCTAAAGCCACCGCCAATGGCTCCTCCAAAACCTCCCTCTGATACACACAAGGCCTCTGTGCCCATCTCTACTCCAATGAGTAATGACTTAGATGTTCCCGAATGTCCCAAGTTCACACCACCATTGCCTCCTGTGGAGCAGCATTCGACAAGAGCCCAGAAGACTCCTCCACCAAAGCCTGTTAGGATGTCCTCCATGCCTTTTATAGATGGACCAGCCTCTAACACAGCCACACCAACACCATCAAGCTTCAATCCCCAAAACACTGCCAAGCTATATAATGTGCCAAAAAGCAGTTTCCTAGGGCAAATTGACCGTGAGAAGAAGTCAAATACCATTTTATTCTTAGAGGATTCCTCTGGTAAATCTGTCCAAGTCCAGGTCAATGGAAAGGCCCCAGCATCTACAAAGGACATCAGTCCTCCCCAGACCATTGTGCCGCCTGCCAAGCCGGCTCGTCGCAACAGCTCTGGCACTCAGTTAGAGGAAGATGTCCATGGTATGAAAGATCACTTACAGTCCTTGGTCCCTGACCAGCCAACCAAGTTAAGCGACAATATCGAGACACCTGTGCCAATTGGAACATCAGAGGATAAAAACCCACCTCCTGTGAAAGGTTCACCCAAGATTGAAAAACTTGAGGTGCGGACCACCTCAGTTGCTCCAGAGGTGAATCAGGCAAAGTCCCAAAATGACTCCGCAAGCAAGGATTACAAATTCAGTCCATTACTCAGCCACAAACTTCAAAATCTGAAAACTACAGAAGGATCTGTACCAAAGGAGAATGTAGCCTCGCCACTAGCTCTCTTAATGGCTGCAAAAGAGCGGGATAGGCAGCGGTCTGCTATGTCAAGTCAGAACAGCTCAAGAAGGAGCAGTTATGCAGAGTCTTCAAATGTTGGCATCCAACAAGGTGAATCTAACTCCCCCACAGTTACCCCAAAGTCTATGTCAGCCTCATCCCAGTCAGCTCAAGACAGACTCCTTTCAGACCCAAAACCCCGCCTCCCAGTTGAGCCAAGTGTGACCAAACAGAAACCAATTGAATCCCAGAACCTAAAAGCTAGTGCCTCTCAGTCAGAACAGAGTCTTCCACTACCCTCTAGCAACCAAGTCAATAAGGTTCCCATGAGTCAGGATGAAGACAGTGGGGAGATTTCTGTGCCTTTCATTCCTCCACCACCTGAATTTGCCAACTCTGATCCAGAAGACGAGGTTGAGCCTCCACCAAGCACCCCACCCCCTGATCCCCCTGTCAACAATGTCCGTGTCCCGACCAAATCTTCCTCAACTACACCTGCATCCCTCGCAAATGGCCCCTCCACACTACCTAAGCCCAAAGTGCCATGCCCTCCTAAATATCCAGCTGGAAGTGCTGAGGTCCAACCCAAAGTGCCAGTTGAGAGCAAACATAAGACACTCCCAGCTCAAGCTCCACCTTCTGTATCTGCCAGTCAGGCAACCCTGCTGAGCATATTACAGAAAAAGATGATGGAAATGGACCCAAAATTTGCACCAGTAAGAGAAGTGGACACCAGTGGAGATGACTGGGGTTCACCCTTATCTGATGAGGAGTGTGAGATTCCTGTCCCACCCAAAGTTACTCCCAAACCCAAGAGTGCCACCCTGCCTGCTCAAAGCCATGGTATGGTTTTGAAAGAGCTAGAGACAAAAGTGGCCCAGAGAGCTCAACATTTCGGAGCAGCAGCAAAATCCCCCAGCAGGTAATTTGCCTTTCATTTTATCAAATGTGAAGTCCGTCCTTAGAACTGACATTTCTGGTTTCATTTTTTACTAAACTAGGCAAACTTACATTGAATTGCTTTTAAGTAATTTAAGCTTTGGTACTGCATGAGGAAATGCATTACACTCTGTTATTTTTCCAAGAACTGAGCCATTTGTAACTGTAAACTTGAGGTTAAACAGCTAAGCTTATTTACAGTGTGCAAAACAGTAGGTTACACTGTGGGGGTAATACCTACCTTTCACTTTAAGTTTTTAATCTTAAGGTTTTTTTCATTCATAATAATTTGCAGAGAATTTGTTTTTAAACTCTGCCGAACATTTTTCTTCTCTTTGATATTTAGCAGTGGACCTCATTCAAAGCAGCCTCACGGCCTGACCTTCACAGTGCGACCAGGAACCAAACAACCAATCACTCTTGTCACTAAAGGAGACTCTCCGTGTTGATCCATGGCTCTCTGTGTGAAGTGCACCTGAGTGTGATAGAGAAATATACACTCTTGGGTATGAGCAATGTTTAAAATCTAAAATACATAGGGAAGCACTTAGGACAAGGCCCCGTTAACTCATAGACATTATGTTACATTACATTCATTTAGCTGACGCTTTTATCCAAAGCGAGAGGTTGTTGGTTTTTCGCAGATCAGCAGCTCATGTTTTGTTGTTGCAATGTTACTTAACCTTGAGGGGTTTTATTTCTTTTATGTGTTGCCAAGCTTAAGTGCCAACGTCACTAGAAGGAACTGGACACCCTTGGTGTATTTCATACCCTTGGCTACAGCAGTTATATCAGTGTGCTATCAGAACATTTTGCCTTAACCTCCATACACAGTTCACTGATTATGTTAAGTGGCTGTAGAGGTGACTTCTCTGCTACTAGGTGTACGCTTGTTCATCCAACTGGGTTGGAAGTTGCCTTTACAAATTATTTTTAGTCTTTTTATGCATCTGTATTCTAGAATTTAGTCGTGCAGTTGTCTCACCAGAGATACTTTCATCTAACACATGTGCAGTTATAAAATAGACAGCCATGCTGTGCCTAATAGAATTTTATGTAATTTTAATATATATATATATATATATGTGTGTGTGTGTGTGTGTGTGTAAATATGCCATATTACATTCTTTGCTGCTTTTATTTCCATGAGGGTATTTGTATTTACAGTGGTGAAAAAATACTTACATATCCTAATTAAATTAATCATTGACATTACCATATTTTCTTCTAACGTAACTGGTTGAAATATGCATACCATGTGTAAATACTTTAATATATACATGTAAACCAACATATCTGGAAAGACTAAACTTTCAAGTGCAAAGTATTTTTTAATTAAGAGAAATGTGATGTTGTTCCAACATTAAACCGAAATCTTCAATTCCTGTGTTTTTGGTGTGTTTTTTTTTTTTTTTTGCTTGGTCCCCTGTGGAGAGATTTAATACACATGTCTTACTGTCTCGATAAAACACAGAAGTCCATACAGAGACTTGTTAACTGCTAGTATAAAAACTTTGTGATTTCAGTTGAAAAGAAAAACCAAAACAAAACCCTTTTTAGTCTTTGTTACTTTTATAATGTTTGGGGATTGAGACAATTAAAATGTTCCAGTAGTGTATGAGCTCTGAGATTGGCATGTGTTGAAATGACATCTGAAAATGAAGTCATACACCCTAAAGTGATTTCCATTGTAAAAGGTTTGCACCTGCCTAATTTGCATCCTACTTTGTGTCCAGCCTCACTGGCAGGAACACTTGGGTGTGTCAGGACTTTATAAAAAAAAAAAAAATTGTGTTGTCTGGGACTTGCAGCTTTGATTTTATTTTTAAAAAGCTTCTTCTCATCAAGAATTCTGTTCGAACTCTTACAGGAGAATAACCACTGACAAAATACTGAAACTGGTAACCAGAAAGGAAATGCACCATACACAAAGTTTTTATTCAAGATGGTATGAATGACATAAAAAAAAAATGGGTACTGTAAATTATATCACAAGGCGTGAGATTTTGAAATCAATTCTGGTATTGATCACCAGGGTTGAACTGTGTTTTTTCTCATTTCTCATAAGACGCATTTATTACTCTCTGAAGACGCACTGACTTCAAAAGGACATCTGCTGAGATGTTCATGATAAAAAAAAACAACAACATATTACTGAGTGAGGCAAGGTCACTGATGAAATTACTGACCAACTTTCAATAATCTGAGGAATTACAGGTTAAGTTCTACAGTGGGTCATTTAAGTGCACTGACATGATCACTAAAACCTCCATAGGCAGTACAAATTTAACCATGGCCCAGGATAGTTCCAGTAATCCCATTCCACTCATCCTCAGTCAGTAATCGTTTGGTCCAGCAGATCTCACAGAAAGTGGTGTGATGTGGCAAGTCTCTCAAATAATAATAGAAACAATAGCAAGTAGGTTGTGGTTTAATCTGATTAGTAACCAGATATGTTAAATCCGCCCCCGCATGTGGTGTGTCGAGAGAAACTTAACTAGAACATTGAAGAGGTAAAACTAAAACAAGCCCTTCAAACTTTTCAGGGGCTAAATGTTCAATTCTTTCAACAAAAATAGAGAGACATTCTTTATATTCTTAGAGACTGTCAAGAAACTGGATCCTAACTCTCTAACAGATCCACACAGTTTGAATTTCATTGTAGCACATATCAAAATACTGGTCCTCCTAGTGCCTCAGGTTAACTGGCTCTCATTTAAAAGCACCTCAGAGTGATTCTGAGAAGCAGGTCATAACGAGTACCCAGCAACGTACAGAGATCACAGACAGTACAAGCACATTTCAAATTATTCAGGTTCCAAATGAAATGAAAAAAGAAACAAAGGGAGACTAAGGAGGACAAGGATTCAGTTCTAACGCTATACTTCTTTCTGGTCCCCTACACTGGGAACAGGTTCCTTTTGCTTTAGGATATGAACTCTACAGGTGGTGTACTGCACGACTTGTTGTTTTATGTGGACTGCTGCTCTCCAACACTGTGGTGGAGAACCTGGTGGTCCCACCCCACAGTTGTCAGAATGCCTGAACTGCCTGGAGCCCAACACAAGCCCCGGACAAAGTCCTGATGTCTCTTATCTCTGAAACTGGAGTCAAAGAGGGAGAGGTATGTGAGAGACAACAAATTTGCCAGCGGACAGACAAAGGCACACAGAAAATGGCTTTCATTCGAATAAATATACGAACAATATAATTTTGAAAAATACTACCATTACTAAATTGTTAAGGCTGTTACACTGAACTGGCCACAGAAAAATGTGAGGGAGGGACTGACAACATTTGCATATTTTCACAAAGAAAATCAATGGGTTTTGACAGCTGAATTTCCAGGTGCAAGGATTAGCTTAATTAGAGAAACAAACAACACAAACAGGCAAGATCTGTCTTTTCTCAAATCTTAGGACTCCCTTAGTATTGCTTCCAGCTATAAGAACACCACTGATAGTATCTTGAGCTCAATTATCCAGACCAGCAGAAACATTCAAACTGCAAATCTACAAAGTTCTTTTAAGGAGACCCACTCTGGATAACAGTCTATGAAATGAGCAAATCTGTAATTGTAATCATGAGAACACAGTATTGAAAACCAGAAAGAATATTTTTGCTCAGTACTAAATTACAACATATAATATATTTGAAGATCTGTTTCTACTTCTGTTTCACTCTGTTAAAATAAATTTCATCCAGTTTTGATATAAGGTACATCTCAGAGGTCAAGTTAGTTTCTGTTATTTATTATCAGGTGTGTGGTGCCTGGAGGCAAATCTCATTTCAATATTGACACTACTCACATTTCTCGGAGCTCTGAATTCATCACGGCAACTGAACAGTCATCGCTGATAGAAGCCAACATAGGAGCACTGCACAGAAAGAAAGGGGAGAAAACATTTCTGTTGACACAAAAAATTTCCATTACTGGAATGGTCTATTACAAACTACTTCTTTGACCTTTCTCCACAAGACAGAACAGCCCTTACATTTTTCCATTAAGAGAGTGTATTAGTTTAAGCAGGTGTATTATAAGGGACGTCTGTTTATGCTTACCTGTGTGAAGAAAAGGCCAGGCCAGAGACTCTACGGTTGTGAGTGTTCATCGTCTGAGCGCGCTCTGTTACCTGAAGGTCCTTCAGCATCACCCGTCCCAACTCATCACCTGAAACACAGCACCAAACATATCATTGCCATCATCACCCCTGCAATTACCAATAATTCGGCTCATCTCCATCATGTCAATGATTTCTAAGTAAGACCTAGTGCGATGGTCCCCTCCTAAGGATTCCATCCAAGTACAGAAAACAAGACCATAAGCATTTGAACCAGTCACGTGTTCTCCATTAGCAACTGTTAACACAACACTGAGACTTGAATATCCAGAAGATGGCGGACAGATCCCAAGGCAGGCTGTCTTAGAATTCTCTAGGAATTGCGGTTTATGTAGTTCAGAGAAAGTTCTTACCATATGCAATAGTGCTGCTCTGACTGGGGTGCCAAGTTACTGAAGTGGGGCAACAACTTGGAGATACTACATCTGAAACAAAGTCAGACAGTGGTGGTGAGAGCAATACATGCAGTCACACCTTATCAACAGTAGAGGGCGCTATAGAAACAACAAACATCCACACATGAACTGGAACAGGCTAAATTACGCTATTATATAATTTGAAAGCAACCTGCATCCATTCTTCAAAAAAAAACAAACTGTGGAGGTGCCCAGAACCAACATCTGAATAATGTTTGATTCTTTCACTTGACACCTGTGAGAAAAACTGGTTTAGAATTGGAGTTTGAATATTTCCTTCCTCTTACCGCATAAATGTACCTCTATTGCAGGATTTGTTATGGGAATTACATTCAGGAGAGTAAACAGTTTAAGAACAGAAACCAATAAAACAATAAAAGTGGTTGGCAGTTTGTCTAGTAAAACCTTTTACCAGAATACTACTGAAGAAGTGGGCTTTAACATCAGCAGTAGATTTATAACAAAAAGGATTTCTACCGAGTGGAAAGCCAGCTGTTTTTATCTTTAAATCATACAAATGAGTGGTCTACACTGCACACGCCTTATTCTGCTCACCTAATCGAGTGGCAGGTTTGGGTTTCCTGCGATCCCACAGGAGTAGTCGCCCATCCTAAAAACAAAACCAAAAACCGAAGTTACGGACGAAAAGTATCATGACGTTAGAACAACGATCCATTCTGACGATTATTTCTCCTTTGATACTGGAGAGAAAAAGGTAGAGCAGACTGAGAGTGGAGCTCTGACCTGGCCGCAAGAGAGGAAGAGAGCGTCGTCTGTGGGGCTGCATGACACACAGTTGACTGGCATCGAGTGAGCTGGAGACAGAGACGGGGAGACAGATGCATTTTACTTTGAGCATTCGGTACAAGTTTAGAAATATGTTAAAGAAAGATAGGAGACAAGGAGTGGGCATTGTTTAAGAGCTAGAGATGAGGGGCAACTTGCAGAGAAGAAGGAAACTGAGACAAGATCACGCACATATGCGTCACTGCACGCAGTGGTCCTAATCAGTTCATGTAAGCGCCAGTTTGAAAATGAACTGTTAAGGCTGTGTTTACTGAGTAAACACTAGTTTATATTTGCTCCTAACACATCAGCTTCACCTTGTGGTGAACTGTGAAATGGCAATTTTGAAAACTCTTAACAGTCATGGCAATATGATATTTCTTCGATTTTGTCCCTTTGTTTGAAAAAAAAAAAACAACAAATGACACCAATAACTACAACAATTTTACAGCTCTTTCATTTACTTTACTTAACTTTTCTCAGTCACATTGAACTCAACGTTTATACTCCATAAGGACATAATGGTATAAACCTATTTACAGTTTGTTTGTTACAAATCATGTGGACATTACACATTCTGTAGATCGTGCCTTTCCACACTTCAACCACCGTTGCACATCATCCTTTTACCCAACTGCTTGAAAGCTACCAGAGTAAGTGACGTGCTAAAACCTGAACGTGTCTTGGCTTTACTGGGTATGGCTAATGGATTCTGAAATGTGGATTGACAGCCATAACATAACTGTCTAATCTAGGACATTTTCATTGGCCATCCAGTTACCTGGCAGGGCCAATACTTTAGGTTTCTTTTCATATTTTTGGTAAATACATTATACTGAGGTAAAGTCTCATCTAACTGCAGTGGAGCTCCATACCATGATAGGTGCTAACAACAGTCTCCTGACTGAGGTCCCACACTTTGATCCTGAAAGCAGAATGAATAGATGGACAGTCACAAAGAGAAACACACAGACGCTGCATAATGCTGATGACATACAGCACTGGTAAAATAAAAAAACTATAACACATCCATTAAATGATTTTTACAATACAAAGAAACCTAAGGGCCAGTAACATACATGACACTGTTGGTGTCATTACAAGATGTAGGGTACTGAAGCACATCTAAAAATGATTTCTTATTTATGACATTTACATTCACGTTACATTTAATTCATTCAGCAGACACTTTTATCCAAAGCGACTTCCAAGAGAGACAGAATACAAAGCAAGCATGTAGCCATTAAGGAGCGGTCTGGGGCATAAGTACCACTACTAAGTTCAGTATTAGACCTACAGACCAATACAGATTCAGATACAGGTAAATACTAAGGGGCCAGAAATGCTAACGGGTACAAAAGTTTGAGAGAAGAAGCAGTGAGAATCTTTGGGATGGTATGTGGGTTCGGTCTCTTGCCCCATAATCTAAAGCTGCAATGTACCTTCCAACATAAAGTGTCATTGCTCCATCACAAACGCAAAAACAGATACAAATACCATCCGCGTCTTACCTGCAGTCCATGCTTCCGCTGACAGCGTGACATCCCTCGGCAGTGGGGCTGATGCTTGAGACGACATGATCGTGCTCGTGTCGACTGAACCTGCTGATCAGCAAGCGTTCGTCCTCAGCTAGCTCCCACAGCTCCAAAGCACCTACCAGCGCAATAATACATCAACATTCAACCCAAGTCCAAGTGCGATACAACTCACAAACGGCGGGTCATCACCAGATCTGACGGATGTGAAATATATAAGAACTCGTCACGTAAATGTTATTCATTTGCCATCAAACTATGACAAAAAGCTCCAGCGTGTCCTAACTTAAAAGCATGACAAAGCATAGACTCTACCAGGTCACATCCTTCTGAGAAATGTTCAATGCACAGGTAACGTATGAAGACAGAAAGAGCAGGCAAGTTCAAAATACATTTCATTTACAAATGGAAGAAAATGACATTCCTGCACGCAACGGTTTTCAGCGGAGGGAGTCTGAAAAAATTGTAACATGCAGTTGTTGGCCATTAAGCTAAATGTGCTTGCAACTCAAGCGCTCTTTCTCTCCTCTTCTCAGGTACGTCACGTTTAGAAGTTACTTGGGCTATGAATATTTTCATAAATAACTGTCTGCACCACTGAGGACCCTTTTTCATCCACAGGATAGATAGTCAGTGTTTTTCCGAGGACAGCTATGGAACGATTAATCATGATACATGTGCTGACAACAAAATTAGTCTCCTATAATACCACAAACTAGACCGTATTTGTAAACTACTTTTTAAAAATGTATTGAAAATATTTTAACAGTTATCTTTCCGTGTAACAGTGACCTTACCTGAGTCAGAAGCCACCAGGATGCCTTTCTCTGACACCCATTTGGCCTCCGTGACACCAGCCTCTGTCTGAACACCAGCCTTGCAAAAGCCTTCGCTAGGCGACAGTTTGGGTTCACTGTACACCCAGATAGACCCCAGCCAACACCTGCCCGTAAGACTGGAGGCTCCCAACAGCAACGTACCATCTTGGAGGGAAAGACAGTGTTGTAACCGCAACTTGGAAAAGTAAAGAAATACGGTAGACGTGTTCCATTCTTCGTGCCATTTCCAATATAATCATTTACAGTACGTGGTGTTCACTTGGTATCCTAATGAAGTAGATGGTCGAACTAATCCAATTTTGCAATTATCGGAAACATTACAGCAGACAGACAACTACAATAACACTGAAAAATCAGGTAGTGGCAAGTACATTCCTTCCAAACACCACGTGTTTCCATGTATTGGCAAATCGTGCTATCACTTAACAGTTAAACCAGTCTGATGCATAAAGACTTACCAGCTCTGTAATGTGCAGAATCAAGATGCCTCTCCATGCAGGCCGGTGCATTGGGAGGTATATTCCATCTGTTTTCCTTGATCATATTGGCACTTCTCATTCAGATCCACAAGTTATTTTTAAATATCTCTTGGGAAACAGTTTGTGACAGCTAACTGTTGTGTATTTCTGGAAACAGGCTGCGATAACTACTTTTCAAACGGCGGGATAACACCGAAAGGCAAACATCAATTTTTGACTATTATAGTAAGGTCTTTACCGGCACAGATTTCTCAGGCTTTCTTATTTTGTCTGTCGTGATGCAGATAATGAATTAACCTGTGCTGCTTGTTCCGACACCACGTGTTTTCTACATTTCCGCTTCCAGGTTCGACGCCAGTAGCGACTTGGCAAAAGTTGCCCTCCCAAACTGATCTGATATCAGTTTCGTCACGACTCGTACAATAGTTACAGCTATGATTTGGTTAAGAGAGGCTGCTCCTAGATCAGTGACATGACAAATTCTACCAGCTGTCTTTGGTACAGATTCTTTGACTTTTAAATAATCTGTTTGAACAAATTAATTGAGCAGATAATATTCCCTCCATGCGTGTATCTTGTCTGAACAAATCTTAACCTCTTTATTTACGGAGAGTTTGAATCTATGCGTCGATAAAATGAAATTGTATTGCGGATTTTGATCACTAGATGGCGCCCGATTCTCAATTTCGATGTACTTTTCTGCGTTGAAGGACTTAAACGAGCTTTTCATGAGCGATAAGCCAAAAAGGAGCCTGCGTACGTTTCACAGAGACATATAAATATAAAACTTACACCCCCCTCCCCCCAAAAAGCCTTACGACCCCAACAAATAGTTAATGTCGGTTAGGATGTTTAGCTATATATTTTGGACAAAACACAAACTGTATGGGATATGATTATACTAATCTATTTATTTGTCATATCTAAATAAATGGCCTGAAGGGGTTGACTGGTAGAGGACTGTGTGTGTGCTTGTATAAGTCCAGGGCTGCCTACTCACGTTTGACTCTAAATAATCCATCATTTATTACAGTGAAATTGTTTATTAATGTTCTGCAATGTCCCGTTGGGAATCAGTAAAGTAATCTATCTATCTATCTATCTATCTATCTATCTATCTATCTATCTATCTATCTATCTATCTATCTCTCATGTCCAAGTCATTCAAGGGGTGTCAGAAGATGTTCATCTGGGGTTTTGCAAATTTATTGATAATGTGATTAATCAACACATGGTATACATATCACTGTTGTTTCATTAACGTTCTGTTATAACGTAAAAGAAGAATGAGACAGTGTTGTGACAGAACAAAAATGCTTGTGAAATTTCCTTGCATGTAACACTAAATTGCTGGGCTTACAAACAATCACAACAGAAAGTCTTATGAAATGAATGCAGATCATTACTTATGAAGTAAAAAAAAAAGTTAAATAAAACAATAAATATAAAAAACTGACAAAACTAAGAATATAGCTGTTTATTCAGTCATAAAACATTTACGAGAAATATTTTTTAAAAAAATGTAGCAAAGGCTTGTTCAAGCAAGTCTTGTACAAAAATTTTATATGATTTGAAAACACCTAGACTTCTTTGCGATCTTGAAGAGATGCTACATGTTGCAGCAGACGGCAGTGTCTACTCGGCATGTCGATCTCTTCACAGTATCCAACGACACTTGTATCCAGGAGACGCATCAGCTTTCCAGCAACGGCGGGCATCTCAGCGTACTGTGGCTCATCACCTTGACATAATGTGGTCATTTTGCAGAGACTGCACCAATTCCGCTTCGCAAGCTTAGTTTGTCTTTACATACTTGCAGGCGTGGCAAAGTACAGGTGTCCCAAAACGAACAAGTACCTTAATAGAGGGGTTGTCTCTTAAGAAGCATGCAGCCTGTTTGCTGCGCCCCTGGGCAAGACCCTAACCTCGAGCTTCGTGCTGGGTCTCGCGTCGTCCTTTAACTTTTCCGTGGCTACAACCTCTTTCCGTCTGTGCTTCTTATCGTCCTCAAGATACCCCTGATCACGTGCTACTAACTGTTCGAGCTCTGCATCCATGGGCTCGGAAGAAGTGAAGGGTTGACAGACGGTCTCCACGAGACCAATCACAGTTCCCAACAGAGCCACTACAGAACCCACCACATAAATTTTGAGCATGCGCCGGTTGGGCTTCTGGCTAAGCATCTCCTTGACAAATGGAATGAGCTCCTGCATGGTGTCCATTGAAGCGATTTTCAGAAGTTTCCGGTCTGAAAGTTAAACACAGCAAAACGAACAAAATATTATTACGCTAATGTATATATAGGGTCCTGTGTATAATCTACAAATATATCTGACTTCTTTTAATGAAGCGCAGTATTACTGAACAGTTTGTGACTGATCATAGCCCGAGGCTGTGATGCTACTCAATAAGTTATTTTTATATATCTTATTCTAAAAGTTTAACAGCTTAAAAGTTAGTCATAACATGAAATAATCATCGATCAAGCTAAACCAATTGAGAATGTCTTGTGATTACATTTTCGAATATGAAGAAAGAATATAGAAGGCTCAGAACTTACTTTAAATATGAACTACAAGTCTTTCTGCGATTGAAGTCCTCGTCGCCTTTGTGTCTTAAGTCTCAACTATTCATAAAGAAGATGAGAGCACAGTATCTCTATTCGGCTTTTAGTTTTTAAAGACTTAAATCTTTACTCACGCCCACTTGATGACGTGATAGTGTGCATGCGCCTTCCATGTGAAAACAAACTGGTAGTGTGAGCCTGCCAGGAAGAACCGTGCACGTAGGCCACATCTCTTCTTAGTGCTACTGTACGGACTGCCCCTCACGTCCACTGTTCACACTGATAAAAGGAAGTAAACATAAAAAAAAACAAAAACCATACATTATAGAAAGGATGGACAAATCAAGGCAGCAAAGTACTGTTGGTTAAAGTTTAATTACTTGGTTTGATGCCTTGCTCAGTGTATTTTTATCTCTCTCTCTCTCTCTCTCTCTCTCTCTCTCTCTCTCTCTCTCTCTCTCTCTCTCTCTCTCTGGATGAGTGTGTGTGATGTGTGAGAGTGCAAGAGAGGGCAGTGGGATTAGTGTTGTTTTTAAGAAAACAAGAACCAAATGGTTACCATCTACACTACGGCACCACAGTTCCTAATTTTAATTGAGTATTTTTCACTTGAGGTGAGCTGTAAGAACATGTATTGAGCAGTCAAATCATGGGGGTGGGGGTGGGGGGTGGGGTGGGGGTCCAAACCAAATGTGAATAATTGTGTCAAACACTGAACATGTGAGATCTCAGTAGTCGGGAAAATCCTAACCCAGCTCACACAAATAATAGGCTTATTTGTTTAATCATAAATAGACCTGTGTACTTCACTGCTTCACACTAATTAGAACAACAGGCTGTATTCGCAGTTCTAGGCACTGACCATGGGCTTTCCCTAAACATTTAAAGGTATGTAATGGTGGGATGACAGAGGGGTACTTTTATCCCCTCCCTTTTTTGCTTGAGGGCTAAAAATACCCTCAGGGAGCAAATAATCAGAATCACTTTCAAAGAAACACTGATCTGCTTTGTTCAGTGCACAGTTTTCAGAAAATTCCTTATCAACTGCTCACATAATTTGGTAGGTGCAATTCAGAAGGACAATGCTTCCTCTGCTGAAGATGATTAATCATATCACAAGATAACTTAAAATAAGCCGTACACTAATTCATATATCATAAATAAATGGTTTACTTTCTTCAATCCTGGTCATTTTTTCATGTATAAACTGACTTCATATGTTGATTCGAGCATATCAGATGTCAGATTTCACACTTGTTTCATGCATGTATTGGCCTTAGTTATGGTCTTGGTTTGGAGTTTCCCCACTTACAAGAATAATTCACGAAAATGTGGAAATAATGAACATGCAGCTGACAGTGAGTATTTAACAGCACCATATGACTTCCCTTTGTAGATCTGAAAGACATAAACACAGATCTTACTTGGGAATATTCTCCAAAATGCATGGTCTGAAGTCCTCAGTCATCCCAAAATACTCTATGTCCAACAACAACATTAACCTTGGGAAGTTATAAAGTCATAAAGACATTGCAGTCTGAACTCAACGTGCGGAACATCTGCAGTTATAAAAAATTATAAACTTGTAAACTACTCTGGGTGATTGGCAGGCTTTTAGGACACGTGACACGTTAACGTCAGATGTTTTCTTGAAAAGTAGTACCTAGTCATACATGGCAAAAGGTACAGAAAAACATTGCCTCAAACACTGTATGTTTATTTATGTATTTTTTTTAAATGTTATTGTTTATGTGGATGGCATGGGGTCTTTCTTCAGTGCTAAGCTCCCATCAGCTGGATGATCTACAGATTTGTTTCACTGAGTAACGTATTTATTCCTCTCCTGTGGAAATGATGCTTTTAGTGTGTACACGGTTCGTAATAGTCTGTAGTGATGATGGTGATGGTGGTGGGGTGCTTTTGATGTGATCACTTGGATACATGATAAGTTTTTCTTGAAAGTTTCCTCAGCTGTTTTTGTTTCCAAAACCACGTTGTTTTTGTTTCCAAAACTTGCTTCGTTTTCTCACTCTGCTGACAGTGCAAGACAACATCAGCATTTTGTTAGCTCACCTTACATGACCACAGGCTATGAAATTACTTCCTTGGCTGGGGTCCAACATTTAGAAGCAAAGCGTGGAACAAGAGTTCTTAAACTACATAAAAAATCAAAAGACATAACTGAATTCCATGGCTTCAGTAACACACGTAGACACACGGATATATACAGCAGTGTTATGTTTGAAAACGTATTTACGCTCGTACTTAAATTATAATTCTTGCTTTTATGCCAAAGATTTATGAAAAAAGTATTTCAACTCATAGCGAATGTAGAATTTAGACTGTGGAGTAAAGTTACCGCAGAGTCCTGGTAAGAGTTGTCCTTACACGTTAATTAACGCAACTGACAAAACTGTCTACGAGTTAACCACTCCTGTTGTATCTCCATGGCGACCTAGTATGGGTAATAGAGGTGTGGCACCGTCTGCGTTAAGGCTATGCAGACAGTGGTGAGTAAGAGACACACCTTTTACCTCAAAGCCAGTCAGACCTGGAAAAAAACAGAGCGTAAAATCAGTAGCCACAGGGTATGATTTCTCACACACTGCTCAGCAGTACTGCGCTTCATCAGCCAGCAGTCACTGCCTGGGTGTCTGGCCACAAGCATGCAATCTCTTATCGTTGCAAAACCATTTTGAGAGCTAAAGTGAAAAAGTAAATTTAATCCTTCAGCCTTTATCAGTGCCACAAATGCTGAATGGCCTATAATGTGATACAACATGTTCCTTTTCATCTGCAGTCTTTGCTTTTCCATGAATTGCAAAATGAATTCAATACCATCTGGCATGGTTTTCAGTCTCCTCACACAACATATAAACAAACTTTTGATGAACAGAAGCTCATCATAACATTACATGTATCTAACGATATTGACTGTTTAGACGTGTTGGGACAGGATGCTCCTTTAAATTTGGTTTTGAAGAATCCAAGAATTTGATTTATACACTCAGACGGTCTTTTCATCGTGTTAAATGGTGGAAAGTTTATCACATCGACAAACATGTTTTGAAAATCCGTGAATTCGAAAACCAGATAACTGATCATCAGACCTGACTCTTAATTGTGTAAATTCTTTTCTGGTGCTGTAAAACAAACCGCATCTACGAACACGAATGTTCCTGTTCAAACAAGTTTATTCAGTCACTCAGCATGGCAGTTACCTACTGTGAATCTGCTGAAGGAGACCATGCATTCTCACATTTTTAGTGTGTTTACTAATGTGCTTTTGTACACTGCTGTGCACTGTCTTTATATATTAATTCCCTTAGAATGAATGTTTTCTGGTTTGGGATACTGAAGGTTGGACTGAATGAGTGAACTACTGTGTGAAATTCCAGGTATGTTTGTGTGCGGATGTACTGGTGGTGTGTTGATTCATGTTGTGAAGGGTGCGGTGGCACTGAGGAAGGGTGTGTCAGTCAGTTACCTCTCTGACACACCATATCACTCAACACAGCTGAGGTAGGGCTTATATAGAGACACAGAGCAACACAGACACTTTGATCAAAGAATCTCCTAACAGCAAGAACCACAACATTCATGCAAATAACTGGTAAGTCCTGAAAAAACTCTCCGCAGTGGGTTTCTTCTCTGTTTTTTGTGGCTTGTATCTGTTGCTAAATCTTTTCATTATTGAATTAATTGCTCATATATTAAACTATTCTACACACCTATTGTCAGTAAATCTTTACAATCAAAATATACTTTCAGTAGAAGTACCAAAGAAACACAGTAATAAGTGACTTTGTTTTCTTCTTAGGGTTTTCTGTTTTAATGAAGGTGCTGATTTTCCTCCAAATAGCAGGTATGTTCACATTCAGATACAGCCTCTGTGCCTCAAAGACCTCAAAATGTTTGTAAATCATACCCACAAGCTGGATTAAGCTTTATTAACTTTCAACTTCAAAACAGTATTACGATATAGAACTTAAAAAATAAAGGCGCTCCACATAACGGACACATGGAGATGCTTTCAGATCATAATGTACAGGGTTCTTGTCTGACTCATGCTTTTGTCTCTCTTTCCTCAAGCCTTAGCTGCACATTCACTGGGTCAACAGGACTGCTCACGCGGGGCCTGCTATCCCCCAGCACAAGATTTGCTCCTGGGACGGGGCCAGCATCTTACAGCCACCTCTACATGTGGTCTGACAGGGACAGAGGTTTTCTGCACCCCCTTTGGGCAGGTAAGGCTCCATTCCTTTGTTATTGTTGCTGTTTACTACTCTTGAATAGGGATGGCTTTGTGGCTCAGTTGTTTATTTTGTTGATTCTTTTGTTAGTGGTTCTGGTCTACTAAACCGGACCATTTCGCTCTCATTTGTGTGTTAGAGAGACTGCGGGGATGACAAGAGTTCTTTGAAAAAGGAACAATTCAATTTACTATCGTATGATAATCTAATGACAACAACAGCACTTCAAAGTAATGCAGTCCAACCAAACCTCTCTGCAGACTCACTGGGTGACTGCATATGTCAGGGCGCAGAGGGAAAATAGCTGAACTGTTGTAAATTTTGAAATCGTCTGGGTTTGATGCTAGATGTTGCAACTGTTGTCTTTGACCAACGTTAAGGCCGCTGAGGTTACGTTGTGAGAGGTGGAAAAGCTTAAAGCGAATGTTTTGTGATATTCATTAATCCATCATTGGACTAAATCATTGGCTTTAATCATTGGAACCGCACCATCCTTTCATTCTTTGGGGTTGGTCCAATTACATTGTTAGAGTTGTAGATGGTTATATAACCCCAGCATGGTTATATTTGCACTATTAACATGCAGAGTCATATTTTTGTAACTGGTGACTATCTAACAAATCATACTAATCAGAGAGGACATCTCTTCTACATTACCTGAGACCATTAAACCATTGAACATGAACTATTAGTCGACAGACTGAAAAATTTATTGTTACTGTTACGTGTCATAAGTAATTTAATGATTACTTTATTTTATCTTTATAATGTATTTTTATCATTTAATAGCAACTATAGTGTTTGGAACAGACCTGAGCTGCTTTTGTTAACCATATAGCAGTTTGTACACTGCACAGGGCCCTTCAGCTGAAAAGGTTATCAAAGTCTATTTTAAACTGTATTGATCTTCACTTTTGTTAATCATAAAACCAATTTGACCTTTAGTACAGTTTTCTGTTCTGTTTAGCATTTCTCACAACTTTCTGTCTGCTTGTTTGGGATTACAACAGCGTACCTCGTTTGTGACCAGAAAATAAACATGAAACAAATTACTCGGCATAACATGAAAGTCTCGGTTTATGGTACTCAATACTACTTGTTCAAACACTGTAACTATTCCATTCACGAAGGAAATCATTTGCAGTAATTTATGTCAAAGTAACTTTACAGCAGATTCAGACATACTAGTCTTATAGTCTTATAAGGGTTTTTCCATAGTCTTTCAGACAGAGGCCTCTATGTGGCATTAAGACCATATGTAGACAGAATGGTGGGGACGGGGGGGGGGGGGCATTCAACCAAACTTTCAGTCAAGAGAATCCCAATTTGTTTTAACCAAATTAGCGCACAGGACCCTAGTCACTTTTGGCCCACTCTGATTTGGCCTGTGGTCTTGGAACCACAGGACTAGTCTAAGAGTTATTTGCAAAATCGTGATATAAATCCAGGATTAAAAACTGTATGACAGAGTGATGGTGCTTGGTGAGAGCAGGACCAGACGGCGCGTTCAGTAGTTGCAGACAGGTCGACCTCCTCCTCCTTAATCCCTTAAGTATTGCTGAACTGGTCCCAACGCTCAGAGGGTCTCTCCCACAAGCCAACATGGCAGAGCTGATTTTCCTGGACGTGCCAAGTTTTCCCAGACTGACCAATCAGATGCCGTAAAGCCAAGGCTCATCCCTATTGTCAAAGGAATGGAAAGTGCTGAGCCAACTGAGAGAGCAAGCAAAATGTCAACTCATGGGCTTCCTTCCAGAAGTGTCTGAAGGACAAAAGAATCATACCGAGTTTTACTGTGACCCAGTTACCACTGCATATAGGCAGTTTTTTTTACCTTCTTCTTCTTCTTCTTCTTCTTCTTCCTCTTCTTTTTTAATTAGTTAGCTTTAACGTTATCCTTATCCTTGGCTGTAGTTTCTTCTGGTTTGTAGTGGGTTTTTTTTCCCTTGACTTCTTCAGGGTGACGTAATAATCATTATTGTTTTGCTGACGTATGTACTTCATTCCATATTCACAAGTCCTGCAGAGTCTCTAAAAGGCTCCAGTCAGTCAGAGTTGTCTGCCTCTGCCCTCTGGTCCAAAGTTCCAGCCAGCTGCCCTGACCTTGTCCTCCTTCTCCCTGAGGCGAGATTCACAGCAGTACACATAGATTGACCCCATAGATACTGTGGCATGAGTTGGCAGACTGGATCTGTATAGTGTCCTGGCACTATCAGCTCAGTGTCACAAAACCTCAGCATTAGAGCAAAGAGCTAAAAAAAAAAAAGAAAACACATGAATTTGATAAACATAACATATATAAGATGTCTACCCTATTGTCTCAACTACAATATATATTTTTTCGAACTTTGGGCTGATTTAATAAGAACTGTAAAACCAGTAGAATGTTATTACTTTTTATAATTTCTCAAAAATGATGAGACAGTGTTCACAACTGTAATTAATGTAGCTATGTGCATGAGTCACAATGTCACAGGCTCAGGTTGAGGTGAATGAGTGAGAATATCTCTCACCTGTGCTTGTCTCTCAGGTATCAGGCTCTTTTTTTAGCTCAGATGAAGTATTTTCTATCTGTCTGTGCTGACAGCGTCGTTATGTCAGACTTCCCGTGGAGGGCTCCGGGGCGCGAGTCTGATGCCCAGTTAATTTTCCCCCGAAGCTCCAGAGTCTGTAGGTTTGACCTTCACCAGTTTGTCCTCTTTTCACCATAGTCTCAAAGTCTGAGCTATATGCACTTTACCATCTTTCTTTTCTTAGTGCCTTTTTTTTTTTTTTTGCAATGTCGCAGAAACCACCAGAATGAAAGGAAGTTGGTTTCATATCTTTGAAAACCCGTCACATAATTGTTTTCAGTCCTCTGCACCTTAGGAAAGCTCTGGAGACTGATATTGTATAACACAATGAAAATTAAAAAGAGAGAAAGCATCTCTTTAATTCATAAGTACCTTTAATTTATTCAGACAGGGGTTTTTTGATCACAGTTTACCTCCGGTTTTACAAGTTCAAGTCTGATCTTTATCTTGCAGATCTATACACCAAAAAAAAAAAAAAATCATTGAACAAATTTTTTTTTTTTCAAGGAAAATGTTGGGCCACTGATCCTCAGAATTTTGGTAATCTGATGATTATCTGATGATTAGGTTTACTAAGCCACCGTTTGGCCTGAGATGTACAGTCACACTTCAGGATCAATTTTACATTAGCTTCACAGTGTATGAGTACTGACAAGACTTTATTATTCAAGTTCTTACCACTGGGGAGGTTATAGGGTCTATAGAGGGCTAGAGTGTCTGACAGCGCTCCATCAATCAGTCAGAGAGCCAGGGTCTACAATCATTTTACTGCTACTGTCTGTTCACTGTGAAGGGATTAGTCTCAAAACTACTGTTTTTTGGTTGTTGTTTTTTTTTTTTTGCTTGTCTTGAGTCATTACCTGGCAGACGTCTACAGTGTCACATGCAAATTGAGAATAAGTAGCTTTTACAAAACTGTTCAAGATTATTGTCAACACGGATCAGAATCACAAGCTGTAGAGCGCGTCAGTTACATCTGTCAGTATGTGTTCAGGTTTTGCTGCTCGCTGATTTTGGGATGTGCTGGCAGCAAGCCTTTGATTGATTTTGAAATCGTGGCATTGCGGGGGCAGCCAGACTGACAGAGTGGAAAGTGCTGGCGAAGCAAGACCTTTCCTCTACATTCGTCTGGTGGCATGTGTGCCACGGTGTTCGATCAGACTGAGTCCGGTCCTAGGCCACATTCGGGAATAGGCAGAGTCACAGCCTGGCCTTCCCTCACGTAATACATGAAGCACAACCCCCAGGGGAAGAACACATTCTCTTACACAATATCTTTCCCAAAAGTATTGCGTTTAATTACTACACAAGAGCTATCATGCCTTATGGGTATCTGATCGGCAAATTTGCATCACTAAATTTGTAAAGATTGTGTTTCATAATTTTGGATGACATTTGAATATTTTCAGTCAGTAGGACACAGACCACAGGAGTGAGAGAAGAATTATTATCCTCATTGAGGTCCAACTTACAAGATCTAAAAAGTTTCTCTTGCTTTCAGTGAACTATATTAAAGAGATGATCTTGTCTTAGCTAGCATTGGACTCAATGACCAGAATTCTTTGGCTTAATGTCACAGTCATAGATTAGTGGGCACAGAACTCATGTTTCAAACAATATCAGCTGTATCTCATTTGCATTCACGTAACAACAGTAACAACAGTGCCTATGAGCCAAAGCGTGAACAAAAATCTCAATTATATAACTTTCTAATCAAGTTTTAATGCTTAAGCTAACCTACCTACCTCATTTCCCTTTCTCATTATCCCCCTATTTCCTTCTTTCTTTCTCTCGCAGTGGAAGATGAAATGCTGCCCATGTGACTCACGGAATCCCTTGAGCCGAAATGCTCACACCATCCAGAATGTTCTCTCAAGTGCTGGCCCTGAGAGATGGTGGCAGTCCAGGAAAGGTGAGAAAGTTTAAATACCACGGTTTCTACCCCCACAAAAACTTATCAATATGTTTATTCATATGGCCCCTTCATGTAACAGTAGACTTTTACCTAACCTTCTGTGAAACCTTTTTATTTTTTTAAGATGCTAACCCTGTCACTTTGGAGTTGGACCTGCAGACCATGTATCAGTTAGACACCCTGATGCTTTCCTTCAAGGTAATCCACTGATCTATTTCAAAACAGCCTGTTTGTTCTTGTTCTCCACCAATGGTGATGATTTCTAATGTTACTCTTTCTATAATTAAATCAACAATGGCAAAGGTGCTATAATCATTATGATAATGGTGCTTTATTTACATATTTAACTCCAGAGAAAATTCCTGAATGTTCTCTGAGTCCGTTCAGTGTGATTCAGCTCCATTGCTGTTTTTTTTTTTTTTTCTGCAGGGACCTCGGCCTGGTGCTCTGGTGATTGAGAAGACCAGCGACTTTGGCAAAACGTGGCGTCCTGCTTTGTACATGGCCACGGACTGTCGGTCCACATTCCCACATGTTAGCGCCTCCAAGCCAAGTAAAATGAATGAGACCTACTGCTACACTTTGCCCCCACTTCCAGGCAACCCATACGTGGACCAGAGGGTAAGGATCGTTTCTGGCACATAAACTACTCCCCTGCATTCAGTCTCAGTAACACTCTGTAGAGTCTGTCCTCTAAATTTTAACATGTGTTCTCATCTGTCTCTAGATCCACTTCCACCCTCTGCAACAGTTATCGAACATCCCCATCCCTGACAGCCAAAAAATTGAAGGTGAGCTATTGTTTCCACTGACTTAGGAAAAGGACAACCACGCGTGTGTACTGTACCTCAGCTTGTGAGGATATCGTTTTAACACGTTAATATCGTGCATATCAAATGAGCATTCTTTTAAAGTTTGATTGAGGAATGCCTACTGCTCTCCCCGCCACAGGGGTGACAGGTATCACTGGTCTCCGTGTCAAGCTTGTCGAGCTTGGCCAAGTGCCCAGGATGCCCGGACGGACACCCAGTCGTTTTTACGCCCTCAGAGAGATGAAAGTCATGGGCTCCTGTTTCTGTCATGGTCACGCCAGCCGCTGCATGCCCGGCACCACCTCCAACCAAATCCCCAACACAGAGGTATTGTGCGCCACCTCAAACAGAGTCAAACAGACAACGCACAGATGCTGAACTCAGTCCACCTTATTAAAGACACACTTGTTTATTGTATACTTTTTTGTTACAGGTCAGTGCTGTATGCGAGTGCCAACATAACACTGTAGGTCCAAACTGTGACCGCTGTGCAGATCTGTACAATGATCTACCATGGAGACCAGCAGAGGCAGGCAATCCACACACATGCAAACGTAAGAGGAGCCTAATTCTTATCGAACTTTCATAGGCTTAGTGTGAAATACAGTAGAATTCACTTTATTTTATTCCGTTCTTGTTTACTTATATACTTGGCTTCGGTTTCCCAAAGACAGTCATTTGGGTTGATCACATACATACTCACCTGTAAAGTTTCCCTGACATACAAGGATGAATTGAATGAAATGTTTGTGCGTCTTGATGCTGCCCCCCCCCCTACAGGTTGTGAATGTAATAACCACGCTCAGAAGTGCCGTTTTGACCGTGAGGTGTTTGAAGCCAGCGGACGGAGGAGCGGTGGAGTGTGTGAGGGGTGTATGCACCATACCACAGGGCCCAAATGTGATCGATGCGCCCCCAACTACTACCCTAACCCCAGGAGCAACATGCAACGCCCAGACGCCTGTTTGCGTGAGTGTCTGTCAAGCTCTCCATGTATAGAGCATTGAATTCTGAACAGTACATGAAAACAGTGTTGCCGCTATATATTATGCACAATACTGCCTCATCCCCTCTGAAGAAAGTGCAAATACTCCTCCACAATACTTGCTATTTCTACAACACTTCCTAATTATGTTACCCTCTGTGCTACTTTTTAACAGAAGCTCTTTTAGCCACTGAAAATGTGTTGAAAGTTGTTGTTCCTGCATTTAGACTGCAGGGGGAGCACAGAGCTTTACTTTGTAATAGTAGTATGACCTCAAAGAGTGTACGGTTGGGTTTTTGTGAGATAATCATTACCGCTGATGTTATTTGGCTGCCAGCATGCCAGTGTAATGCAGCGGGGGCAGAGAACGGAGGCCAGTGTGACCAGACAACGGGCACATGTCGCTGCAAGGCGAACGTCGAGGGGCCAAACTGTGACCGTTGCAAAAGTGGATACTATGGCCTGAGTGCCTCTAACCCTCTCGGCTGCTCAAGTGAGTGGTCCCTTACCTCACACCGCTTGTCTTCTGTCACGTACATTCAGTCTAGAGAACATGCATCTACCTTTGTCCCACTGATATTAAGCTTACTGTGTATCCATCTGTTTGTGTGTGTGTGTGTGTGTATCTTCACGTGTGTGTGTGTGTGTGTTTGTGTCATCAGGGTGTTACTGCAATGCTCAGGGTTCCCTGTCCAGCTCCTGTGACCCTGTGACTGGTCAGTGTCGCTGTCGTCCTCACGTCCAGGGGCTGGCGTGTGACCGCTGTGCTGCAGGCTACTGGAATCCCACTTCCCCCTACGGCTGTGAGCTCTGCAACTGTGACCCTACAAACTCCCTTAGCAACATCTGTGATCAGGTACAAGCCCTTAACCTCTGTCATCTGTGTCAGTCTCTGAACACTCATTGTCTTTTGCTCCCAAAAAGAAACACAACTTGCTCTGATCTCTAGTGAACTAACATACAAAGATTAGACGTTCCGCTTATATTTTGTTCAGGTCATTTTGGTGACTGATACTCTATCCTTGATACTCAGACATTTTGTTAACAGACTATGCCACTTAAAGTGTGCATTGAGGGTTCTAATCTGATGCTTCCCCCCCCCCCCACATCACGTTTGATGTGTAGTTCACGGGACAGTGTCAGTGTCGGTCAGGGTTTGGGGGACGCACCTGCGGTGGATGTCCTGACAATACTTATGGAGACCCGTTTACAGGCTGCAGATGTAAGTCACTAATTCAACTGCCTTTAAATTCAGCACTTTTCAAAATATAGCGTTAGTCATATGTACACAGCAAATTTATAAGTGCTGTTTCCTAGTGTTAAATTTCCTGAAGTTTCAAAGGTAGTAACTTGGGAGATCCCTTTTTTCAAGTGCTTTCATAACAGAACTCCCTCCTTTTAGGTGTAATTCCTAACACTGAGATGTATTTATGTAATCAGTGAGAGTGAATTGCAAGAGCAGTCAATCTACCACCTGTATGTTTCCAGCATCGTTTTAATACTGTACTTGCCATCAGAGTAAATCCACAGTTAGTACAATTTGTGTATTATGTGAAACCTCATTGCTTACACTGACAGAAATCGCTTAACAAACAGTTTGTCTCCCTCTTTTTACTCAGCTTGCAACTGTGACAGTGCTGGGACCGTGTCCGGGGGGTGCGACAAACGCACGGGGGCCTGCCGCTGTCGACTGGGGGTGACGGGCGCACGCTGCGACACCTGCAGTCGTGGACACTGTGGTGGATTCCCTGACTGCCAGGTGTGCCCCTCCTGCTTCTTCACCCTGGACCAGCAGCTGCAGGACCTTATGCTGAAGCTGGAAAGTCTCTCCTCCCCCTTAGGCCCCAACCCAGATCCAACTGGTGAAAATCTGGGTCCTCAAATTAGGCACCTTGAAAATATCCTCTCCCAGATCAACAAATCTCTGCCTCTTCCTCTGCGCTCTCACAATCTTTATTCTGACGTGAGCGGAGATCTGAACAAGCTAAGGTGAGCGGAATGCAAACCGAGAACCTGATTATGTCCCATATCCCATTTAGAAACATGTTGAAACGTGCTCATTTATGGTAGTGACGCATAGGGAACAAAGATAACTGGACTGCATTGTTTTCATACTCTAGAGATCAGATTGAGAAGCTGAACGATGAGCTTTCGTCTCCCATGAGACCCCAGGATTTTGAAGAGAGACTGATGAGGATCTTAGCGCTGTTTGCACAACTCAGTGTTGAGTACAATACCAACAAAGATGTTTTCAGGAATGCTACAACGACTGATAACAAAGGTAATAAATGTTTAAAAAAACAAAAAACAAAACATATATATATATATATATATGCACACACATACATACATAGCAGGTCTGTTGCTTGCATGGAATCATATGATTAATGATTAATGATTAATTAACATTAGAGCTGATTTAATAGTTTATGGCTCTGATTTCTGTGGCTGAAAGGGCCGTATAATTAAAAAATGATCAGTGTCAGTGTCTCAGAATGCTGATCCGTCTTCAATTATTCTTTCTCTCAGGAGCATTTTCGACAATAGAGAATGCGTATAAAGAATCAACGAAGGCACTGAAGGAAGCAGACGCCAGTGGGAAGACGGTGGAGAAATCAGCAGGAATCAGACAAGATGCTCTGGACACGCTGAATCAGGTCCAGCCAGCAAATACCAGAGATTTGGAAAAACTCAATGAGGACATGGCATCGAGACCCAATCTCACACCCACTGCTCAAAAGGTAAAAAAAAAATATCTCATAATAGGGGCACTAATGCATGCGCAGCCCATACAATGCTATTTGCTTATATAAAAAAAAACAGTCATGTCTCTGACTTTACAGCCTTGTCTCATTCACTGTATGAACTTAATAGTCAAAAGAAATCCTATACTCAGTGGGAATACCTTTTCATTACCAATAAGATTAATTTCAGTTTACATTTTTATGTGGCATATATTTTAAATATACATACATATATATACATATATACAAAAACACACACACACACACATGCACATATATTCAGTACATGATTATGTATTTTGAAACATACAGTGCCTAATATTGAATGGTTTACAGGTGTGCGGCAGCACCAGAAAGACTCCCTGTACTCCACAGCAGTGTGATGGAGATCTGTGCCCCCCAGACGGGGTACCTCCTTGCACTCCGGGTGAGCCTTGTGTGGGAGCTCTGCCTAAGGGAACCAAAGCTGTGGAGGACACAGAGAAAGTCAGAGTCAAATTACAGGAGCTGAATGATAAGATTGCTGAAGCCACAGCACAGGTAAAATATAACAGCACATTATTAATAATCAACGTCAGAGACATCTAATTAACAGAGGAGCTCAGCACAAAGCTAGCTAGCAACGTAAAAACGAGATTGTGGGCCTGATATGTTTCTGTATGTAATTGATTTCGGTTCATTATGCTCAACAAAAATATCTACTTACTTCTGTATTAAAGATTCAAGAATCTCAGGAATCAGCCAATCGGGCCAGGACGTCAACCGACGATCTGGCCAATCAGATCAAGCAGGCCCGTGATGACTTGGATGAAGACTTAAAGGACACGAAAGACTTTGTGAAGAAGTTAAAAGATTTCCTGTCAGGTTTGTCCCCTAACTCTCTCCTCAGATTACATTTCATCCACATGTTAACGAAACTTTAAATACATCAGTGTGAATGTGAATATACAGCAGACATTTTGGCACACCAAAATTTCCCCCTCTTTATCTCTCTCTCTCTCTCTCTCTCTCTCTCTCTCTCTTTTCCTGTGCAGACACCTCATCAGACCCTGCCCATATCCAGGCGGTGGCAGAGGGGATCCTCAATGCTAAGCTGCCTCTCAGCCTTGCTGCACTCAAGAGGAAACTGAAGGAAATCCAAGAGCTTGCCTCCAACCTACCAGACAGCAGTAAGGTCCTGGAGGAGACCGGCCCGCAGCTTGATAAAGCACGAGAGCTCCTGGAGGAGGCCAAGAAGGCCAGGTAGAGTGCTCTGTTACCCCATCACTGGATATTTATGTGTCAGGCATCTCCAGAGGGTAACCATTAGAAATTCATGCTAGGACTTAGGTGCTAAGGAAGAAGTACAGATGTATACTGGTTTAAATGCTAATGTTTGATGTTTTGTTAGCTTTATGTCAGTGTTACACTGTTGAAGGTCTTCTGTAATGTTGTTTTGTGTGATTTGACAGCTGTGGCATATGTAAGTGAAACATTATTAGAACATTTACTGTAACATTCCCAATTCCATTATTAACATGCCATAACATACTTACTAAAACTTGCATTGCTATTTCTGTTGTTGTCCAACAGAGATGCAGCATTGGGTGTGCAACAGGATGTAGAGGGCCTATTGACTGCCTTGGATGAACAGGAGGATATCTTCAGTGACATGAATGACAACGTTACTAAGAGCCTGGACATCCTAGATGATGTTAAGCAGAACATTGAGAAGGTGGGATACTTTTGGCCTCATAGTATGTCATAGTGATATATTTTTGTGTGACTCCATTGACTGATTTTCTCTCTCTCTCTCTCTCTCTCTCTTTCTCTCTCTCTTTCTCTCTCTCTCTCTCCCTCTCTCTCTGTCTGTCTTCTTTTCTCCTTCTCTGATAGATTGAAGATCAGCTGGGTCCAGCACTGAAGACTCTAGGTGAAGTCACTGGTGTGGTAGAAGAGCTTCGTCCTCAGCTTGACAATCTGAAAGATCTGGCAGAGACGACCGACCGGCTGGCAGAAAAAGCTGGAAACACAGCTGCTGATGCTGAGGGAGGCGCCACAAGAGCAGCCGAGGTAAGCATGGCCTCTGAGCCTTGTTGGTGATTGGACCATCAAATCATGAGCTTTTAACTGACATGTCAATGTATGCCTATAGGATCTAGTGAATCTAGAGGAGCAACTGGAGAAGCTCAAAAAGGCTGCGGAGAATAACGAACAAACAGGCGCAGCTGGGGAGCAGCTCCAGAAACTACAAGAGGAGGCTGGCTCGCTCCTCGAGGACACAGCAGGCATAATGAAGGCCCTGACAGGTGTGTAATTTTAAATTCCGTGGGTCAAATTAGTTAACATGCATATAAAGGCCGTCGTCCGTTACACACCTGAGCATCATCTCCATGACGTCAGTCACTGACTGTTCTGATCACTGAAAAATAGACCTTTTCTGTCCGTTTTTTCTTCTTTTCTCACAATTTATCAGTTCTTCTCTTTCTTACAGATAAAGAGGCCTATCTCCTGCAGGCCACAGAGGATCTGGAGCAGAAGACTAACAAGCTGACAGGCCTGGAAGAGAAGTTGAAGGCTCTGTTGGCCAATATTCGTAGACGGGCCACAGAGCTGTCCATTTGCCAGGGCTAAAAAAATGAGAGATGGTCACAGACCTATACACATACTCAGAACCTGCTAATGCTGCCACTGGATGGTCTTTGCCTCTCAGAGGTTTCCCCCTTATTTATTCTGTTAAATTTTGTGAAATGTAAATGAAAGGCCAAAAACGCTCTCCAGAAAGCTGAAGAATGTAAGACAAGAAAGAAAAATCTTCACGAGCCTTTTCATGTTTGCTTTTTTTGTTTGTTTGTTTGTTTGAATTGTACCTTTATTTAAAAAAAGTATGATGTCAACCACACGTAATGTCGCTTGCTGACACTTTGATACATTTTTTTGTAACATCTCAAATTTTTTTTACATTATTTCCTTTTTATCCAACACTTAATGGGATCAACTGGTTGATACAAAATGGCCAAATAAATCTTTTACATAATACATAATCTTTTTCTAAATGTGATGTTTCTCAAGTCTCTCTTTCAGTAAATAGTATAGTCTTCTTAACATTAATCAACGGGAATATGAGATTTTTTGTGGATAGTGCTCAGTAATGAAGTGAAGAACTTTGACCTGTGTTTATTTTATATATTTTTATTTGCACACATACATTATTTAAACATCAACATTTCATACATAGAAATTTAATAAATATTTAGTGTCTGGAAGGAAGTGATATTTGCAGGTTGATATCAGTGTATGACATATGTAAACATAATACATTAACAGGAACTAAACCAGCGAGTATGTCTGTCTGACACACACACACGCACACACACAGACTGACAAATAGGCAGACAGACACACACACACACACACACAGCATGCTGGACGCTGAAGACCTTGACAGCATAAATTAGCAACACCAGCTTGCTGCAAAGCATTGGCATAAGATAAGATAAGATGAAATATGATAAGATAAAATAAGATAAGATAGACTACCAGCAGTCCTTAAATGATTCTCAACAAAAGTGGCAATTTATGACATGGTTAAAAATGAGTAACATGTCTGTGTTTGGATTCATAGTGGATAAAAAGAAATGGCTTTACCAGGCCAATCACTGCACCGAATGTACAGAGAAAAAGCACATACAGATACCCCATAATAGATAAATAACAGAGAAAAATGAGACGTATTGAACATATCATTACAAAAATAGATCACCGGCTCCAGCAGGTGGGATCAGTTTGGAAATATAGATTTTTTTTTTCTTTTTTTCTTTTTTTAACAGCATTCTTAAACAATTTATCACCAGAAGAACATCTGTGAGGATTCATACAGAATTCGTACAGTGCGCTCCGGTAGACATGTGGTAAGGTAGCATATCGTCAAATCATGATAGTGCATTCACTGTGAGAGAACAGCCCAATCAAACGCTGAGCTACACTAGCAAAACAAAAGATCTAACAGTCTTTGCCATGTCAGCTTCTTAATTTCACATCAGTACTTTTAGATAAACTCATCTCTTCAAACGACAAATGTCATTTAAAATATATTTGTCAGATATACCTAACGGAAACAAAGAGCATGCGAATACATTCTTCTGTCTCAAAAGAGTGAGTGATAAGTTAAACACAGTACCGCCCGTGATTAAACTTCAGGTGTGCATCTGTTTCTGTGGGCTTGTTTGCACTCATCCGTGCCTCTGAGTTCAGATGTGGTCTTGGAGTCGAATTTGACCCTTCAGAGAAACTGGCACACAGTCAGGCATCAGTCCGGCCCAATCAAGGAGCCAAGACAGACTTTTAAAGTCCAAGGCTCAAACACTAGAGAAATTGAAAGGGGTACAGAGATCAGAGAGAGTACGAGAGTAAGAATAGAAGCAAAACTGAAGATGTGTCAGGGAGATTTCAGTGTCTTTGTTCAAAAAAAAAACCCAGAACTTAGGAGTGTGAAACATGACTGCACTGCAAAGACTAAATAAATTTGTCCATACTTATATAGTTGTCTGACTAAAAATATTTGTCTGTATTGAGAAACGTATAAATAAACCACAGCTAACCTGATATGATTGATAGCTGCCACCTAAACGGCCGGGAGATCACATCACGGAGCACACTCCAGTCTGCAAGGGCTGGCCGTACTTGTTAGTTCCTTGGGACACACCCTGAACACTGCAATGCAACGATAATGACATTTTCAATTAGTATACTGGGCTATGATATGGCCATCTAAACAGAGACTAAACAGAGAGTACAAGGTGCTTTAAAAATATAAGATGTTACCCGTCGGCCGAGCAACTAGGGAGGTCGGACTCCGAGTGATAGGCGTGTTTGCCTTTTTCGGTGACGACAAGAGCGTGTATGGGTTCAGTGTCGCTGGCTTTCAGGGAGCATGGACCTCGTTTACCCTCACCGTGAGGGCAAAGGGTCTGTTTTGGATTTCCATTGGTGTCCATGTGACAGTCAGAGTCAAGACCATCAACGGGAGGTCCTGGAGATGAAACATCCACCACTTCAATCTGCGGCACGGGCTGGGGGATGGATGGCTCACCGTTTGTCAGCTGCAGTTTCTTCATATGGCTGATAGCCAAAGTGACATTATAAGCTTTCTGTAAGAAGAAAAAACACACATAAACACACAGTGAATATTTTGTCTCCAAGAGGTCGAATAGAGTGAGTAGAGTGACCAAAAGGCAGATTAAGAGAGGCGGTCGTCTTACTGACCTTCCACTTTGATTTGGCAAAGTTCTTTTGGATTTGTTCACAGACTGAATGGTAGATATTTTGAGCTCCAGCTGTTTCACCAATTATCCTGCAGGGTACAGATGTGTTAGTTTAAATGGTCAGACGCACTGGCTGAAACATAACCTGCATTTTTACAAACTCCAAAATGCCCTGCAGATTCGACCAGACCAGCCCAGGAAACTCACCAGGGGTGTCTCAGAGCTTGCTCGGTGGTGAAGCGCTTTTTGGGGTTCTTCTCCAACATGTTTCGGATAAAATCTTTTGCTGGAGACACAGAAAATGACGAGTAAGGTCAGAGACAAAACAGCCACATTTTTTAAACAGCAGTCCATAGAAATGTTGCAACAGTTGCTAAAACAGAATTTGTCTTTTGAAATGTGTTCAAGAAGCCATTGAGTAATATTCTTGGCTTGCTGTTTTAAGATAAGTGTCCTTGGCCTAGCAGTATTATGTGAAACTGTAAAGACAGGGACCTACCGGAATCTGAAATATCATTCCAATAGGGAGAATGGAATGCGTATTCCGCCTTCATGATCTTGGAGTAAAGCCGTGTCTCGTTTTCCTCATAGAAAGGCGGATAACCGCTGAGTCTGCCAACGACAAAGACATTCCACCCTCATCACACTCATTTTCACCAGTGATATTATTTACTGGTCTGCATATTCTTGCCAAAAGATAATTGATATGGCACAAAGCAGAAAAATCTATTTGTATGACTGAGGCTTTACTCACAGGATGTAGGTGATGACACCAATGGACCAGCAGTCTACTGCTTTACTGTAGGGCTTCTGAGCAAGGACCTCGGGAGCTAAAGTGGTGTCAAAGAATACATCACAATATTACTTTAGGTGCATACATGTGCTGTTGTACGATAAAATAAGAAGTCAAAATAGATTTTAGGTTGTATAATAACATTTTACCCTACTAAACCATGGTCTAACCACTAGACAAAGGTCTTAATTCCCAAGAAACCGTTGGAGTAGTTCATTGATTGGAATTGGAGTGGAGTGGAATGCTCTACTGAAAGCAATCGTGCATTCATCCTGCTTGTGTAGCAGCCTCTCCAGATGAGGTGCATGAAGCTAATCCTTCACTTCCTGCACCCCAAAATGTATAGTGCTGTCAAGGACCATAACACGTTTTCCACTCTTGGCTCTCATTCTACCAGCAATTATATAGGCATCTGTCTGATAGTGATTGCCCTTAAGTGTAAGGGTTAGACTGACCCTATCAACTTTCCAGCCGGGAGAAAAAGGTCAACTGCGTTACTGTAGACTACCCAACATGATCAGCAAGTATGACATAGCTGGAATTCATAGCTCCAAGGCTGTGTTTGTGGCTGCTGTAATCCAGAATCATTTAAGGTCGTCTCTGCATTACCTCCATACCTCCATATGAAGGTGTTACATTATGAAAAAAAAGACTGCTGGTCTCTGTGTTCAGGGATTGACTCTTTGCTTGACCCTGAACATCCTCTAACTCCCCCTATGACTCCCCAGTTCTCCGTACCAACATATCCTGGAGTCCCACAGGCAGTGGACATAACACCGTGTTCAGACATCTTGGACAGTCCAAAATCACTGATCATGATCTTGGCATTCTCATCTTGACTGTAGTAAAGCAGGTTCTCCGGCTGTAAAGAGAAGGCAAAGGGAACAAAAGCTAGTCTTGGAGCGAAAAGATTACATATGTGTGGCATGTGAGTTTGTGTGTGTGTGTTTGTGTGTGTGGGTGTGTGTGTGCTTGTGTGTAAATGTGTGTGTAAGTGTGTGCACGCGTGCGTGTGCGTGTGCGTGTAATAGCGTGTTGCTGTGGACGTATAGGTGTGCGTGAGTGTGGTGTTTTACCTTCAGGTCCCTGTGCACTATGCTGTTTTTGTGCAGGTAGCTCACAGCCTCTAGAACTTGTCTGATCACTCTACTTGCGTCTTTTTCTGTGTACACACCCCGATCTATGATACGGTCAAAAAGTTCACCTCCTGAAACACTGAAGAACACAAAATGACACTTCAGACCAAAGGTCAGGTCTCTTTTTCATCATCATCATCATCATCATCATCATCATCACATCTTTTTCTACTAACAGAAACTCCAAAAACTTATGGTTTTAATGTCTCAGAATCTACTGTGGCTGCTGGATAAATCAGGCACTTTTTTTCTGTGGTTACTGATGCATATCCCAGGAAGAGCAGAAGGGTGAATTTTGGAAGAGCGATGAGTACTCACAGCTCCATGACAAGGTAGTAATGTGTCCGAGTTTCATAGAAGTCCTCCAATCCCACCACGTTTTCATGCTTTATACTGAGAGAGTAAGAGGAACACATTCAGTTTGTTCAGTCTCATCAGTGAAAGAGAATCCATCACAAACTCTGCTGACCACCAAAAACAAATGCAAAGTGATGTGCCTGATGCACTTCATGCGTGGCAATTAATGGCCACGACAGCTGTGTGTGGAATCACTCACCTCTTAAGCACTGAAATCTCATTCTGCAGGTTGCTATGGTGAAGCTGTTTTTTCTTCACGCACTTCAGGGCATAAAACTTCCCTGTTGCCTTTTCCCTTACCAGGTAAACTTCAGAAAAGGAGCCCCTGATCAAACACATATCAGACAAAAGACCAGATGAAATGATAGTCTATAGACAAAATGGTTGCGCAATTTAAGCATACAGAATGTACATTCACTTTAATGACTTACAGTCTTATAACCATAGATATGTTGACTGGAACAAGTCAAAACCCAGTTTACCAGGACAAATGCATACGACCTATAGAGAACCAGTACTTAATGTATATTTGCTATTTTAAATGCACAGCTGTACATGTTAACACATGCATGAAAGTGTCACGAACAATTTTTAAGCACAGCCCTTTTCTACAGGTCACGACCGTGCCATAAGTGTGCCAATTAGTTCTTATAATGTTCCAGAAGGATTACAGCCTAATGAATCAGTGCGGCTTTGCATTCTCTTTTTCACTGGTCCCACTCTATCTTGGGTCATGACCATGAATAACTGTCCTAATGGGTGGATTAGTGCCATTATAAGCCCATTATGCAACCGGGGCTGAGCCACAGAGCTGGGTTTAGTACACAAGCAATCTACCTATATCCTCTCTCTACCTGCACTGGCATCACAGTCAATGAATCATCTGACCTATAAATAAACAAACAAAGCAACAGCTGAACATCCACAGCTGTCGGCTGAAAATATTACACAATATTTGTTTACACTCTATCCCTTGCTCTGATGTACACATAAACATCAGAATAGAGAGCGTTTTATGACACAATTTCTGTTTTGCCTTCTATGTAAACATGTACACAAATCCACAGTAAAGCAGGAGTTGTTTTCCTTACTTCTGGAGAGCCATATTTCAGCAAGATTCCCTACCCTAAATCTAATACATCTCATTCTACTGTTCAGGGGCCTAACCATTACTTTGATTGGTTAAATTGTGATAATGCTGAAGTGGGGACTGCTACTATGGTAACCATAGCAGGTGTCCAAGCCCTGCTGTTAATCACAGAGCGCATGGATAGGCCATAGGTTTTTAGAGAGATTAGCTATAGACAATGTCCAAAACACAAGGTGAGCCTCATTCATGCCTTGACCAAAGGACTCAAACCGCCCTCTGTGAGATTAGATAGGAGGGATTTGCTTGGCCCAAGGAGAGGGATCCCTTAATGAAAATCACCTGCTTTTGCATGTGTAACAGTAAGACTCCAACACTGGTGAGGTGAATGACAAAAGATGTGTCGTGGTTAAAGTAAATCCACTTTGGTACAGAACTGAGGCCACGATATTGATATCTGTTTATGCACCTGTATCAGTTTCTAAAAAGAGCACGTGACCAATGCTTACAAAAGACTAACACATTCAACACACACACACACACACGCACACACGCACACGCACACGCAAGTGCACGCACACGCGCACACACACACACACACACGCACACACACACACACGCACACACACACACACACACACAGACACACACACACACACACACACACACACACACGAGGGTGGGTGGGGGGGCTCTGCATTGTATATATATATATAAAAAAAAACAGCCTCATGAAAATATTCAACAAACAAGAGGAAATCATGTCTTTTGTGCCTCTAACTGGCTTTAATGTGAAGATGAATAATAATCACATTAGTAAAAGCAGATGTATGTACTGTGGGCAAAATGTTGATGCTCTGCTCGCCTGTCCAAGTTGAAATCACATTTTCAACACTGCTACTTGTCTGTATACACACACACACACAGACAGTAACACACACACATGCACACACATGCACACACACACAAACACACACACCCCCTATAATCCCTTAATTCAGTAGTGCTAGGATGTTCTCGCACTGAATGACGTCAGACTTCACATGCTTGGTCCACATCTCTCACAGACTCAGTCTGGACTTGCCAGTGTCTAAGCTGCTTGAGAGGGTGTGAACAGTGCCACAAACAACTTCATTTGGTCTCCAGACTGATTTAACACTTCTAAGACTAAACCCTAACACAGAACATGCCTCAAACACTCAGACCTCCCTTAAAACAGAAAACATCTGTACCTGTACCTTTTACTAACAAAAGACCATGAAACACATGAAGCTTTTTATCAGAATGATCATAAGTGAACTCCACGGCCATGATGTCCATTCTGAAAATTTTATATGACTGAAAATATTATAGAATACTACCTGGGAATATCAAACGAGTGCATGTGCACACAGTTTCTACAGCCTTTAAAGAAATTCCCCGAGATAAATAATAAGGTTACCGTCCATATAACGCTTGTTATGACTAAAACTGCACAGTTGAGAGCAAAAAGGTGCATAGAACACAGGTAGTTATCTATAATGAGACAGGGTCAGAAACATCCCCCCTCACCCTGTTCTCAGCAGACGAGGACATGGTGTCCACCAAAAAAACCCCACAGGTCTGTGGACTGGTTTCCTGTAGTGATGGCTTCTGATGGTTCTGTTATGGTATAGGCTGTATTTTCAAAGATCAATACATTTAAAGCCAGTCACTTTTATCTCATGGTAAGGCATATCTATCCTGGAGGGAACTGTACGAAAGTACAGAAACGCCACATCCACACAGCTTCGTCTAACTGGTCACTGAATAGTTCTGATGAATATAATGACAATGCAGACAAAGCCTTGCTCTTTCACTATACTCCAACCTAATGGAACACTTAAAAGGGATTCTGGAGCAGCACATCATAGAGTGTTTTCCACTAACATCAACAAAACACCAAACTAAAGAGTTTTTTTTTTTTACTTCAGACACTTCAGACACAGTTTCCACCAAGCTGCACTGAAGCTCACCTGGCAGCTTTACTGGGGCCAAAGTCGATATTAAAACACAGTGCTGGTGTATCCTTAGCTGTATATTTCATACATTCTCTAACAAACAGAGTGTGATGTGTTTTCATATCAAAACTTAGATATGTCAAAAAAGAGAGAAAAAAAAAAGAAAAAAAGAAAAAAAAAATCTTTAGAGTGTTTCTGTTCCTTAAAAAAGTTTTCAGGGAGTCAGCCTCTGGGTAAGCAGACAGGCCACAATGAGAAGCGGCTTAGGTTCCATTGATAAAAATGGTCTTGGCCTCTCTCCCGCTAATCTCTTAATCTCAGCATGTTAGTGGACACAATCAGAGATTATATCCCTGCAATGTAAAGCGGGCCCCTCCCCTAGAACAGGTAAAGTAGGTCTCGCGAAAATCCATTAAGTCAGGTAATGTTCTTTGTTTTCCTAAAAGAGTAGAACCTGTACCTTGAACCATTGATTAGTAATTCAAGCACAGAGTGACGATAAAAAAACCCACCAAATCTTAGTTACCAAATAAGATAAACAAATAAATAAAATGAAAATCATCTTCGATTGTGATAGTGGGCAACCAAGGGATAGTTAGTGTCTGTACCTTTAGGACGGCTTGCATATGTTACATAAGTGTCACTACATGATTCTACATAAAGACATAAACTCAGATGACAATTGAAAAGGACTCTGTACTTACGATCCAAGTACTTCCTTAAAGTCAAATACATCTTTGATGTTGTTTGTGATCTTTTTCCAGCTGCAGTTTATCTCTTTCCGACCCATGATGGCTCAATCTTGAAAACTGATTCCTAGGATGGCAAGCAAACAGGTTTTTACATTTCACTACAATACACAAAACAAATGTCTGAAAAGAAGTAACAATAAATCACATTTAATTTCATTCCTGAAGCAAAGCACTGAACTCATCCCGTCAGTACACTGAAGTACATTAGACAATAATTATTCTCCACTGCACTCTGATAAAAAAAAAACTGCATGGAACAAACAAACATAATATCAGATTTAAAATCGCAGATTTTTTTTCTTCCAGTGACTACAAGGGGATTGCATTCCACCATGTTAACCCCACATAAACACTCCCTCTGTATGAGATCAGTAATGGTACATATCCTGTACATCCACTGTCTCTACAATCGCTGTATTCTGCACTCACTGAAGGTCTAACATTTATAGACCCATGACACTAATAATACCTTTTTTTAAGCATTTTTGTAACTCTCTTAAGGTCTCTCATAACTATAATTTTCGATTGCATAGTTCATGCTTTTCAAACCGCTCCAGCATGTGTCTAGGGTCAATTAGTACATGCTCCATTCAACACCCTGAAGGTTTTTCCTCCCCGAGCGCAATGCAGGCAATATCTTGATACGGAGACTTTATAAAAACGTTTTACCTCTTTCAGTGAATTCAGATTTGTCAAATGAAAATTCGTTATAAAAGACCCTCTTCGAAAATCAAGAAAACAATATTGTTTTTTGACCAGTCCTTTTCTGATCGAAAATTTTCTTGAGATCAATGTTTCTTCGATGGACAATTTCTAAAACTGTAATTCGGTTTCGTGTGGAAAGCATAATACAAGTCAAATCGTAAAAATTAAAAATAGACCAAAGACATTTAGTCTGTTTGTTAAACAAAATTAAAAGTGGTTTATAGTTACAAGTATGCTTCATTTCTCAAAATCAAAGCCTTAGGTGACTCATCCATGGAAAAAAAATCAGTGGTCGATTTTTTTTTGGACAAAATTATAACACAACAAATCTAAATAAAACTAATTGTAATGAATCATTAATTTTGCTGGTTAATTTTTCAATCAAGAATAACAAACTAACGTGAATAAAATGAGAATGAGAGTATGTTACCTTGGGTTGGACAGAGATGGCACTTGTCGAGGTATCTCATGAGATCTACCTGTATCCTCATGCAGTCGGGGCGTCTTCAGTGGCGACGCACGAGGGGAGGAGTTCGTACGCCTTAGGTCATCTAAGATGTGAGCCCGTGCGAGCCTTACGAATCCTGACCACCACATGCCAGGATTAGGACAGCCAACTGTTTGAATGTAACTACAGACATATCCATTGATTCTGTAACCCCATTCTACTATTCATTTATACTACGATTCTGTCAGTTGGGGTACAGATGCGCTACTGATAATGTCAACATTATTAGAATTCAACTGATGATTAAATGATTTGTTCAAAAGAGAAAAAGTTGATTGTTTCGGAGGGAACACATGGTGGACGAAACAGCAAAACTGTATCAGATGTTATGACCACATATTACATCTGTAATATGATACAGATAAATGGCATCAATAGCAAAACGCAACCCATTGCTGCAGTTTCTTGTTCTGTAGTTCTCAATTGCTTTTGCTGACCAAGGGAAATTAGGGACACGCTTTAATGTGATTTAATCCAGGCATATCCTGTTCTTAGTCATTACTATCTTGTCCCACCTAATTGACCTCTTTTTTTTTAATATAGCATCTCAGTTCACTTTTTCTGTCTGTGAATACAATACACTGGCCATTACTGTCAGCAATGTTCAATATGATATGAGGAGAACTCAGTTACAGAATCACATCTGGATGCACATTATCTTTGCATAAAACACAGTGCACAGACAGAGTGCACTCTGAAAGCACTTTAGAATATGTTTTAATTCTTATTTTAAAACGTACACCTGCAAGTGCTTCTGCATTGCAAAACATTCCTTCAGCATGCAGTGTATGATTAAAAAAAAAAAAAACCTTTCCGATTGTAATGCTCTCATCTCTGATTCTAGTTAAGGAGATTGTGCTCCTGCTTTAACATGCCAGACACAGAATCTCCTGACACTTTTATATAACAGAATGATCAACAAAAATAATAGCCCAGTGGGAACAATTGGTTGATGTCTAAAAACATACATTTGAAGATGGTTTGAAAAAATGAGAATATCAATTTGCTGCACACGAGCTGTTATGGTTTCTGTCAGTGTTCGCAAAACTGGATGAACGAACACTGAAACACCACCCGCTGCCAGTGTCATTTCCCGTTGGCCTGGGTTTGCTCCTTTAATTTGATCTAAATGTCTTGAGGCGGTGCATATTTGATACAGTTTTTATGTTATTCCACCCCAGTGGCATAATAAAGTTTTTTTTTAATTGTGACATTACAAGTTTCAAGTTTCAAGTTTTATTGTCATTTACTAGATAGCAATGTGGACATCATTATCAGCAATGAAATTCTTGGGCTCTGGGCCAGCTCAGCTTGCAGGTGTAGCGGTTAAATAAAAATAATAATAATGAAAGAACAATAAAGGTAAATATAGGGGTAATATAGGGGGATATACAAGGGAATATATATGTACATGTGCAATAAATAGAATGTACAGAACCGTAGAAATATAAAAATTTAAGAGATATAAGAGTAGGAGTATAAGAGTGTGTAGTGGATGAACAGTCCTGAGTGGAACAGTCTTAAAGTGCATGTGCAACAGCATGTGCAGCAGCATAGACAGTTGTGAATCAGCATCAGAATCATTGGTGAATCGGCAATAAAAAGCTCTCAGAGTGCTTACAGCAGACCGAAACATAATTAGATATCCCATCTTACAATACATGTTCTTTTCGCACCTCATATCACTCATTAACTAGCAATGAAGTGCCACTGACTATTTGATAAAAATCCAGTTTATCAGTCAAACATGCAGCATTAACACTGGTGCAGTGCAATATAAAGCACAGTGTCTGTTGCGTGAGAACACTAGAGGAGGAGAACACAGTATGAAAAAACGACCAGGTGCTGCTAAAAACCGAGGAATATACAGTCCAGCACCTTAATGGCTTTGAATAGGATTAGCATAAACAGCAGATCAGGTGAGAGCCATGGTGGGTCTTTATGTAAGCTGTCATGTAATGGTTGAGTATCGGCTATGGGAACAAGGCAGGATGAGTAAGCCGCATCCAGCTAATGTTACATCAGCTGCCGATAATCCAGTTAATTCACATTAAAGCCACAGGTGATCTCAGTAATGAGGCAGCCACAGCCTTTATTTTTCATTCTTCAAAGGAACAGACTAAACGTGTCATCTGAATAAGTTCTTCACACAACTGAATATAGCTCTTCTTCTGACAGTTTGTAATTTTCCCTGCACAACCAAAGCGAAATTAGAATTGTGAAATTAGATGCATCACACATTGAAATCTGAACAGCTGGAGTGAAGACGCTAGCAAAACAATTTGTCTCGGAAATTAGGCCTCATTTGGTTTTGCTGAAAATTATTTTTATATGAATATGGATAATGTACTCAGAGACATTTAAATTAAATTGGTGAATGAATATCATTTTTGTTCAGTTGCCATGGTGTTAGAGCACTCAGTAGGAGTCCGTACAAAAACCTTTATTCCACTATATAATATGAACAGAATAGTAATGATAGCTGGAAAAAAGGCTCATTTAAAAGACAGCTGGATTTTAAGAGGTCACTTTTAATGTGTGCAAATTAGACCAGGAAATAAAGACTTAGTTTTAATACATATTTATAACATACAGTGGAATAATGAATAATACAGAAAGTCCTGAGTATTGAAGCCACATCAACTCCAATAAGAGTTGAGCTAATCAAACGCTGATTACTACCACAAATATGAACTGCAATATCCCGATGACGCGAACCTGCTCTGCTGCCATCTGCTGGTGTTAACAGGCAATAATTGTCTCTTGAAAGTCAGTCCCATTCTGCGTAATGCCTCATAAATACGTGTGGTAAGACGTCAGTGCATAAACACCAGCACTGAAGTGCAATTGTTAAACAATACTGAGCATTGTAAAATACCCAATATGGGCCCCATATGTCCAAACAAATAATAACATGATCCAAATATAAAGTAAATTCTGTCATTCACATTGGACAAAAAAATCTACTTACTTGACAATATTGAGAAGCACTTCAGGCATGTTACCTGTCTATTTACATCATGTCCAACAACTATGCTACATTTGTGACAAAACAACAGGATATATTTATGGCTTACAGGTAACAGACATTTTTCTAATGTTCATAACCAAATCAGTGGGACTCTGATGTAAAAGAGACAAACCAGCAACAGAAGTCCAAAAGCAGCAGTATATATAAACACCATGGGAATCCTCTGAAAATGAGACAACCAGGACACAAGGTGGTGCTGCTCTGGAGGTGGTATACACCTTTACACAAACAAACAAACACACACACACACACAACAATCCGCACCAGTCAGTTTAATAATCCGTTTTTTGACCTTCTTCAGTAAAGCAGACATATCCTCCAAAGTACAATGAAAAGTTCTGTTAAAATCTTATCAGGTTCCCCTTTAATTACAGCATGTAACCCATGGTGGTTTAAACAAAACATGACTTACGACTCAGAGGTGATGAGCGAGTCAGAAAAGCTGTGTTCACTGGTCTCCTGTGATTCCTGGTTCCCTCCTGATCTTTCCTCCTCTGGCTCTACGAGGGCAGATCGCCGACGGTGACGCAGTCTCATAGGACAAGGACTGACACAGGAACAAACACACAGGACATATGCACTTGAAACATGAAGACCAATAGTGAGGACATTAGGTACAGAACCTGAAGTGACCATTTATCCTAATTTTGTTTCCGTTTTTGTAAGCCACGATTGGTGTTGACTTGGGAATCTCTTGACGCTTGTTTGTTGCAAAAATGAGGTCCAACGGAATTTCCAAAAATTAAGATCTGGTTTATTACATGCTTGAAATGTTACAGGTCATTTTACCGGCAAAATAAAGTTAAATTAAAGTAGATATAAGACAAACAGAAAATACTAGGGCACAGGAAAAAATAAGCCAGCAACTACAAGGTCAAAAGCTGTGTGCTCCTAGTCAGCCACACCCTCTGCCTCCTCCTTTTCCTATTTAAAGACCCTTTGACCTGTTGAGGGCACATACAGAACAGAAATACAAAAGAATTTATTCATTTAAGGAATATAATACATGATCAAATAAATGGCTCCTGCAGAACCAATAGTAATAGCGCCTACGAAGAGTCTGTGCTGCCCGGTGTCTGCATTGATTTAAAAACACTGCAGAATCTCACCCACGCGGCTACTCATTCATTACCTCAGTGCAGTTTTACCTGTCCTCTGGCTTATTGCGCTCACAACGCCACTGTAAATAACAGCCATAATATACGCAGTACCTTGGAAAACCTCCCGAGTCAGTATCTTCCTCCTGACCCTGAGAGAAACCTCCAGGCAGGGGCTGCGCAGACGTGGCCACCGGTACATGGGAGGGACTAGCCTTTGGAGAGCTTTCCATTGGAATTACCTGTTGTCTATCAAGAGGTGGACAGAGGCGTATCTGAGGGATCTTATAGATGTGCATTTGTCAGAGAGACTATGAAGCACCGACAGGAAAAAAAAAAAATCATCATTTCACACAACGGCTGAAAGCGTTACCAGTACCTGGTGGTTTGTCGCACACTGCTTGTCTCCTGGGCCTGTGTGTCTGGGTTCTCACTGGATTTACACGCTTCTAAGAATTTGGCCTCTAGATCATGGAGCTGACAAGAATGTTTGAGTCGTGAGTCAATATGTGAAATAACTTGGTCATAATAAGGAAAAGTTTTTTATCATGTGCTAGACCTGTAACGTGCCTATTAACTGATAAAGAATGGAACTAAACACTGGTTACAAAATTCAAGCTTTGACAAGAGTTTCAATAATCCTACCTTGAAATGCTCTAAAACAGATTATAGCAATAGACAAATGAGTAGACTTAGTTATGTCTGAGGAAGAGATGAAGAGTTATTACCTGGCCTTGTGTCGGAATTAAAGTGATACTGACTCTTCGACGAGTGAGATGCTAAAGACAAAATAAAAAATTTAGATTGTGTTTAAATGAACTAGGTCTCATTCTCACTCTCTCAGATTAACTGATCTAAACGGAAATTATCACAGCCTTAAAATTCAAACACCAGAGGCTTACCTGTTGAGAAGATTGCCTTGTAAAGATGTTTCTTATGTCTTTATCATCTGCGTTAAAAAAACAAAAACAAAAAAACACCATAGCATTAGCGCTGTTTCACACTGGTTCCTCTTGGTGGGCTTTTCATTACGATGATAAAAATAAGTTCTCGGCTCACAGTCTGGTGAGTATATCTGGTAAACGTTATGAAGGTTCAGCCTTATCCCCGGGAGCAGCCCTGACCTGTGGTGTCACTGTGTAACCTGCCACGACTCCTGTGGAACAGCTTCCTCGTTTCCAGCAGCTCGGCGCTTTCGACAGCGTGACGTCTTTTCAGATGCTCCATGTGAAGTGACATCAGCTCTACCGCATGGCTTATACGGGCCTCCTTGGAAAACCCAACAAGGATGGTGTTGAATTTTTTCGGAGGAGGGGCGATAAGTAACGTATAAGTAAGTTTCCTCCGCCGGTCTCTTGGCTGGAAGGATTATAGCTACTGTACCTGGTGTGCAGCACCCAGCATCTCAGCAGCACTGATGATATTGTCCATGTTGCTCCATACCGTCTCCAGACTGGCCTCCATCCTCATCAACATCTCGCTGCTCTCGCTGTCCACACACCGGGCCTTCAGCAACTGGGCGGAAAAGCAAGTTTACCAGACCACAGCAAAGACATCGAGACTCAGACTTTTGTATATAAATGTTTAAGCCTCTGTAACTTGATTCACAATAAAAAAGACAGCGTCATTCATTCTTAAAGCAGAAAGAGTGAATCTTTAATATCTCCCTATCCATCAGTGCCTCGTGTCTCAAATAGTGAAGACGGATATAAAGAAATATATATATTATACAAAAAGTAATGTCTAGTTCAAAAGAAAGCGATAATCTGTGCTTATCCACTACACAGACATAGTAGTAATAGATCGAATCAATACTGACCTGCAGCGTGTCTTTAGTGTGCTCTAGCTCCCTCTGGAGGTTTTCTTCAGCTACTGTACGATCATGTTCCTCTGCCTGCAGTCTCTGATCCAGAGTGTACTGGTCACAGCGGAAAGCCATGGCAAACTGTGCAAAGGCACTCTGTGGGGAGGAAGGGTAGCAGAAAAAAAAAAAGTGAATGAGTACATGAGGACAACAATAACAATCAGTTTGTGTTTGAAAAAGAGGCAGAACATGTTCAGGGAAGGACTCCTGGCACATAGTTAGAAGATGCTATCTTCAACGAACGAATCTGGCTAATTTTAACGCATGACATTTGAATGCGTCTGGTGAATTTCACCAAAGGTACGGTGAAAACAAATGTTAACCAAAATGGATGATAGCATTTACTGTTCCTACAACAGGGAATTTACCTCAACTTCCTCCTCCGTCATCTCTTCACTACTGCAAAACAAAAAGGAGACAGAGACTTAAAATTCAGCTCAGATTAAGTGTTTATCTAAGTTTATCTCAGTGTTGATCTATTAAACATTTTGTTCTTTACAGTATAAACGGATAAAACGTTCGGTGTGTTGTGGCGTGGGGAGGGTTGGATAAGTGTCCTGTCCTTTCCATGATGTCTGGGCTCCCTCACCTGTGGAGACCCAGTCTCTCCAGTATAGAGAGCTCCTCCCAGGAAGCTGCCAAAACATCCTCCGGTTTTGGCTCTGGGCAAAGGTAGACCAAACACGACACTCTTATGAGCTCGAGTTTTTCATTTTTCATGTATTATAAACAAAAAGCATGGCTGCAAGGATGTATTTATGGAGTCAGAGAGAGTGAATCACCTTCATCACTGTCTTCACTGTCACCGAGTATACCAGCATACTCACAGGGCGTAGTTACGGATACAGGAGTCTACAAACAAATTTAAAAACATTTTTTTCCCATTATGAGCACAACAGTCTTTTAAATTCAGTCTTTTAGACAAGCTAATTAAATTAGTGAGAATAAACATTTTGTATAAATGTCTTTTATACGGCTACAAACGTGTTTTTACGTGAAAATACATTGCTATAAAAGGTTAGGTTTAAAAATCAATGCAGTGCTGAATATTGCTGAGTGAAAGCATATCCTAAAGTGTCGGCACTCTTAATAGAGATTGATTAGCGGAGGTCAGACATGCGGCCCGAACACATCGGGCAGCAGAGTGAGACACAGAAGAGGAATTCAGACAAACCGTGGACCTTTTATGGAAGTTCACTGCCTGCTCTGTGGGTGTGGAGACAGTTGGCAGCTTATCTGTTCTAACTCCAATTTTGTGTCAAATTTTAAGACTTGCCACAACGACGGAAATAGTAGGGTTGTCGTCATTTCATGCGATAAAAAGGGGAGTAGGTTTCATTAGTAATACTGTTGATGTTAATGACTGATTTCACTTTTTTTTTTTCAATCTGTTTGTGTGCGTAAACTGTGGAGTCTCTTGAAAGGTGATGTGTTCGAGTCCAAACTCGCCTGGGCACTCATCAGGCAGACAGTCTGTCCAGAACATTCAGGAACTGCACGACATAGACAGCTGAAGAGAGTTCACAAAGATTACCGAAAGCCTTTTGGCACACAAATACAAATGAATTATCCTCAAAGACTTAAAATAAACCCTGAACTTACCTGGATTTGTGAGGTCTCAATTTTCACACAACTGCACTCCGCCACTGCATACACAGAATCGGTTTGTTCTAAAACTATTTGAGTGTCGCTCACACGGAGTAAGTGAGAGTGTCAGCTGGGGTTCCTCATTTTAAAGTTTCTCCGAGTAGTCGTTGATGAGCAAGTGTGATGAAGTGCTTTTATGTATAACCCTCTATAGAGACTGCATTATCAAAGTTAATTATGGTGTCATAGCCTTGTTTTTAAAGATGGGTAGCCAGACCAGACACATACATATGCTTAAGCAGTTGGTCTCAAAGTGTCTAGAGAGAGAGAGAGAGGAGAGAACGTTTATTCACAGAGATATGAAAGGAAACTCACAGCGTTCATAGCAGCACTGTATTAAGCTATTAGACTAATGATGAGGAAGTACTGAGAGACTCCAGGACATTAAAACATATCTCACTCAGTGCTGTGAACTGTCAGTGCTAAATACTAACCAGACACTGAGGATGAGGAAGGGTGAACCAGGGACATGGAGTGGGTTAAAAAAAAGAAAAGAGAAGATTGGAACAGAGAGAGAGAGAGAGAGAGAGAGTTTGAGCAACCTTTGGGAAAACAGAAGCTTATGGAGGACAGGAGGGAGAAGGTGATAAACAACACATGGAAGACAGGGAGACAAGTTTGAGCAAAAAGAAAGTGACAACAGTCATAACGGTTAAAAGATAATCGATAAAGCTGGACACCCCCCCCCCCCCTTCCCAAACATAAACAATTAAAATATGGAAAACATAGAATACTACACAATGGATGTGACAGACATTCCTGTCTATGGCGCATTTGACGCAGTGACTCCTGTATTTCTTCTACCTGCTATGAAGCATTACTTAAAGGGCCCTTGTCCAGTTATCTTCATTTAGACAGGCCTGTACAGTTTAATTCAATCTGTGAGGTCATTTCCCTTAATATTGATGTTGTTTGTAGTCATGCGCTGAAGTTGTTAGAGTGTGTGCCGCACAGACTCATTTTGGTAATAGGTTTATACAAACTATGATATGTAGTTGTCGTAAGGCAAAATAAAAACAAACTGATTCTTTGTTTTGTTGTTATGATTAAGATTTGGATGGAATCCATCATCACACAGTCACTGGAAAGCAATGAATTTAAACGTAGCTCTTAAGCTTGCCTTTAACACACACTGTTGAATGAATGAGGTTTAAAAATGGTCATACAGGGAACAGAGCTAAGTGAAGTTGAACAGCACTCACCCAGTAACACCTTTTCCATTCCCCGTTCACTGCCGACTGATCCTCGCCTGAACACGCAAACATAATCCATGAGCACAGTCTAACTATATTCAGTTGTTCTGAGCATGCCTCTTTCTCTCCCTCCCTTTCTCTCTCTATGTTTTTTTTCTCAATAACTCTCTCTCCCTCTTTCCCTCCCACCTCTTTACGGTACCCACAACAGATGTTTGATTTCCCACTAGCTGTACTTTCACTGTTGAAAAACAACCACTCTGTCTCAATGCAGTTGCAGACAGGGAGTTATGCAGGACCATGTCCAACACGGGCAGATAATGACTCAACAAAACTTAAATCCATCACATAATACGGGTCAAGCACATACTATTCAAAAATGTAACTGAATTCTTACAGGTGGCAAAAGTTCAAGAACAAATACGGACAAGCATAGGTAAGATATTTCTAAGTCACTTCTAAGATAAGAAAACAACAACAACAAAAAAAAACTACCATCAGCCACAATATGTCCTCTTGAACACTCAGCTATTAAATATCAGACATTTATTCACTACTGACTCCAATTCGAAAGGACAGGCAGTTATGAAAATGTTATTTGAAATCACTCCTCTTACCTTTCATCGCTCACAACGAGCCTTTTCCCACCTCCTGTCCCAGATCCTGACAGAAGGGAAAGAGTCAACAGTAATCCCATTAGGAGCCATCATGGCCGCCAGCTGCCTTAGCCTATAGAGTAGCACAGAGGTGACCCAGAGACTGAAACACAACATAGTGACAAGTGTTTCAACCAATCAACCAGTTCAATCTGATGTTCGGTCCAGACCTCCGTGTCATGTACATGTAACCAGAAAAGACCTGTCATGGTACCAGCCCACATATTTTCTTAATTACATAGGAAAAGGTGACAATTAATATCAGATTAACATAATATCAGATTAACAAAACATTTCTTTTAGACTGGGCCAGTGTGAGGGCAATAGACTTATTGTATAACCAAAATATATTTAGAAGATTTATGGAGTATTGAATATGTCATTTAACAATTAATTTTTGAATTGTTGTTGTTGTTGCTGCTGTTGTTGTTTCTCAAATTTGACCATGTGGACTATCAGAATTGAAATCACATTGAACATAAACATTTGTGCTCACATTGCACAACGTTTTCAAAAAGCACAGTCTAGTGTTCTTAAGTGTTTGTTAGGTGTTTCTGGCAATCCTTATCCTGCTTGATGTTTTTCAAGGATTGCCTGAGACAGGGAACAGGGAAAGCTAACGGTAAATATATCATTTTGGTCCAAGAGGAAATGGAAGCATAAACAGTTGGGCCAGGTGTGGCCTTGGCAGCATGGTGAGTTCACACAACGTTGATTATTTTGACCTTCGACTGGACTGTGACTCATGCATCACCCAGTCACCTTTCTCTGAGACTGTACACAATAGGGGGAGAAAAACCATGAACAATGGAGCTCCTTTACCATAGTTCCCATCAGACAGAGCAAAAGTTTTGACAGCTGGGCTGCCCCTGGCCTTCAGAATGAGTTTGAGGACGTGGCGTGATCATAAAAAAAAAAAAGTAAAGGGTGCCCTAGCATTAATGTAAATTGGAAGACGCGCATTTCAGTACCATTTTTCTGTTTACGTGATACAATGCTGATCTGCTATTACTGCCTGTGAGTGTTATGAACCATTTAAGAAAAGGATCATTCACAATGGGGGTCATATTTTTTCACTAATGAGAATTTTCAGGAGGTTCTTTTTAGAGATAGAAAAAGAATCTGAACTAGTCAGGGACCCCCCTCGGATTGATCTGGAAGCCTCACGACGAGGAAAAACAATGGGTAAAGGGTCACGGCTGTGCCCCTGGGGTCCCATTGTTCTGAGGCATCTGCTGAACACATTCCCCCTCCCCCCACCCCCATCCACCCATCCACTGCACCGCACCCCACCCCAAAACTCCCCCCCCCCCCCCCCCCCAGAGTTCACGCAGTCCACTCGACTGAGGAAATACTGTGTCAGGAAGGAAAGCAGAGGCCTGTGGGGGGTTTACTACCCAGATTCTTCTCACTCACACATCATTCATCTCAACTTATCACTTTCTCACGCGCCACACTTTCACCGCACCGACTCCAAGGCGCTGGTTTCACCGCTACAAATATTTGGGTCCGATTTCAGTTTGTGTTGTTGATTATTACTTGGGCTTTGTGAATGTAATTACTCCCAATTCCTCAGCGTAATAAAGCAAGGAAACATCAGAGGAAGGGTTCAGGCTGTCACCCATCCGTGACAGTTAAGTCATCGCCCCCGAGGACAAAGACAGACTGAGAGGAAAAACAGGTTCAGAAAAACATTTCTCTCTGTGGATCAGACATCTTTTTTTTTTCTTTTTTTTTGTCCAAGGAACAATTGTAATTGAAGCATATGATTACAGAGACACAATAATTCAAACTTTAAAAGTACACATTCTTTAAAGCATTATTCAATATTCATTTATTCAAACATTTTCAACTAGTTCTACAAAAAAAGTAGAAAACTCCATTCTGTGTCCATTCCCCATAATCAATTTGACATGAGGTTTGTCTGCTATGCATAGTTTGTACAAAAATCTCAAGATAGATTGAAGACATGATAAGACCTTCTATTTTCATGCTGATGTGCATACCTGTAATTATACATTGGAAAATATACCATCCATTTTTCAGATTGCAAAATCATAATTCATGTTCCATTACATGGATACTTATTAAACTGATCTAATATTTCAGAGTAACTTTGTTCTATTCAGTAACAGAAAGTAAAGTACATGCACAGTGCCCCCCCACTGTTCATTCACAGCCTCTCATTAGATAACAGTGCACAGTAAATAAGGATGGGGTACAACATTATTATTATTATAGGAAAAATATGGTTTCGCTGTGTCATCTGAAGAGGAAAAAGGCCCTCGGTGACAGAGTTCTAGTACAGGGGAGGCGTGCTAAAATGTAATGCTTAGGACGATGATTGAACTTTCAACACTGTAAATGTACTACACTAGGAAGTGAAACAAGACAGAAAGTGAAGGGCCAAACAAAAAAAAAAGGGGGGGGGTCCAGTTAAAGAAATTTAAACAACGAGAAGCAACAGAAGAGTCACAGACATGACCTCGTTGGGCCTAATTTGTTTTTGTTTTTTTTCTTTTCAGTGACTGGGAAAAAAAAACAGAATCAAAGATCAGGAACTCAAGAGGAGGCTACCATTGCTTTTTTTTTTTTCTGTTGCAATGTGATCATCTCATCTCAGGTGATGGCAAATAACAGATCAACACCAAAGAACTCCAACAAGATACATAACTCTGGTAAGAAGAGTTAGGCATTAACGAATACGTACATATAAAGGACAGGGCTGCGGCTGGGCTAGGCACCCGTCATCGAATCTGATGACTGGGCTTACTGCAACAAGAGTGACGCTCACGGAAGAAACGTATTGGTCAACATTGCAGAATACTGACAGGAGGAAGGAGATGTTGAAATTTGGGGAGAAGAGGAAATGTTTGAGTGACGTGTAACTATTGGCTTGTAAGAGGATTTGGAAAAGTTTGGCAAGTTGCCAGAGGGTTCAAGTGCTTGAGGAAGTTGCCTCGTTACAAATAAACTAAGAATACTGTTAACCGTTAAATTTGTTTAAAAAAAAAAAGCCTTACTTTACCTAAAGTAAACGGTTTGGTTATCAGGTAATCCCACAAAGAAAGCTATGATCACGCTGTTTTTCACAGTGTCAGAATTTCAAATTCCATACATAGACCCTTCAGCTGTACATCCAAAAAAAAAAAAAAAAAACGAAAAACGAAAAACATGAAAAAAACATCTGAGGTTAGGCAGTTGTACAAACTTTTCTGTTATCAGTGATGTATTGCCATACTGTCATTGAGGTCTTGCCACACTTGTAAACCCCTGATATTTCAGAGGGAATAAAACAGGCCAGCCTTTAACTGATAATGAAAACCAAACGTTTTTTCTACTGTGGTTAGATGACGTTATAGGTCAGCTGAGTTGAGAGACTTGATCTTTAATTCTAAGTGCTGTAACAGTAAAGTAGAGATGTGTTGTCCTATCTTGTTTGTTGTATCTGGAAATGCGTCTGTAAACAACAGGTGAAATAAGGTGCCGTGACCCGGTTGAATCAGGCTTCCTAACGTCCTACAGAGGGAGGAGCATCAGTGTGGTTCATTATTATACTGCATGGAAATGTGCATCTGGGCCCAGTATGTCAAAACTTTGAAACAATGTCATGTGTCTATTATTCCAGTCAAAAAAAACAACAACAACAACAAAAAAAGACAGCCTTTTTAAGAAGAATTTTTGCACAGAGATTAATGATCTTGTAAGAAATACCTGCAACAAAGTATTCACAGCCCTGTACAGACTCTTCTTTAAACTCTAATAATCCAAATCTGAGAGAATTAAAAAAAAAAAAAAATCAGCCATATAAAAATAGCAACATCTGTCAAAAATAAAGAAAGAGGTAAAACGGGAATCTTGCTTGATGACAGAACTTTTCTCCAATGACATTCGTACAGGGTTTTTTTTCCCCCATCATTTTGATAATAGAAACGGGTGGTAAGGTTTATTAGGGCTGTAATGGATTCGTGATTCGATTTCACTCGGTCTCTCTGTTTTCAGTACATGTCTTTGTAAATCTCCTGTAGAAGTGGATGAAGTGAAGTCTCAGACTCCGTCTTCTTGATTTTCTGGACCAGTTGAGCGTTTTCGGTGACGAGTTGTCGGAGGTCTGCCATTTTCTGCAGCAGTTTGGGGAAGATGTAGTTGGACTCAGGGTGGTTAGCCTGTAAATGCTGGTTCAGGGCCTGGAGTATGTTGTCCTGAATCTCCTCCACCTGTTTGATGTTCATCAGGCCCGGCCGGTCTAAATACACACGCGCGCACACACACACAAACACACACACACACACACACACACACACACACATTTGCGAGTGAATTTTTTTTTTCTGGTAAAAACCACACATGTGAGGAAAGTCTATGCTTCAGCTGCTCTGAAAACCACGCGTAAGCACAGAAAATATGCACTCAATAATTTAAGAGTAATTTGACCCCTATGAGCATGCCGAAACGCACGTACTGCTGGTCTGGGGTTTTTTTTCTGATAATTTTTGTATTCAGTGACCACAAACACAAAACCTCCCTTCCTGAAAAACTGACTTTTTTTGTCAGTGAGGGTAATTTTCTTAACTCAATACTTTTAAAAAGCGTTAAAGAAGAAGAGCTGTGATGCTCTGAACTTATGTGGCTCTTTACCTCCACAGAGGATGATGGCCGCTACGAAGAGGGCGAGGTCGCTGTCGTCCAGCTCCAGAGCGTTGAACTTGATGGCAAATTCAAATTTTGGTTCCATGATCTCGTTGAAAGGTCGACGCAGGCTCCGTAGGAATTCCCGGGTAACGAAGCCCCGCCCGTTTGCAACCAACAGGCCGTCCTTGTTCATGAGTGAAGGCAGCATGGCAAAGATGGCCTCGTGAACCCCGTATTTTAGTAGCGTTACCTTCAGGACCCAGAGAGAACAGCAGGACAACAACAAGCCATTTAGTGTGATAGTAACACCAACCTGAAAATGTTGCTATTACATGCAGTAACTATTACATTTTGTACACTAATATGTTTAACTAGGTTATGATACCATAACTGTATTTCTACCATGACAAAGGCAACCCTTTAAATGACTGATCTTCAGCCTAGTCCAAAATAAAGCCATTAAATAAAAGTCAAACGTCTCACCTGATCGTTGAGGAAAAGGTCAACAAAGCCTGGGATACTCTTGGCAAACTCAGTGAGTTCCCTGACGGTCTCCACCGTAGTGCATTGGCATCGGTAAAAAACATGCACGCCAATCTCCTTGTTGGGCGGAGCCCCGTTGATCAACTGGTTCCACACCAGGCCATTCTCGGCCTGCCAGAGTGAATCCATGTCATGAATCACAAAAGGCTGCAAGGAAGAGACGTCAAGGAGAAGTCAAGGTCAGAGTCACTGTGTTGTATGTGGATCTGAACCAAACTCAGGACTCAGCAGCCATGCGCTAGGATCGTTTGAAATCTCGACAATACATGAACTGGTTAAGGTACTAGAATTGGAAGCGGGACTGCATATCTGCGCGTGTTATTTGTGTCGGTACATACCGGGCTGCAGCTGGTCTTGCCGGTGAGGATGCTGCGAGCTTTCTTCTTGGTCATGTTAAGGTTCTTAAGGTAGGCGTTGTTGACTCGTTTGGCTAGGCATTTCAGGTCCGCGCCTGCGGGGTTCTGGACGCCCGTCTCTCCGGCCAGAAGCCCTGCCACCAGCTTCCTTTTCTCCGCCTCGGGCATGCGACCGTATCGGATCGCTTCACAAAAACAACAGAACGCCTGCCGTTAACACTCCTCAGCGCCTCTGTACAATTTACATACTCTAAAAGTAGCTCTTATGAATATTTTAATGATTTCTGGATCAAAATTCTAACTCGTTAAAACAACGCTCAATAATTCTATACTCCGGCACCATGTTCATCCACTGCAGCGTTTCTTGACTCACCATCGTGGGACATGCCGAGTATCAGACACTTCTGGAAGCGACAGTACTGACACTTGTTTCGGCTCTTCTTCTGAATCTTACAGTTCCTCTCACATCGCTCATACTCCAGCTTCATCCTGATCGTCCTCCGAAAGAAACCCTGACCAGGAAGACACAGGCATTTAGCCCTGAAAAAACATTCTCCGTCTCCTGCACCAAATCTCTCTCTTTCAACCAAGCAGATCATTTCTGGTTTATCTACGTTGCTGTGACAACACCGTGTTTCACCTACCATACCTACTGAGTACTTTATTAAAAGAATAAACGCATAAATTGTTGATTAAAGAGTTGGCGACTCCAGTTCTTACCTTGCAGCCTTCACAGGCATGAACGCCGTAGTGAAACCCTGAGGCTTTATCACCACAGATTCTGCACTCTACGTTTATCCCTAAACCGTCATCTCGGCCCAGGAGCAACTGGTCAGACAGCGATGGGGACGACGTCTGGGACAGGTCTGCAGGCACACAGACAGGCATTTAACACTTCAAGCTTATTTCAGCCAAAGACTTCAAAGACATCAATGCGTACAACCATTAAAAAGTAAATAAGAAAAGAAAAGATGTCATCTATAATACAGTTTACAAAAAAAAAAAGACTCGGGGCTGTCTCAAATTAACTACCTGGTCCCACTGAATCTAAATTGTCCAATTTGGATGGATGATGACGTGACTTCTCTATAGTTGTTAGTTCAAAACTACTTGGCTGCCAATTAAGTATTTCAGCTTCATAGTGATCTTTCAGGCCTTAGAGCACCCCTCATACACACACACCCCGACACACACACACACACACACACAGACAGACAGACAGACACAAGTTTCCACCAGGGAGGTTTCCAGTAAATGTCCTTAGGGTGTCTGGATGTCTCTGGAAAGATTCAGGAATGACTTGTTACTACATCTACTCACTTTCAAGGGAAACAAGTCTTGATTGTGAAAAACTCTAGAAAGTACTCTGAGAAAATGAAACAGTCCTGCACTCAGAGTTCTCACTCACCCCATATCTATTTCACACACTGCACAGGATCCCCACTGCACTACAGGTCCGCGACCTAGATCCAGGCAGCCCCGGCATAACACCAAAGCTCATGTTCTATAGAAAAGACAGTAGGCTACATGGCAAAATCCTAACAAAAGAATCCCGGTCTCATAACGAAACATTGCGGGGGTAGTATTGTGGAGAACAGTGGAGTGTGCATTGTAAGGTGGAGGAGTACTGAGAGACAGGCTGAGGGGGAATGTGTGATACAGAGTTCCTCACATCCTCCACCTTCGTGGACTAAGTCATGGTGGTTACTGCTCGTCTAAGGAGTAGAGAACTGCCAAAGTAATCCTCCCGGCGGACCCCAAGAAGGCATGCCAAGAATGTGTGTGTGTGGCGCCTCACACCTTCCATGTCAGAGCTCCTACACCCCCTGACCTAAAGCGTGGGAAACCCATATTATCCAGGCCTCAAAATAGGGGCCTGTCAAGACACCCAGTAAAGGATCTGTGAGACGCTGTGCACGTCATCTGAAGAGCCACCCTGTCTGCGTGAAGGTCACGGGCTGGGCGTGGTCCCTTCCCGACCAACCTATGTAACATGACTATGTATAAACGACCTGAAGCTTTTGTAATGCACTAACCCGCCCCAAGATCCTAAAACCCACACCCCGAGATAACCATCTCTCTGTCCCCGCTTCTGAATACAGTGGGACAAATGCTTGAACATCACACTGGGTGAGGGGACAGATTTGCTGGGAATCTGAGCTCTGTTTTCATCTCTCTTACAGCTCTAAAGCTGAGGCAAGAGGCCCATGTCTACTGCACATGAAAAGTCAATCTTTCAAACTATGTGTGTTTATGTGTATGTATGTGTCTGTTTATGTATGTGGATGTGTCTGTTTATGTGTGTGCGTGTGTGCATGTGTGTGTGGTGTGTGTGTGTGTATGTGTGTGTCAGTGTGTGGTGTGGTGTGGTGTGTGTGTGTGGTATGGTGTGTGCGTGTGTGTACGTGTGTGTGCGTGTGTGTGCGTGCGTGCGAGCGTGCATGCACTTCGGGTGTTTTGCTCAGTGTGTATGAGCATGAGAAATAGAACAAAGGGCTTTCCTCTCATGACCTTAAGTGTAACCACAGCAAATGTCTACCATTGCTCTACTGAAAAAATTGCCAAGATCTTCTTCACTATGCCAAAACAAACATGAGCAGTGACCAAGGACAGGAGGATTTACGAGGGCTAAGCAGATAATAGGCTCATATTAACAAGAATTCCACAACTGTGGACAATCTCTTAGTGCTGGAATGGTAATGTAATTTTTCATACATGATGATTCGTATAGAATAATGTACATTAAAAAAAATTGAGTTTATCACCATAACTGATTTTTGTGTCATTTAAAAATTTGATTTATTTAGTTGGCCATCTCACAGCATAGACTGTGTGACCACACACTCGACTTGACTGACTATATTAATGTGTTATTTCAACAAATACAGCTTGTACCTTAAAAGAGTAGTGCTAAAAGAGAACGTGAATGTTTTACGTTAATAAATGCGACCATAGCTTTGGTGTATATTTAAAAGTTTATCCCATCCCTTCTCTCTATGACGTTAAAAGAAGAGGAAACTGAGAGACCATGACCGGCTCTTGTTTTCCTAGTTGTTTTGGGTAATGTGCGGGCCCGTCGATAAAATCACTACGATGTTAAACAAACACAAACAATGTCCTACTAAAGGGGGCTCTGTTTCTGGTTCAAAGGCTAATAAGCTCACGGGGCAAAGGAGGCCTTTTTCCAATGGTGTACACTGCCGCCCACAAACGGAAGCCCATTTAGAGTAACTGATATTGCAAAATAGGTCTAATTCAACTGGACCTCTGAGGAGTTTCAAAATGACACAGCAGAGGCTAGTCATGAACACGCCATGAAAGAATAGCTGACTTGTTTCCCTCACAGACTGGGGAGACCAGGGAGCGTGTGCGCGAGCGGCTGGACTGTTTGATACAGTTGTGCAATTTCACTGTTCATTCTCACGTCTCTGTCAATGCGGCTCCTTATCGAGTGTCTGTTCCAAATTAGGCATGAATGTGTCTTTTTTACACGGTATTTTACAATGCAACCTTAGGAAATGGACAGGAAGTTATTTCCGCCCAATGAAATTCTACCAAACAGCAGTGAAAAAGAACCTCAGCATTTGCAAACCACAACACTTCCCTGTGGTCCGTTTTCATCACATTTGGACCGAACGGATGATTAGAGCACAACGACAAACGTTTTTGTCCAAGCCTTTCACGTATTACTGATTCTGACAACAAGAGAGCTCTGTTACCGACAGGCCAACAGAGGGCAAACGTCGAAACACATCAAACCGAAATTGAAACGCCGCGAACTGGGGAAGTGCTAATTCCACGAGAAACATCAGCAGCAGAGCAAACAGAAAGAGAAGAAGCGGGGAGACCTGTGCAGCTGCTGGACGGAGCGGGGCTGTCTGTCTCTGTCGTGCTACGGCTCGTGCTGCCCTTCTCCTGCTGCTCCTCCTCGGCCGTGTCCCAGTCCTGAGAGCTCATGTCCCAGCTCAGGCCGTCGGGAGAGGCCTCCAGAGGTTTCTCCTCCGTGGGGTCAGGTTCCGCGAGCAGGTCCAGAGCCCTCAGGCTCTCCCCGCGACCAACCTTTTCTTCCTCCGCTTCCCGAGGGGAGGCCCGACCGCTGGAGGGCGAAACGTCGCCATTTTCCAGTCGGGCGCCGACCATGTCCCCCACCGCGTGCAGTTCAACGGGTTCTTTACTTTTCATCGCCAAAGCGGCAGACTGAGTCTCTTCCATGGCACTGCATCCAGTACTCCTTAACCCTCTGCCACCCACATCATGGCACTGCCATGCCTCGCTCTGCGGAGACAGAAGAGACAGAACTGCGTTAGCATATGAAGAGTTATACACCCATTTATCAAAGTAAAACTGAATGGGAGCACATGTGGACAGTTTGACATCATTTCTATGAGAAAGCAGTTGAAATAACAGATACATGATCTCCAGGGCCTGAGGAGGCATTCCACAGCTGTGTTGAAGTTCACCATCAGCACGTCGGTAGAGGAAGGACCGCCGTCCCCCGCAGGCAGCACATGGTGCCGTTTAAGCGTCTTTCAGGCCTGAGGTTCGAACGTGTCAGCTATAAATCACCGCCAATGGCTGAGAAAATTGGCAACAGAGCACCTATAACACTTAACCTCTAGGAACGACCAGCCCCCCACCCCCACCTCAGCCCAAATGTGCTCCGTCATAGGGCTCTATGGGAATTAAAGGGAGCAGAGGTGGTGGTGTGTGTGTGTGTGTGCGCGTGTGTGTGCGTGAGTGCGTGCGTGAGTGCGTGCGTGCATATGTGTGTGTGTGTGTGTGTGTGTGTGTGTGTGTGTGTGTGAGTGTTGGGGGGGGTGCGCTCGACAGGGTGGTAACTAGCCGGCGGGCCACTGCACGTGCACATATGAGTTAGTGTTTTGATGGAGGCACCTGCCCAGCTGCACAGTGAGTGGGTGCCTAGTCTTGTCTGAAGACATCCTGAGTATCAGCTATCAGATGTGACCTTTCCCCAAATGGTTGCCGTGCTGCCGAGCTGCTCTTTCCCCCACTGACACTGTGCTGGGACTGTGTGTGTGTGTGTGGGGGAGGAGATTTTTAAAAAAGAAAAAAAAAAAGAGTGCAGAGTTCAAGGATCTGGGCTTTAGCTAGAAGCTTAAGAAGTTCAGTAGGTTCACAAGCCAACAGACAACACACTCCGACCAAAAAAACGCTGACAAGTCAACAGGGAGGATACGAGTGATCTTATTATAAGGAAAAAAAGAAAAGGCAAAGAAAATGGATGTATAACAAATACGCAAGTACCAAAATCAGCGTCTGTTTCTTTGAGAGAGAAAAGAGTGAGGAAAAAGTGTTCAAAGAGTGTTTGAGAAAAGAGTGTTTAATCCACTTTATCCATAATAATTTACATTATAAGAACGCTTACAAACAAACGCGTCAATCTATAAAACTTTCCATTTTTCATGTGCGCACGATAACTGTTTGGGCCTGGGAAGTATAATTGTCTCGCTCTGCATTCGCTACCACACTGGCATCTGACATGCTAATTACAGCAATGCCCATGTGGGCATTCCTGTAGACACTGTTAAAGTTCCAGTGCGGCTGACTTCAGAATACACAAACAGAGACGGAGGCACAGCCTCCGCACGCAAAAAAAAGATCAACGTTCACACAGAAGCAAAACACATTCCCTCAGGACCACTGTATATAGTTGTCCAAAAGTCATAAAGGACCATTCACAAGTAATATCACATCTTGGACTCACACACAAACACGTGATGTTGCTGAATGAAATTTGAGATGGCTTCTGTTTGCTTTTCAGGAACTACTGCAATTCGTTTCAGTCTTTCAAGTGAATAAGGCTTAGATTCTCCACCAAGCGGGCTGCTCTGAAAGTCTTTTCCAACACATTCCTTCTATTTATAATAAGGCTGACTTATCACTTATATACTTTTGTGTCTCTTTTTTTTTTTGTAATGGATTGGTTGTGTCGTGACTTAGGCCTAGCCTGGTAAAGATGGCATGGATATTATCTGCACATTGACCATACACCACTGTGTGCACTAAATCAATCCATGACAATCAATTATGTAAAATACCCCGTGAACAAATGTGCATGACCCCTACAGAAAATGTCTAAAGCTTCTGTAATCGCTAGCTTTGCCACGATCAGTGGGAACCAAAGAATGCAATCATTTTCCCCATTAAACACGAGCAGCTTAAGGAGAAATGAGAACAGGCCAGCCAGTGACAGTTAATCTACCTGAAGGAAAAGAATTCCAGGACCATTCAATGAAGTTGGAAGGGAAGTATGACAAGAAATATAAAAGAGAAAAGATTTTCACATTTAGAAGTTTAGGGGGAGGGGGGGTTTGTTGTTTGTTTTTTTTAAGCCTTAGGAGTAGGTGAACTTTCATCTTGGCACTGTGTTGGTTCTGACTACACAAGCAGAAACAAGCTTCATCCACCCCATGAATTACACAGTGCACTTTTTCTCTTATCTGTGCCACTGAAAACCTTTCACCTCTGATCAGTGACGCAGAGCAGCGTGCAGAAAAAAAAAACACTGCTCAAACACGAAACTGCAGAAACACCAGAGCATTACGTTAGGACACTTAACAACAGGTTTTTGTTACCGTGTGTAAACCATGTATAGTTCTCTGTTGGGACTCTTAGTAAAAAAGAAACCATAAGATAATTTCAATGGCTCTGTTAAGCTGATAATTGGTTTCAGACAGGTTTAGGGTAGAGGGGAGTTAAGACATTACCATAGCAACAGCAGCCTTAAGGTCATGTCCTCACAGGCTTTGATGATGTGGAGCCTATTAATAAAAGTTTGGTTAGCTACCATTCCTATGCTTGTAGAGGCCTAGTCATAGTTTAGTGCAGTGAGCTAATGATATAAGATGGCAGGTTATAGTACAATATATAGACTATGATCAACAAGGAAGCGGACATGTAGCAAAAGATAGTTTGAGACTTTAGAGAAAATTTCCAAAATATCTCTTTTTGAATATATGTTGTGACCGAACCATAGTTAGAACCGGACTGACCTTATCTAGTCATTAACCCTCCAGCCTAAGTGTTTTAGCACAACGTTAAGTGTTTGCTAACAGTAAGCAACCGAACCATTAAATCCATTAAAAGCTCTCAATGAGAATTATTCTTAAGAAGTGAAACTTCATTCAGCACCTTCTCCGACAGTTCTTTTTTTTTTTTTTCAACAGTACACATATGATATGACCACAGTAAAACCATAATGACGCGAATGGCTTATGAAGAGGTAAAAAAAAACCCAACAAAAAAAACAGATCCTTCTTGTGAAATGATTCATCATCAGATCACCAGATTGGTCTGTGGACGGATTCATCTGTTCACTGACACGCAGCCTTACCACACATCTGTTCAGCGTGTATTTCATTTAATTCATGGTCTGACAGATTAGCCTGAATTAAAAATGCCTTCAGAAGCAAAAGATGTGTCAGCGCAGTATAGAGGACTGATCATTATGACAAACATGTTCATTCAATCTGTTTTAACAAAACTCCACATCATCCCAATATCCTACTGAGACATTGAGACTGAGCCCAGAGGGAGCATCAAAAAACATAAGAACATAACCATTATCAGTGGGTCAAAATGGACCGACATGTCCACCAGTCAACCTTCTTTGGCAGCCTGTGCTAACTACCAGTAAAGTAAAAAAAAAAAACAACATTCTCAACCTTATCACAATACTGACACAAGTGTTCTTGTCTACTTAGCCAATTAGCTGAGATAATTAAGCATGTAATTGGATACATTAGCCGTTTTTCCAGCATACATCAGCAGCCTTTATATGTAGGCTATATAGAAGGCCCTGGCACAGGCAGGTGGTTCTGTATTTCACATGTACTAATTTAGCAGAAAAACAATCACAAAAAAAATTAAGCTACATATTTTGGACACAAAATAGTATGTGCAGCGCACACTATGATATAAATGCAACATTTGCATTAACCAGTTAGCTAATTTGGCCAGACAAACAACTTTGCTTAACCGGCTCCTCAAACCAGACAAGTGTAACCACAGCCACAAATGTGTCAGACAGAACCGAGAATAAAGAGCAAAACGTGTCAATTACCACACAACTATGCACTATGCTCTTGAGGGGAAGGAAACTCTTCCCCAGACAGTCTTACCCTATGCCATAAAAAGCATCTACTGATGAGAGAGCAATGGGGACAGAGGCATTTAGCCCTGTAGGCAGGCTTTAAACTGTGCTTCAGCCTTCATCCCATGATGAGAAATGAATCATGCAGTCGTCAGGAGAAACTAGTGTTGGCAAAGCAACAAGGGCATTTTATAAACACTAGACCTCGATAGTCAGCATATTATCATATTTAAGGCAATGGAGAGACACAGTTGTACAGGATGCCAAGATGGTAAAATTGAATTACACTACAATAACCAAACAATCCTCAGTAGCTGTTTATCAACTCAGCATTTCTGACCAGGATTAATTTAAATCAAAGTTTCTCTCTCTGTCTAACTCTCTCTACGTCTTCCCTATGACCATATGGTGAGGTAACTGTTTCATCTGGCTGAAGAGATTTTTCAAAGACTCCGTGGAAAGAAATTCATATGTAGTTGGTGTTAAGCGGTTGAGGCCACATCAGAAAAGCTCAATCACCTACTGAGAGTGACTGAAATCATGGGTGCCGGGGGAAAACAGCTCATTGGCGAGAAAATCAAAAAGCTTAAATAATCAAAAAGTTTGGATAAACAAATGTGAACTGTATTGATGTTTGTTATGATGGATGGACCACGGTGAACCACACGTAAAAATATAGATTGCGAAACACTTGTTACTTTTCCATTCTCCTTATCGCTACATGTTGGATGAAGTCAACGGGGAATAACCCTACATAAATTCAGTAATCGCGCCGAATCGCTGATACTGATGATACGAATGGCCATTCCGTTTACAACAATGGCAAATATTTGCCAAAGTTTGCGCTTTTGTGGATGGACTCAAAACTGTTTTGACATAGCCTACAGGGGTCAGTTCTAGACTAGCGCCAAGTAAAAGCAGTGCAGGATGTTCACTGACCACACGGAACAGTTATTTTGAAACGGATTTGAACATGTTAAGCATTCCTGCTTTACCGTAGTTAGATGTTTTTAGCTTTTGCTAACTGACCAAGCTATGTGTTTGACTACTGTTGGCGTTGGTATTATGCACCGTATGGATAGCGTGCTGGTTTGCTAATCCCTCACGTGATGTCAGCCCCAGTTATCAGCAAGAGCGACAACAAAATTGCCTTTGTCTCAAAGAAATGACATTTTAGAACACCATTTATCAAATCATAAACGAAACATTTAAGAAAGCCTTTGGAACGAAATTCTTCCTCTCTGCTCTTCCACTTGAGTTCACTTGCGGGAGGAGATAGGGTCGCCTGTGGTGGTCAGAGCATTAACATTAACCCGAAATTCCTGTGTCTGATTTTGGGGGGGCCCTTTGTTAGAGGAAACACATTCACACACACACAATCAAACCCGAACTAGTGAGACTCCATAGAACATATCAGCCCGTTTGAGGCATGAGGCATAGTCTTAGAGCTTGAACTTACTTTTCCTTGAGAATCGCTGGCGACTTGAATTCTCCCCTGATTGTCGACCGATTTCCAGAACTTTAAGCCAACTTCATGGGGACTAAAATGCTTTACTATTCATTATTTCATTATACCGTGCAACGCATTCCTTTCCATAGGTCCTCGGGTCTTGAATTCCCTTCTTGAAATATAGCGTGACTTCTAACAATACTCCTGTTTCGGTCCTCTTGTAGATTTAAGCATATCCTTTAAAATATGTATCAGTGCAGTTAGCTTTCTAGAGAAGCTTTTCCAATTATATGAAAAAGCACAGTTTTGTTTGGTTGTCTATTCCAGCGCGGGGGGACACTATACAAACTGTGCCAGATGAGCTACTACTGTCAAATCGCTGTTTGTCGCTGTTTGTCATCCGATGCGCACGCACCGTACAACGTCATGTACGTGCTCCTAACAGAAGTTGCCCCTTTATTACGCTGATCTAGGACCAGCTCCATGTATCCGCATTCGAGTGTACGAGTGTAGGAGAAGTGGCAAAACTGATGTTAGATCAACATAGAAGACCAAGTTAGATGAAGTCCCATTTATGTGGAGCTTGACGACGTCACGGCGAGTGTGTTCCTGGAGTCCGATCTATAACAATGGGACAACACGTTTATAAGAAATTCCTGCAGGTCCAGAAATGAGGTAAAGGGGCAAGTTGTAGGGTAAAGGTAGCTTCACTTCCAACAATTCTGGCTTGCTTTACACTCCGCTCCCCCGAGTTCTGCAAGTGAGCAAGGATCTGGCTTATGATATCAGTTATCGAGAAAACCGAAGACGTTTACATTGAAACGTAGATCAGAAAAAAAGAAATGTAAAAATTACCGGTGCAAACTGATGAGGTACCATGGCAGTGTATTTGGCGATGATGTCGGTACGGGCCATTGATCGACTTGATGCTTCACGTTCTAATTACTGTTCATCCACCAGTTACGATTGAGAGCGTACTATTCTCTGGACTGTTCGACTGGACTAAAATTTTATAATGAAAAGTGGAATTGTCTGTCAAATGGTCTAGCAGAAAGAGATATCAACTTTCATTTTACTCAGTAATTTTCAACGGATGTCCGAATCTCTTTTAAGTATATTTGAAGGCCTATACAATGGTATTTTATAGCATCATATAATTGTATAATATATTAAATCGTTAAGTAGTAAGTGATATGTCATATGTTAGATATATGCAAGTGATTTTTGTGGATGTTATCGAAAATAAAAAATAGTATTTTAGGATAAAAGAATACTATTTCTTCTATTTTGTTCCGTTTTCTTTGATAAAATCCTTTAGCGAAGTTGTTGTACCACTAGGTGTCTCTGTCCACCACGTTTCCTTATAGATCAGACGACCTACTCATCATGTAACATCTAATACAATGATTTTAAAAAAAGAAGTACATGAAATTAATTATTATCCGTCTCTGAACTATTAAATGTAGCCTTGGTGGGCCAGTGCTACCTATTTAATAAAGTATTTTATCATTCTAATCATCAAAATCATCCATCAACACTAACTCTCACTAATACTGTGTTAAAAGTGAAAGGCACACACTGGGAAGCCTTTGTAATCAACATGCAGAACATTTTGAAAAGTGAATCAGGATGGATTAATTATTTCTTATTGTAGGAAACAAGAGGCTATGTCCAAAATCAACCAAAAGATGGCAGATATGCCTCCAGTGTTGTTTGCCCTAGTCATGGATGTGTGACTATGTATGTTTTGTTTTATTCCAAAATTCCTCAAGCCATAATACGTAAGGTGTTTCATTGTGAATTTGTGTCAAATTTAACTCAAGAATCAATTTAAATTTGGTGCCACATCAGGCGTTTATAAAGAACCTCTACTTGATTTGGTCAGATGATTTTTAAATCTGACCTAAAAACTAAAACATCACTGCAATTCAGAAATATGAAACACTACCCTGTATTTGAGTAAAAAAAAAAAAAAAGTTTGGTCATTGTACTGAGTATTACATATTAACAACCAACACATTACAGCATTATATTTACATTTTGTATTATTGTTTTTAGTCCTTTGAACACAGCAGCTGTTGTTGCTTATCCAGAGCGTAGCATTTTCACCTCATGACACAGGAAACAGGAAATGAAGACCACAAAACCTTGTCTTCAAACTGCATTTCACTATCCTCAGGCTTCTCTGGTCTTTTCAAAACCGTTGGTTTGTTTTTATTTGAAATTCACAGTCTTACTTCAAATTTATTTCATATTTAAGACATTTTAGTCATAAATGTAAGAAATTTACACCACAGCTTATAAGAGCACTCTGAGAAAGATTAATCTTTCTAATTTACAGCAGAGTGCATGGTTACTATGTAACACAATTATTTTCTTAATAATTTTATAAAGCTATTCCATAAAGCTATCCATCATTGTCTCTACTAAACAAGCAAGCAAAAAAAAAGGTTGAAAAATTGATTTTAGGACTTTGTAAACATGGAATAAAAGTGGGACAGTTTTAATCGTTTCTGCTCATTTGTTCTAGCTGTATTAGATTATGTGTGATTAGATTTGGCCTTTGGAGGAGTAGTCTAAGAGGGAGTGTTTATGCTGTTGTTGTCTGTGCTGTTGTCGTTGGCTCCTGCATCCTCCTTTGTCTCCGCTCTTTACTCGCTGTCGTTACTGTTCTGTCGATCTCCGAGCCGAGCGGAATTCAGTCCTGAATCTCTAAGTGATGGAACCCGAACGGCAGGGAAAGGACAGCTCCCGGATGAAGACCTTCTCTCTGCAAAACAACAACAGAAGAAGTTGGTATACCTCTCTCTTTTTTCTCAAGAGTGATACAGGAAATCTCTCTGTGGTTAAAAGTTTCAGTCATACCTCCAGGCCCTATTGGGTGCATCAGCCTATTCATCTGGACGTTCCAGTGTTTAACACTGGTGCTAGCTTGTCGCAGCTTCCTCTGGGCAGCCTGAAATTAAAAAGACATAATGATAAAATAAAGGGGACAGGCAAGGAACAATATAAGTTTTGTAAATGGTGGTGTGTAATGATGGTGTGATGATTTCTCAGAATTGTTCATCAATAGACATGAAACTCTTTATGGGACATACACACACATACATACACACACACACACACACACACACACATACACACAGACACAGTTACATACACACACAGTTACATACACACACAGTCCAGCTCACCGCAATGTCTTGGTCTACTCGGTGTCTACTGGCTCTGACTTTGTCTAGCTGTTGCTGCGCCTCCTCTAAAGCCTGGGACTTGCCCTCCATCTCTTGCCTTAACTCCTGCTTCTCTCTCTGGGTCTTTCGGATAAACTCCTCCTGCTCCTCATGAAGGGTCAACAAAGCCTTCATTTTCTGCTCTTCCTCTGCCAGTAGCCTTGGAGAAGAATTTTGTGTTAGTGCTCCAGGACTAACCATGGCTCCAAGTTCAGTTTCATTCCACAACTGTTACAACACAAGTGTCATTCAACTCAACCTTGATTTCCCAGTAGGTAAGAGACAATTGCTAAAATAAACAACCTGAGAAACATTTTGAAATTTTGTCATAACCAGGAGCTAATGGCTAGACAAACATACAATGGAAGTTATATCATTTGCATGTCTTGCCGACCTAAACCGCAACCATGGCATGACAGGAAGGAACAGTAAGAGTCTGACATGAAGGAAAAAAAAAACCATACAGCTATACATTACACAACAGATGTACTCATATATTTTCTTTTGGTTTTATCTCTCTTCAGTTGTCTTGTTTAGAGTCTGGACTAATTAGTTTGGTGCAGCGAAAGTGAGAAGGAAAAAATCACATCACAAGTACAATGTGTATTTTTGGAACTGTTACACAGGGCTATTTTCAGTTACACATACAATCAACAATCTGTGCTAACCACCTTCCTCCTTTAGTAAGCTCTGATCACAGAATCAGGGACAGAGATTCTTGTTGTTGTGCACTGTTGTAATAGTTAATAAACACGCCGGGTATGACCATTTGTGCATTAACTGTTTGTACTGTAGTAATCACACCAGTAGCAATATATGACTTTGGATGTACCTAACACAATTTTTTTTTAGCATTCTAAGGCTTGTGTTTTTCCTGATCTGTGGTAAAGGTAAGTAAACCTTCCTAGCTAACCTGTTTAGGTCTCATAAGACTTTGTTATGCACTACTAAACTGTGCTATCAGTTTTGCACAAGCTATGAACTTTAACTCATTCTCAAGTGTTTTGGGACACCTGGTCGTATGACTCTATGAGCATGTGTAGGTGTATACCTAGCCTGAGCATAGCGGCAGGCCTCCTCGTCCTGTCTAGCTTTGATCTCCTGGTGCAAGGCCTCCTCCAGGTGTAGCTGCATCTCCTCCAGCTCTCTGATCCTCCTCCTCTGTCGCTCTGCCTCCGCCTCCTTCAGCACCATCTCTGCCTGCATGCTGGCCCGGGCCTTACAGCATAGACAAAGTTTTCTCTCATTCTCTGCATCTCCACATTCTATCCTTTCTGTGTTTCCCCCCTCATCTTTCTCCTCCTTTAATCCTCCCCATTCTTCCCTTACCTCCTCCGCATCATGCAGCTGTTCCTCCAAGGCCCTCTGGAGCTCCTCGTGCTGCCTGCGTCTCTTCTGCTCCTCCTGCTCCAGAGTAGCCTGGGCTTGTCGTTGCGCCTCCTTCAGGAGCTCCAACTCAGCCAGCTGCTGCTCTCTCTCCCCTTGAAGGGCACGCAGTCGCTGCAGCTCCTCCTCTTTGGCCTTGCGTCTCCTGTCCCGCTCTTCTCGCAACTCCCGACGCCGCTGCTTCAGCTCTTTGTGTAAGGATTCCTTCCCCTCGGCACACAAGCGGATAGCTGTCTGAATAGCTGCGTCACAGAGGTGAGAAGTTAGACATAAAAGCGCGTGCGTTTGAGGAGGGAGGCGACCTCTTAAGGTTTGTAAAGCTGTTAGGATGAAGTGGGCTGGTCTCCCTTACCTGCTGTCCACTCCTGTCTCTGTTTGGTATCAGAAGCACTCATCTCATAAGTCTTAGTCAGGGTCTTCAGGCAAAACATGCACCTCTTCCCTTCCTTCTCTGGGAGTACCTGCCAATCAGGTAACAGCAAGCATGGGGAACAGAAAGATACAAACACGGGGAAAATCTTTTTGTATAGGTGCTAATGTAATGCAGTCCCTGTGAAAGCCGTGAGAGCAGTGTACCTCCACGCAGCAGTTCTGGTCCAGTTCAATGATGCCTTTGCACTCTTTGCGGTCTTCACTGACGTAGTAGGTCAGTGTGTTGGGCTTGAGTGAGAACCAGCGCTCATTCCAGTTCCTGCGAAGATGACCCTTCTTCCACAAATACCCCTGTCACACAGTGGACATGGTAACCAGTAGAACTAAGCACACAGGTGAAAACTCCAGTGTTCTCTGTTGAATTACAAACGGTGCAGCAAAAATTCAGTAAGTGCCAATAAAAGAACAGATTAAAAAAAATACCTCTTTAAGAGTGTTTCCCACAATTTCTTGATAAACTTCTTCTATTGCCATGCTGATGGAGTCCCGCTCAATACCCCTGGTGAAACTTCCAGAGTTCATCAGTTGTAGAAATGTCCAAACAGAGATCCCATCCTTTTTAACACTGTCCTGAGAGAGGAACTCCTCTAAATCCACGCAGTTCAGTTCCACATTCATTGATGAGCAAATCTTCTTCAGTAGGTACTCCACCTGTAGAACAGATACCAAATCAGGGATTTCTGACATTCAAACGCTGACATTTAGGCAGATTCAACAATGGAGCTGTAGACCATGCAAGTTTTTATTTAACATGCTGGAAAAAATTGTTGCATTTGTATAACCAACATTTACAAAAATTCCATAAATGTTAAAAGGGAATTGAGGGTTTTTTGATTGTGTTAATTCTGTCTGTCTTGAAAGTTGCTTCGGATGAAAGCGTCTGCTAAAATGATAAATTTAAGCTAAATGTAACACAAAAAAGTGTTTTAACTTAAGTTTTCAGCTAAGGCAAGTAAAGCAACAGGCATCAGAAACCAGTCATAGCCCTGTTCCATTTTACGCATATGACCTTTAAGGACTAGATAAGTTCAGTTCAGTACAGATAATTAATCAGGTTTTACATGAATGGGCCAGCCATACCTCCTCAGGAACCAAAACTAAAGGGTATTTGTCCTCTGTCAGGAAATTGAAGAGACACCAGAGACGGAAAGCATCCTTATCAGATAAAATATTTGTGCCGCTGCTGTCGAGCTGGTAGTTTTTTTTTGATGAAAGAGTCCAGCAGAGTTCATCAACTTCCTCCTTAACGAATGTCCCCTTCACAACCTGAGATCAATCAGAGGGTTTTTAAAAATATCTCTCTCCTCCCTCTCTCTCTTTCTGTCATGTTTGTTTGTGTATGTGTGTGTGTGTGTGTGTGTGTGTGTGTGTGTGTGTGGGCGTGCGCGCTTTGTGACTTTTGGAGGACAGACCAGTACCTTGTCCAGGATGAACTTGTTGAGGTACGGCATATAGCCTTGGCTGGACACTGGACCATCATCGTCATCACTGAAATCTTTATCCAACGCAGCCTGGTCATGAGGGATCTTCAGTACACTGTACAGATTGTGTGACAGGACCTGGGGACAAAACCGTGGGAAACTAATTCCAACTCATATACTAAACAAAGGCTGAGAAAAAAAGTACAAAGAGTGAGAAACAACAATTTCTACTTTCTCAGAGTCACAAAGTTTCACAGAGCTCTGACTGGGTTAAATGGTGAGTTGCACAATGAAAACGCTACGCTGTACAAAATGCATGTTTCCCACAAACTTAGAAGTTGCCAAAGATATAAAGGATGATGTCTGAAGATGAACACTTCCAGTATGTCTATATTCAGTTTCTGAGTGCACACTGTTAAAGATGCTGACACAGAAACTGAAACAGCTGGTGGTGTGTCACTGTATTGTATAGATTTGGCTTTAGTTAAGAGAGAGCTGGAGCTACAGTTTGACTGCAACGAAGGGGTGAGACCTAAAACAAGGCCCCTTTGACTGTAGCTTGCCTCATGAGGCCCAAATCCACTGCAAAGCTTCATAGTGTGAGATGGATTAGAGTCCAATCTTTCTGAGCCTGGGTAAGGAATGTAGTTACACACTCAAAAATCTGGTCACAACATAGACGTGCACAAAATCATGAATGTCCATACATACATAAACACACACACACACACACACACACACACACACCAACAAATTCTAATGGAGTTCTGTGTTTTGGAGCAAATGTATACTTCCTTCCAAACATTCTGCTGCATATAGTTACATCCAAACATATGGAAAATGGAATGTGCCTCAGTTGCTGAGGCTCTGCTAGGTAAGACCACAGAATGTCAGCCCAGAGGCGTCCAAATATGTAGCCTCAACTTTCAAATCTACAGGACAGAAGCGGTAAACCACTCCCACAGCCGTCTTTAGCATTTACAGACATATTTACATCTGTTTTACCTATGATTTTGATGGCCTAGTATAACCAAGTGTTGAGTATTTACAACAGTAAGTTTAAGAAAAGCAATATAAACAAATACAATTATGGGAACAACGCACTATGAAAAACTAATAATGAGAATTATTTCAATTAAGTGGCAATTTAATGAACAATAATCTACAAAAAAAAATGTCCGTAATTTGAAAAAGCTCTAGCGTAACATGGTTACAGTATTCCCAAACCCGAAGTTTAGGTGCCAAAACACAAAGACAGACAAACTATTTTTTTTTATTGCTCATCCCACAGTTATCCCTAAACATGACCTCTCACCTTTAGCTGGGACTTGGATACCTTTCCACTCTTCTCCGTGTCCAAGGAGGTGAACGCATACCAAATACACTTAAGTAGCTCAGCTTTTAGCTCCATGTCTGCTGAGGTAACGCTCTGTTCATTTTGTTTTGCACAGTTCGTTTTTTTCTTCTCTAATTCTCATCAGCACGGGGACTCGACTGTTTCAATACACCTCCCCACATCCTGTCAGCACCTGAGGTACAAGAGCACCCCCTGTCTATAACAAAAACAGTTTCTAACACCTCCTGAAACAACCATAGAATCTGTTATGACAAAACAAGTCGTTTTAGGGTGATCTCATCGTATAGTTTGCCCTAGAGAGCTGGGTACAGTATTTGTTGCCGTGGAGATTTGTTGCTTGAATGGTTTACAAACGGTGCGGTCACGTGCTTAACAAGTTCTTCTCGTTCTTTGCGCAGCTGCTATGTAAATCACAGTTTTCACCTGTAGTTTCAGATTTCAATATTTAGCGTCAGTAAAGCAGACGTCTTAGGATCGATGGATAATCCTTATGCTTATGATCACAATACGATCGGCATAGTCCCACACAAAATGGGAGGGGTCCATTAAGGGGGAAAAAATTAGAACTTTATGTGAAAAGTATGAGGAAAAACTGTGTAAAACAAAGCGCTAAATTCAGTAAACTAAAAAATGGATCGTCATAGTCATACTCCTAATGGGCTGTGCTTCAAATTTCTTCCATCAAATGCCTAATTTCATAGTTCAAACAATCACAGTCCTTCATAACTGCTCACTTACGCATGTTAAATGAGTTAAGTGAACACCAGGAGGCAGTACAGGTAAATAATTACTGTGAGTGGCATGTCCTTCCAGGCTTTACATAGGGCAAGTACCCTAATGTTGTTTTGGCTCATAAAAATATTTCCAGTATAGTTTAGTGCTGCAAACCATTATGTAAATTTTTTTAGAGACTGTACACAAACAGGTTCAGGACTCATACTCACACGTTATCACTGCCAACGCTATCATCAGACGAGGCCTGAAGTGTAAGTTGGCATGTTTTGCTACATTCAAAGTGCTGCTGAGGCCTAAGGACATATCAGACCCTCAACTTGTTCAAGCCTGAATTCTATTCATCATCTTATCTGTGTCTGATCAACCACTAAAAAACAAACCCACAACACATCTCTTCAGAGACAGCCTCTCTCGTCTTGCTGTTTCTCATTTAATTTATGTCAGGACTCTACCTCAGGTGACTCAGAGAAGTAATGAGGCCTCTTCTTTTTTTTCTTTTTTTAAATGAAGCTTTTAATGTCTGCATACAATTCTGATTATAAGTCTCTCTCAGATTTATACGGATTTGATGTATGTTCTTATCATGTGCATATGTTTTTGTAGAGGACTATTAGTACAGCCACTTAGGCCGGCAAAGCAAAGGCAGGCAAGGAAAATTATGACCACAGGCAGCTGTTTACATTTTGTTGAGGCTTTTTTTTTTTTTTTGCTCTCAAGAGGATTCTAAATTCTAACAAACCTGACAGCCAAAGCCATGTGTCTGTCTGCAGTAGATATTTTTGTGAAATTACTGCCTTTACTTGGTCTGAATGATTTTTTTTTGTGGTTACTTAAAACACTTTCTTGTAAAACAGTTATCATTGTGATGCTGCAGATCTATTTTTGTCTGTGGCAAGCTGGTGAAGTCCAGCAACCGTGTTCCCATTCTCTCGTTTCTGTACCCAATCAAATAACCTCGTGTGAACTCAGTCTCTGGGATGTATACAGACACAGAATTCACACAGATATTCACCAATACGCACATACGAACACTTTTACCAGGTTAATCCTCTCCAAACGGACACGGGGACTCTACATCAAAGGCACATCAGTACAGTACAACCAGGGAAGATGCGTCTTAATTATAGCACAGGTCTCATCCTGACAGGGTACGCCTGAATCTGGTGTGAGGTAGAGGAGAACAGACATACACTCCACTACCCCTCCAAAACTCCACCACCGCCTCCTCCCACTAAATTTATCCCAAAGGGTCAGCCAAAAAAAAAAAAAAAAAAAAAAAAAAAAAGGACAAGACGTTTCACATATCAGATAACACTCACATATCACATAACAGTTTTACACAGTTTTTATGTTGGTGTTGTTCTTGTTGTAACACTTTTTTTTTGTTACCAAAAACGTGTCTGCTGAGGGATTAAAATGGTTTTTTGTTTTTTTTTTTTCTAAATTATTTTGTTTCCCTGACCCCCAAAAATGCACAAAGCGTTTTCTTTCCTCATCTTACATTCTGTGTCAAAGTGCTGCAGCGGTGCTCTTCGCTCTTTTGAGATCGTCTTACCTCTGCTCGTCTGATTTTTGAGTGCTGTAGACAGACAGCTCTGTGTGGTTTGGGAGTTGAGAGAGAACCATCTACTTGTCCACACCCTGTCAGAGTGACAAGACTATGATCTAACCTCCGGCACTGTCACCACACACACACATACCGCTCCGCTCGGTTACAATGGATTCATCCTGCTTGCCCCCAAAACCAAACCGCACACTTGACACGCTGAGATTTCCATCAGCGCTCCGGCTACAACGTCGGATGACATGGCTGAAAGAGCGAGGAGACATGTCCGGGCCGACGGGTCTACACGCGTGTTTGTGTGTGCATATGTGTATGCGTGTTTAAGTCATCGCTTCATCAGAAACACCCACCTGGCTCCACACACCTGCATAGGCACACATCAAAACATTATAATGTTATAAAATGTATAATGTCTAAAATACATTATAATGTTTTTGGTGTGCACTTATGCAGGTGTGTGGAGCCAGGTGTGTGTTTGTGAAGGAATGTTATGATATAATACATTATGTTACACACTAATAATAATTCATTTACCAGGTAGTAATTTTTGAATAAGTCATAATGTTGCATTTTGCTACTCCTGTTCTACACTTTAAGGAACTCCAGTGTTACAGAGCTATAGAATGTGGGAGAATAAGCACAGATGTACTCTGTACGGTACATAATACAATAAGATCACAGTAGGATGCTTTCATTCAGCCTTTTGGTTTGTGTAGGCTGTGACTCACTGAAATACTTGTCAGTTCATTCTCACATAAACACATCACTGTTAGTGACCTCAACACATGCCCAAAGGCTGGTTCCAGCTTCACTAATGCTTCCTCCCCGGATTGCTCCTCTCTCCAGCATCAGTAGGCCAGGCCAGTGCCCATGAGAAACGGAAACATGGAGAAGCGTGAGTCTGATAGATGTGTTATTGGTATGTGATATACGCTCCAGGCCGTACCGTGACGCTGTCTCGTCTGTTCAGTTGTGTCTTGTTTTCTCTGGTTCATATCCGCCGCCGATGAGAGACGGCCCTTAAGTTCCAACGGTTCCTCCAAAAAACCTTTATCCAAAACAAATGAGGTCTTCGTGTTTTGACAGGTAGATACAGTAAGGTTGTGTGACATTTGTTGCCGTTGATAATGACAGTTAGAAGGAAACACTTCGTGTTTTTTTTTCCTGTTCTTTTGAATGTACAAGGTGTCCAAAGTAAAAAAAAAAAAAGGTAGTTTCCTTCTATTGGAAGTTTAGACCAGATGTTAAGCTTTGCTAAAACATTTAGCACATTTATATGCACATATATAAGGTCTATAAAACCAGCGAAAGTCCGGGCGGCATGCATATTTACAGTGCACCGATTCTGATTGGCCTCAGCCTCTCTTTTGTCTTTAGATATAAACGTTTCAGAGGAAGAGTATGACAACGCATTACTGGAAAGTTGTGCTTTGAAATTCGAGCTGAATACAATATTCCACTCAAGACACATTAGAAAAGAAGAGAAAAAGGCTCAAATACTAATTATGAGACATATTCCGCTGATGGAAGAGAGGGAATTGAATTTCAGATTAAACACGAGACAGGACTGTGCAGAAACTAAAGCTGAATCCAGTGCCACTGATGCTGACGGTCCACACATGCTGACACAGGCCGATGATTGAGGTTAGCAGTCTTTTCAGTTTTTGCGTGTGCTCAGTGTGTAATAAGGAGGCCATGGATGTAACTAAATAGTGTTCGGCACTGTCAGTACTGTTAATGGCATTAGTACCTGCCTCTTGTGCAGAGTAACAGTTACCAGGCATAGTAAATTCTAAGCAGAGGGAATATGTGCCCAAACCTGTCTTGTGTTTCTACGGAAATCCCATATCAGTTTATATCACACCGATGATAACGGAAATAAACAGTTGAACAAATGGAGATTATAATTGGCTAGAAACCTCTCGAGATGTTAGGTTACCTCATGCAAGAGTTTAAAAGGGTAAAATTCTGACAGTCTCTGCATTCTGTTAGATTTCTGTCTAAGTTGTCAACAAACGGTTGAAGTGGTCTGGACAAAAATAAATAGGATTGAAGTTTTGTCAGTGTTCTGCTCAAATCTGTCAGATAAACAGACTCTGGAGATTGACACACGTTAGCTCCAGGGAACAGTTTATCATTTTCAGATACACTCGTTTTACACACGATTCATCATTATCATACCAGCCTGTCATCACTTTTTATCCAAAAAATCAACATGTTATCTCACCACATATTATCTGTCTCGCATTAGAACAGGATGTGGGAAGGATTTCAAACACTCAAATTATGTTTTATGCAGACAGGGCTCATTACATATTCCATGCCTTTCATTTTGTTCAGTAGTCTTAAAGAGGTGTATTAATAGCCCACACTGGACCGTGAAAGTTTCTTGCTTCGTGGATGGTCTGAATGAATCAATAAACAGCCCATCTTATGATTTAAACATAAACCATTAACAATCGCCTGCTTACAACTGTGTATTTTCTCTAATTTAATAATACCATATGTTTTGCTATCGGTTTACATTTTGGATACCTGGCTTTACCTGTCTGTTTATGCAATCTCCATTTAAGTACATGGAGTATGAGTCCTGCTACGGTAATCTGAACAAACTGCTCTGCTGTCTTGAATAAGATTTTTGATTTTTCTGATCTGACATTGCCTTTGGCACCAGCAATCAACGATGTGTCTGTTTTAACTGTCAGGAGGAGCAGTTACTGGAAATCAGTAAATACAGGCTACAGCTGCCCATCTCTGGCTCAAGTTCTTCCATGTCACACTGTGTTGTAATTTGGACTTAAATACACAACATAAAAAGTATCTGCGACTCATCTTTCCTTTGAAATATTCATACACACACACACACACACACACACACACACACACGCACACACACACACACCTCTCCGTCTATACTGCCACCCCCCTCTTCCATTTGGGTGGGGCCCTTTGAGGTAATAAGAGGTAAGGAGTGAGCATGCAGCTCTCCTGCTCCACTCTGAGCTGATGGAGTACGGTGGGACTGAGGAGTGAATAAGAGGAGCATGAGCACAGGCATTCTCACAGATCTGGAATACAGACAGACAGTCTCTCAGCCGGCCCTTACACTCTCAACACTCTCTCTCCACAGACTCCCACCATACACAGAGCCGTTTCTGTTTCTCTTTTGTCGAATCTAAAAAGTAAGTATCAACCGTGCATGCACAGCCGCGAAGCTTAACTGCTAAGGTATCTTATTTCAAAGGCCCGTTGTTGTTGTTGATGGTGATGACTGGCAATGATATCAGTTTAAACCTAAACTAGGAGATAAAAGAACATTTCCTCCTGCTTTTCTGTTCTCACTCACGTATTAGGTGAGTCACTGAGCTCTGGTCAGTTAACTGACATCTGTTCATTTGTTAGACGCATTTGTAAATTTGATGGAGTCAGATTATCACGTGAGAAATCTCAAGTGAAAACCAAAAGATGTTCATTTTGAGTCAGTTCAGTGGATTGACATACGCAATGTATCAGATGTCCATGTTCATACATTTGTGCGATGTATATTTATAAAAAATAGACACCTGTAACCTGTAGCTCTAAAAACACAGTTCAGGCTAATTGTACAGCAAAGAAAATCTATCGAAAGAGAAAAAAAAATCTGATCAGTCTTCAATACAATATGTTCACATGTGTAGTGGGGGGATTGTCTGTCTCTACGCAGATAAGTTGAGGATGTGGAAAATTCTCATGTTTAGAATGATTGATCCACAAATTTACCAGTGACAGACATTTGATCTAATTTTGCTGAATTTAACTGTTTACAGAACTTTGTTTTAGCTGTCAGCGTTATCGGTACATCATCCCAGACACACCTCTGTCAAAGCCAATGATCGACTTGACGGTTTTAAGAATTAAATGTTTTTGGCAGCCATCGCGATCTCTTTAGGAAACCAAACACCATCTTTAAAGAGAGGGGAATTCCACTTGTCTCATCTCTCTGTCAAAGAGCCAGTCTTGTCTCCTTACACAGAGAGACTGAAGAGGGATTAAAAGTCATTTAAAGATTATTGGGGGAAATTACAGTTCTGCCTTCAGATTTAAAATGTTCATGGCTCCCACAGCTTTATAGCATTAATGGCACATGTATATTTTTTAATTCATAAATCCCTTGGCCACTGAAAGCAATGATCACTTTGTCTGTTTCCTCAGGATGACTGAGATAAGCCCACAATATAATCATTCTGGTTCACACCTAAGACAAATATTGCTGGTTTTTAAGTGAGAGTTGATCGATGTCCCAGGGTACATATAATATCGATGTATGTTTCATTTTTCACATTTCTATTGGCTAATCAAAGCACAGCCAAAACATTAAGTGTTACAATGTAATCACATAATAATTTACTGAATAAGTAGTAAGTGTTGTAAGTGTTACAATGCTTTGTAATCTCAGCTTACTTTTTTCAATCTCAACTTTTATTGTACATCTTGTTGAAAATTTTGGTGCAAACTCTTTATGTTAAAATCTCTGTTTGGTGCCTGGAAGTGTTTGTCTAAGTAAGCTTTTTATTCTGATCATCTAAACAGCAACTGAAAGAAGCAAGAAGACGAGGCAGGAGTATATTCCAGTCAACAAATCGGGATGAATTTCAAACCTGACCCTACATCCATCTGAAAAAAAAAGTCCTCAGATGAGAAACCTTAACAATGTTCAAGGGGCGTCATTAAACAGAATTTAAAGTTGGCTTTAAGTTAATCTCATAATTCTTTCCCTTAATTGAAAGAAGATGTGGAGAAGATGTGTCCTGATGATAGTCCACTAGTGCAACCTTTTAAAGGTTTCCAAATAGCATTGTGCTGGTGATTTTTCTTACCTGTGAGTGAATTACTTCTTTTACATTAATGTCTTGTTCAGCCAGGACAAGTCTATCAAGGTAAGACCGCCAAACCATATTTTTTAAAGGTGACTTACTCTTTTTAATCATTATCGGCGTTACTCAAGAGACAAATTCAGACTGCTTTCATCTGGAAAGGGCAAGATACCTCTCCCCATCATGAACTCATCTTTCTCACCTTCATTTGTGGAACAGCAGCATGGCTTCCTGAGCGGGGGCAGTATCCAATGTCAAATGGCTCCCTCTAGTGCACACAGAGGAAATCACAGCTGCTCGCAGCGACACTCGGGTAGTGATGCTATCAGCCACTGTGTGCCGTTCCTTTTCTACCCTGCCAGGGTAGAGCCAAGTTTTTTTGATGGTTCATACCGAGGAGGTCCCACGTTTCTTTCTTACCTGCCACCTTTCCACAGTCGATTCGGGGCGTATGAGTGCCCCTACGAACCTGCGTTCATCCAGAAACGCAACGAGAGGGAACGCCAGCGAGTCAAGTGTGTTAACCAGGGCTACGCTAAGCTAAGAGATCACCTGCCGGGGGCTTCCGGTGAGAAACGCTTGAGCAAAGTGGAAACTCTGCGAGCTGCCATTCGTTATATAAAGTATCTGCAAGACTTGGTAGCAGGGCATCCATCCAAAGGGAAACAGGAGCGTGAAAGCCCAGAGAGTAAAGCCTCCAGGCTAGACAGCTTAGGCTTCAGCGATGGAGGATCTCCTCATTCACTGTCTGTTTCCTCCTCTCCTGATCTCTACAGTGAGGAGTCTGAGAGCTCTGGGAGCTAAGGTCTACAGACACAAGCTCATCAGTATGGGCAGAAAATGGAAGGACATAAAGAAAAAAATTCTCAAAAAATCTCAAACGTCTGAAATTCCACTGCACCATGTTTTTTTTTTTTTTTTTAACTGTATTTTACCAATGTTTGTGAAATATGTACTTTGAATTTGTTTGTGCTCTGAAGTATGTACAGTAGCTCCGTCTTATGTATAGTTGACTTGCTAGTGTATTACAACAATATCAAATGTCTCTGACCAGCAATTTCAAATAGATGTTTTTGTTTTCTAGAGCTTTGGTGTACACAAGTGTTCTGGATCCCCTTTTTGGCATGTTACATATACTCAAGTGAAACTGTACACAAATATTGGTGTCTATAATATCCACTGTTGTGATTTTGCCACTTTCATTTTGTTGCACCCATACCTTCAATCTTCACTCTCAAATTGAGATTTAGAGAAATGAAACAGACACAGACTCAAGAACTTTAATAAGAACTGTAAATATCAAACAAACCGTGTTTGAACAAGAACACTCGCAAGTATTTAGCTCATTTAAACACTAAAAACTCAGGACAGCATGTGCTATTTCCATATATGTATGGAAATGTGGTATACATGTATGCAAATATATGTATGTGATGTTGTTCAGATTAGGGCTGGACCTCAAACTGGAGGCGGCTGTTTGGTTAATTGCGAGATGACCATGAATTCCTAACCAGCATGATAACAGTAACTGCATGAACTCTCCATCAATGCTCTAATCAACAGAGAAGTTGAAAGGAGTTGCGAAAAACTGGCGGCCATCACAGCTTATAAACAAATGGTTTACAGTAATTAAAAGGCTTTGTACAGATAACATTGTTTTGACAATGAAATTTCATGTTTCACAAGCAGGTCCTTTCATATCTGTGGCCAAGTCCATGTAACACCTCCTCTACCACCACCACCACCTCCTCCCCCAACACTGAGTGACAATCATTGTCTATATTTATTCTCTAAGCAAACCAGCTGCTCTGCTGACCAAATCCCTTCCCAGAGGAGGAGTCCTCTCCTGCTCCCATAGTGGAGAGTATAACAGTTAGGGAAAGAAAAAGACAGAGAGAAAGTGACTGGGAGAGAGAGAGAGAGAAAGAAAGAGGGCGGATAGAGGGAGAGAGAGCGGGAGAAGGGTAGAAGAGACAGAAAAGTAGGGGCCTCTGGGGACATACAGCACCTCATACCAGTGCTCATACACCAGAGCACAGGCACTCTATTGCTGCACACTCCAGTGAGGACCATCAGGACAGGGAGTTTAACACTGCAGCTCAAACAAGATGGAGGCAGGCAAAGAGGCCCCCATGAGCTCCTTTATCATGGACGAGGAGACGCTGAAGAGGAAGCAGAGGGAGAAGTTGAAGAAGTTGCAGGCGACAGGCGGAAACCCTCGGCCTGCCCGTTCCCTCTTCTTCCTCACGCTGAAGAACCCCTTCCGAAAGGCCTGCATAAGCGTTGTGGAGTGGAAGTATCCTTTCTGATGTTCCTCGGTACTTTGGTCGATCCACATCGTGTTATATGGTCATTTGATGTATTTTGGTCCATGTTGGATGGGTCAGGTGGAGTTGATTTAAATACGTGTGATGGACCTGGACAGTTTATCTGCTATTAATATTTCCAAGCTTTCTTCAGATAAAAATCTAACCTGACTTTAAGAAATGGAAACTTCTTCAGAGACTTTGTAGAGATGGTACTTATGTCTTCCACGAGGCAGTACAGGGACCATGCGAACGACCCACTGAGAGATATTGTTATTATGTAGGAGGAGAATAAACCTATGTCGTAATGTAAACATTTTACAGACTGGTATCAGGAGAGTGTGATGCTCCTTGTTTGACGAGAGATCTTTAATTTGGATGTTTACTTTTGAGTGTGACTATGGACTTTCAGCTGTAGATTGAAATGTGGACATGTGGACCCGTAAAAGACGAACTCCATCATGGTATTCTGAGGGGAGCAGCTGTCCTCTCTGGTCAGAGCCTAAAAACAGACACACTAAGCTGATAGAATTCTGTCTGTCACACAGACCCCAATAACAGACTTGGACAGTAACCAAGCGTGATCTATCAGTGAGTCTCTTTGAACATACACAGGGAGCAAATACTAATGACTGGCTTTTCAGTGATAAAGTTCCTGATCAAAGGCGACAACACAACAAGGTCAAATTCTATAGTAAAAGCCATGTCGTCACCTGAACGTATCTGAACATTTGTCTTTTTAGATTCAGAGAAATTTTTACTTTTGGATTTGAAAATGCTTGTTCAGGTTTTCCTGATAATTATTTATCTCCAAAGTTTTAAAGACAGTTTCCTTTAAACACGACTCATTAAATATGAGTATAACTGTTTAGAAGTGCAGTTGGTAGTTAGACATCTGTGTTAAAATATAGAGTATAATTCATATATATCAAATGACATGTACAGATGAGTTCATCTTTTCTATTCTCAATGGTCTACCACCACAGTATTGTAGAGTGAGCAAAAGTTGATCTTTCTGGCCAAATATGGTCTCAGCACAGCTTTTCTCATTGTCCTTTTCTGCTTCAGTGACGGTTATCCATTTGGATGACATTTGATTGAATTCCATAAATACAAACATCTAAATCTAAACATGAGATGTAAATATTATTTAAATAGCAGTTATACCAATATCAGCATTAAGAACATTACATCCTTTGTATATTTATAACACGTAACAAAACCTCAAAACCCCCTCAGTTAATTTTCCATGACTTCTGATCTCAGACCCTTTGAAATCATCATCCTATTGACCATCTTTGCCAACTGCGTGGCACTGGCTGTTTTTATGCCCATGCCAGAGGAAGACACCAACAATACCAACAGTAACCTGGTAAGTGTCCCCAACACCTTGATCAAACTGGGTGGCATGGAAGCCAGAGCTCCACCAGTTAGGCAGACTGCTCACACTAAGATAGCTAGTTATAAAGCAGCTGTAGTAGCTGTGACAGAGAGGGCAGTAGATACAGAGCCTTTCAGGCTGTGCCGTGGAATTGGGTTGGAGGGACTGTGAATAAACCAGGGGACCAGAGGAACTCTGGGTGGAATGTACACAAGACTCAGTTAGCATGGGCTAAAGAACACGGAGGCATCTACCAACAGTTACTCTGGCCAGAGCTATTTGGCAAGGCTAATGCAACTAACCATCACTATCCAGTTTGTGCCTTCACAAACTTTAACAAGGGATATCTGTTGTTTGCTCTGACTTACTAAAATCCTTGTCACCTCCCAGCTCTTTCTCTCTCTCTTAAACACACACACACACACACGCACACACACACACACACACACACACACACACACACACACACATACACACACACACACACACACACACACACACACACACACACACACACAGAGCATTCTTCAGTAAGATTGTGTTTCTGTTAACTATGACACCTATGTCTTAACACCTATTTACTGTACAGAAGTTTGAGTTCATCTTCAATTCAGTGATATTGACTGGTCCACACAATGTGCTGCTCTTACTCTGTGTTAAATGAGAAAGTCAATATTGACTTTCATACATCATCATTCCTTGTATAAGGCAAGATTCACCCAGGGGCCAAATAAGTAATATGACTCTTTAATGACTGACATAGCACTAATTGTTACATAATACCAGCAGGTATGTACCAACCTGTTTTGGGGCAGAAATTTGATATACTGTGCATACAACATTCAAAACGTAAACTGTGTTGCTCAAATGAGATGATTTTTTTGTAATAAAAAAGGTTTGTAGTTTCTATCAGACAGGAAAATACAATTTGTTCACTGACACAGTATAACAAAGAATGTAGACAGAAATAGACTATGTTTACTATGTCACAGTATGCCAAAATATTTCACAATATGTCTGTTTACTTTTTGGTTGACTACTGAGTGAAATATGCCAAGCTAAACTGTAATTAAAATATGAGGAGATCTGGTACATTGGAATTACTCCAATCCCAAACCCCCCACCAAAAAAAAACCCCAAAACAAAACATATTTTTGATGGAAATCTTTGTTTCCATTTTCAGTCTGGTTTGACGTTGCAGGTCACCAATGGAATGTGAGTTTGCGAGGACATTAGTAAAGTGGAGCATAGTAAAGCTGATATCATTGTGAGTGTGAATTTAGCTCCTGGCCGGCTTCTCCAGTAAAGCAACAGAAGGGAGCTTTGTTCACACCACAGGAATGACTGGAGCTTTATAAACGCCCCCCTGTAGCGTGCACAGTGTGGGTGTGAGTGGCCCTGCAGAATGTCCTTGACCCAGGTGATTGAGACGAGCAGGTGCTCCTGCCAACACTCTCTCGTTTTTTTTTGCCTGTGTGTCTAAAGGCTTTATATTTAGACCATCTCTGAATCCACACAACACACACGGATGGCGTGTGATAATGCCACGACGGCCCTTTGAGTAATCAATACGTGTGACTATGTGATTCTGCTGGTTAATGGCAAGGCTGTGATGTGTTCGTATGTATGGTGCCTACCATTGTCTATGAGTGTGCACGCGAATGAGTGTATGTATTTGTTAGTGGTGCCCCAGATAAATATCTAATCACTCCAACACATATGCCCATTTTAAACAAGTGGAGCTTCGTTTTCCAAATAAAGTATCAAACCTGAAATAGATCACAATGTTGCTGAGAGATCTATTTTCTTATTAACACCATGTCTGGTTGATCTTGATGTGCCATGAGGAATACAAGAGAGGGGACTATAGTAAGAAAGACACCAATGCCTGGGAATCTGCGGCGTAGCACATGTATGTTATTCAATGGATACCAGTCCTGTAACAGGAGACGGGTGACATGACAGACTATGTCCCTACAGGTCTCCCTTCTAAGACATACATATACAGGGTCATGACACTTCATAAAGATACAGACGAATATAACCAAGACTTAACATTTCGCTGACGTTGTGTTAATAGTCAGCGTTCATGTAATGGTGAAGCTATGGCGTGAATCTGTTAAGTTAAATTAAGTTTTGTCAAATAAATGATGACTAATATTGTTTTGTGGTGGACTTTTTTTTAGGAAAGCCTGGAATATATTTTCTTGATCATTTTCACACTGGAATGCTTCCTGAAGATAGTGGCGTACGGATTACTCTTCCACGCAGACGCCTACTTACGGAACTGCTGGAACATATTAGACTTTGTTATTGTGACCATGGGGTAAGCACGCATAATCAAATTAGAGTTAAACACCATACATAATGGTGCATTTCACATACTTCTGATGAAACTCACCGGGTCTGTGGTCTCTCCTCCTCAGGCTCTTCACCATAGTTGTGGATTTCATCAATAACATCAGTGGAGTTGAGGCTCCAGTGGAGCAGAAAGGAGGGGGCTTTGACATGAAGGCCCTGAGAGCTTTCAGGGTCCTGCGGCCACTCAGACTCGTCTCAGGGGTCCCCAGTAAGTTTAGCGGAAACAGGAGAGTCTACGCTGCACACTGTTTGTGTCGTTGACAAAGTATGGTACTAAACCGAACCTAGGTCGTAGACAATTTCTTACCTTAACCCTGCCCTTTAAATTTTCATTCTATGTAAAATAGTCTACGTCTTTAAGCCTGCATTGATGGGAATAACAACAATGAAAAAAACTTTAGAAATCTACTGAATCTACATATCTTTCATCAACTTTGTGAAAATCTGTTTGTGTCTTTACCCTAGGCCTTCAGGTGGTTATGAGCTCCATTTTAAAGTCCATGCTGCCCCTCTTCCATATCTCCCTGCTGGTGTTCTTCATGGTCACCATCTATGCCATAGCAGGCTTAGAGCTCTTCAAGTGCAAGATGCACAAAACCTGTTACTACACTGGCACTGGTAAGAAATTACTGTAAGCAGAAATGGACACCTAATCTATACCAACACTGGATACTGCAGTCTCCAAATCCATACAAACATAATCCATACAAAAAAAACCAGACCATTCTTCTGCATCAGGCTATCGTAAAGTTCCTCTACCTGTGTTTATGCGGTATTGATTCCAAGTCATTGAAATACTGTGAACCTTCTTTCATGAAGATATCATTGCCACTGTGGAGAACGAAAAGGCGTCCCCCTGTGCCCAGGCAGGAAACGGCCGTCGCTGCACAATGAACGGCACCGAGTGCAGGGCAGGCTGGCCTGGGCCCAACAACGGAATCACTCACTTTGACAACCTGGGTTTCTCCATGCTCACTGTGTACCAGTGCATCACCACTCAGGGCTGGACAGACGTCCTCTACTGGGTCAGTCTTGGCACCAAGATAGTTCTAACTGCTATAACACGTGCATTCTTCAGTAATGAAGTCTTTATAACCTGTTAAAATACAAGCGGGTTTGTTTCACCCACCCCATCCCTCTTTACTTCCCCCTCTCCGCTTCCCATTGTCTCCCTCTGTCTGTGTAGGTGAACGATGCTATAGGGATGGAGTGGCCCTGGATGTACTTTGTGACACTCATTTTGCTGGGCTCTTTCTTTGTGCTCAATCTAGTCCTGGGTGTCCTGAGTGGGTAAGCTGATGCTGACTGAAAAATCTGTGCGACATTACTCATCGATCTGGAGTTGTGTGCTATTTGAACTTTCCCTGTTAGGCTCCTTTGATCAATATTTTAAAGTATGTCATCTGTGACATGCATGAATGAATAATTTCATCGCTACATTTAAGAGGTGTGTTGTATGACGTATTAAAGCTTAAATCATCAAAGACATGTTCTCATGTCCTCTGGTTCTCTCTCTCTCACTGTGTCAGCGAGTTCACAAAAGAACGAGAGAAGAGCTCAAGAAGCGGAGAGTTCCAGAAGCTTAGAGAACGGCAGCAGCTTGATGAGGACCTGAAGGGCTATATGGAATGGATCACCCAAGCCGAGGTTATGGACAATGACCAGGAGGGTCAAGGTGCCTCTTACTATTTAATATTCATTATGTTCTCTATTTCATTATCATAGTTTTTTTTCTCAGCCCTCTCACTCAATTTGAGCTCAGAGACACGCTATAAAATCAGTCTGAAATCAAAATGAGCGGTATCATTTGTGCAGCATACATATGGCTCTACGCACAATACAGTCAGTATATTCATATGTAATGCTTCTTCAATAGGACTTTTGCCTCTCACTGAGGGGGGCTCAGAAGAGAGCTTGTTTGAGATTGAAGGACTCAACCATCTGATGTTCTATGTGTGAGTAAAACAAACATTCTAACAGGCTGAGCATCCAGCTGTTCTCTTTAACAGCTAACGTTTCATTAGCATGAAACCCATTAAAAACAGTTATGGGTCAGCAAATGACTCTCCTACAGGTGCAGTGAAATTTGTATAAGGCACTTACATCTTGTTTCCATTCAGACGTCGTGCTCGTCGCTGGAACCGTTTTTTCAGGAGAAAGTGTCGCACCTTCGTGAAATCCAAGTTTTTTTACTGGCTTGTCATCTTGCTGGTCTTCCTCAACACCCTGGCTATTGCCACTGAGCATCACCAGCAGTCCGAGTCCCTGACTAACCTACAAGGTCAAGTATGACCTAATTGTATTTGTGTCATGTTACATTACATATTTTTGTAAGACGTTCAGTGAATGACGATATATTTTTATCTTTTCCACAGACAACGCAAATAAGGTGCTGTTGTCCCTGTTTGCGGTGGAGATGTTCCTGAAGATGTATGCCTTGGGCCTGCCATCTTACTTCATGTCTTTGTTTAACCGTTTTGACTGTTTCGTTGTCTCTGTGGGCATCCTGGAACTCATCCTAGTGCACATGGATGTCATGTCCGTCATGGGCATATCTGTGTTACGTTGCATTCGACTGCTGCGCCTTATCAAAGTCACCAAGTATGTGCAACACATAAATAGTCCCATTAAAAATGATCCTAAATAGTCTTTAACTTCTCAGTCATGATTGATTGTCATTTGACTAGCGTCAGGAGTTCTTTGGTATACTTTTGTGTCATATTGTGACATTCAGATGCCCAGTTTTAGTCACCATAATCTGTACAATTCTGTGGCTTTGTCTCAGGTACTGGACATCACTTAGTAATTTGGTGGCATCCCTCCTGAATTCAGTCCGCTCCATTGCCTCCCTTCTCCTGCTCCTCTTCCTCTTCATTGTCATTTTTGCTCTCCTGGGAATGCAAGTGTTTGGAGGAAAGTTCAACTTCCCTGACCAGAAAATTCGGCGAAGCAACTTTGACAACTTTCCCCAGGCTCTGATCACTGTCTTCCAGGTGTGTGTGAAATGATGGAATGCAATTAAATATCCACTAAGGCTCTATTAAAATGGTGCATTTGCATCACCAGAGCCTCACTGCTTTCTGATTATTCAGTACGACTCAATCTGAACACTGAGATTTCTGCTTCTCCTCATCTGTAGATCCTGACTGGAGAGGACTGGAACAACGTGATGTATGATGGCATTATGGCCCACGGTGGCCCAGCAATACCAGGGATTCTTGTCAGCATTTACTTCATCATCCTCTTCGTTTGTGGAAACTGTATCTTTCATCCGACTGCTGTCATTATACTGTAACTCTGTGTGTGTGTGTGTGTGTGTGTGTGTGTGTTTCTGCTTGTTAGACTGGAAATGTATTTGTATGGCTTTATAAAAGATATTCACATTATTTGAGTTTTTGCCTTGAGCCTCATCATACAGACATTCTTCTGAATGTATTCCTGGCCATTGCTGTTGATAATCTAGCAGAGGCGGAGAGCCTGACCTCAGCTCAGAAAGAGAAAGCAGAGGAGAAGAAGCGGAAAAAATTGCTAAGGTAATTGACAGGTTCAGAAGATCAGTTCTGGCAGACCCTGATGTGAAAACCCAATTAACAGTTTATCTGTCTTCCTCAACTCCTCCTGTTACATTCAGAGCTAACCTCCCAGATAAGGCCGAGGAGGAGAAAGCACTGATGGCTAAGAAACTGGCAGACCAGAGAGCCAAAACAGAGGGAATACCTACGACAGCCAAGGTCTGTACATTTAATCTGACAACTGCTACTTAAGACTACATTATAACGCTAACATCGATTTGTATCATTATTACAGGTGTCATAACACATTGTTACACCACTATAACCTTTTTTACAACATGAGACTATGGTATATGTGATGAGCGTACGTTTGATTCAGAGGTTTTAGTTTAACTTACTTTAATGTGTACTTTTGACAGCTCAAGGTGGATGAATTTGAGTCAAATGTGAATGAAATCAAGGACCCCTTTCCTCCTGCCGATTTTCCAGGTAAAGTTGTAGTTTGTTCAGGACAAGATTCAAATTTACCAGGGTATTCTGAGATATGTTACATGACATTCCTTCTCTGGGTTTATTTCAAAGGTGATGATGAGGAGGAGGAGCCAGAGATTCCTCAGAGTCCAAGACCTCGACCAATGGCAGACCTGCAGCTAAAAGAGACAGTGGTTCCAATGCCAGAAGCCAGCTCCTTCTTCATATTTGGACCACAAAATAAGTCTGTGTCAGACTTTAGTAATTTTTTTGGCAATTTACTTGTTTTTTTTTTTCTTCTGTAAGTAAGAGAATGTCTATGCTGACAGTGAATCTCTTCTTCTCCCACTCTCAGGTTTCGAAAGCTGTGTCATCGCATCATCAATGCCACCACATTTACCAACATCATCCTCCTCTTCATCCTGCTCAGCAGCATCTCTCTGGCTGCTGAGGACCCTATTGACCCTATGTCCTTCAGAAACCAGGTGCCCCGGAGACAACTTCTCTTCAATCTTTCTAATTTTTTATTTCTTTCTCTGGTTTCTCCATTATTCCCCGCCTTTAGTGAAAGAAATTTGAAATGTACAGCTCTTGTTGGCCATAGCTGGCTAGTAATATTTGTAAGCTCGGTACACATTGCAGACACATTGCTACACAGATCCATCACTGCATCACGATAATTTAATGTATTCATTTCTGCTACAGGTTCTGGCTTATGCGGACATTGTGTTCACCTCAGTATTTACAGCTGAGATTGTGCTCAAGGTAATAATATTCATAGTCATGCCCATATTTGAGCACAGCTTTTGGTGGAAACGTACTGACTTAATATTCCTCTGTCATTCCCTTCTTTCACAGATGACCACTTATGGTGCCATCCTACACAAGGGCTCTTTCTGTCGCAATTCATTTAACATCCTGGACTTGATAGTCGTTGGTGTCTCTCTGCTGTCGATGGGAATGGAGTGAGTGAGGAAAAACTTGTACTTGTCACCACTGTGTGTCATTTAATCATTTCACAGCAATTAATCACTAGAACATTGTCTTCCAATTCCAGTTTGCTAATGCTGTTGTCCAGTTGCAATGCAACAGAATTTCAATTTAACTCAGTGGTATTATCTTGGTGTTTTCTCAGAGGTGATTAGGGGAACCATAGTGTTGTTGTAATCACACAAGATTAGACTTGTTTTGTGTGCTTGTCCCCATACTTTCCCTGTCACTGCAGGTCAAGTGCCATCTCCGTGGTGAAGATTCTGAGGGTGTTAAGAGTCCTGAGACCTCTGAGGGCTATAAACAGAGCCAAAGGCCTTAAGGTGATCCCATTCAGATCACCAGTTCATCTCCAGTTCTCCTGAGGCTTTGATGTGGGTTTAAAGCGAAAGCTGATATTCTCCTCTCTTTTTGTAGCATGTGGTTCAGTGCGTGTTTGTGGCCATCAAGACTATTGGAAATATAGTGTTGGTCACCATGCTCCTTGACTTCATGTTTGCCTGCATAGGAGTCCAGCTGTTTAAAGTGAGTATTTGACATGAAGTGAATGAGAAGTCTCATGCAGAGGATCGAGCTGAGACATTAGAGTGAGCTATGGGTAAATTTATTTTTCTTTTCTGAAGGGGAAATTCTACGCTTGCACAGATCCACTCAAGATGACTGAAGAAGAGTGCAAGTAAGTTTTCATTCTTTCTTCTTCTTTTTCATTTTAATGCCTTTATCAGACGTCTTAGTTTGACTTTCTCTACATCTTGTCCCACTTAAAATCTTCACATTTATTTTGTAAGGGGAACATTTATAAAGTACCAAGAGAATGCTCTCCACGACATGGTCATCCGCAAGCGGGAGTGGATTAACAGTGACCTAAACTTTGACAACGTCCTGAATGGGATGCTGGCTCTCTTCACCGTATCAACATTTGAGGGTTGGCCGAAGTATGTCATTTAATCAGGAAATAATTGTTCATTTTGTACACATCTCTGTATAAGATACACCTAGGACAGTGGTTTTAAACTCCAGTCCTGGGGACCCCTGTCCCGCACATCTTTGTTTTAACCCTCCATTATCACAACTAATTCACTTAATCAAGAGTTTGATGATTAGTTGATCAGTGGAATCAGGTGCACTGGTGCTAAGCTGAAACAAAGAGAGCCCCTAGGACAGTGGAAAGCCATTGACCTAGGACTATACAGGACACGGCAAGTCTCTAAATACTGTCACACCATACAGACCTAACTCTTGTCTCCCTGTCTTTAGGCTGCTGTACAAGGCCATAGATTCAAACATGGAGGATGTAGGGCCTGTCTACAACAATCGAATCGAGATCTCAATCTTCTTCATTGTCTACCTCATCCTCATCGCCTTCTTCATGATGAACATCTTTGTAGGCTTTGTCATTGTCACCTTCCAGGAACAAGGAGAGCAGGAATACAAGAACTGTGAGCTGGACAAGAACCAGGTACACTGCATAACGCAACAATAATTAAAACCAGGTCAAGTGAACTCACTCCTTGGTTACACATTCCAAACTTACTTAAAACTTGTTTCACGCTCTAAAATTAGCTTTGAATGATCCCATATTAACATTACTTGCTCTCTTTGAATTTCAGCGTCAGTGTGTGCAGTACGCTCTCAAAGCCCGGCCTCTTCGATGTTACATTCCTAAGAACCCGTACCAGTACCAGGTGTGGTACATAGTGACGTCCTGTTATTTTGAATATCTTATGTTCCTCCTCATCATGCTGAACACCATGTGTCTGGGCATGCAGGTAAGATCACAGTGACCATCTCCACCACTCATACAAACATGATCTCTTGTCAGCAATGGAAAATCTGAGTATGACATACAGACAGCATTTATGGCATTGTTTATGACAATATCATAACACAGAGAGATAGTTGATAATGGCAGTCAGTGTCTGTCATTTCCAAACTCTGTTTCTCTCCAGCACTGTAACCAGTCTGATCACGTGACTCACCTCTCAGATATGTTGAATGTTATCTTCACTGTACTCTTCACTGTGGAGATGATTCTCAAACTCATGGCCTTCAAAGCTAAGGTGAGACACCAAAGGAACCTTTTTCCAGACTGAGCAATGGAAAGTGTTTTACGGTCTGAAACCCTCCTCACTGAATGTCCCTTCACCTTGACAGGGCTATTTTGGAGACCCGTGGAATGTCTTTGACTTTGTCATTGTTGTTGGCAGCGTTGTTGACGTCATACTGAGTGAGATTGATGTAAGTATCAATGCGGTGACTAACATTTTCCATTTTTTTCTAACCGGTAAAATCACACTGACATGGTTACTGAGAAAATGCTGAGAGTTTTATTTTGAGTTGGATGATTGAGTTTGGAATGTGTTTTTCCAATACTCCGGTCCAGAGACACACAAACCAGGCACCCCTGTCAGCTCTTCATTCCAACTCTAGCACAGACGAGATGGTCAGTACCTTTAAGTGTATCTCCCCCAGCTATGCCTCAGTCTGATCCACTGCTCTGTTGTATTGGTCACACAATCTACAGAGTCATTCCAACACACATCCCATTACAGTGCTCCATACTCCCATGCATTGCCTCCTTCATCCACACATTCTCCTCCACCTCCTGCCGTGTGCTCATGATGCTTTCATTTCTGTCCCAAAAGCAGACGGTCATATCAAAGGCATTCATAAGCCAATTTGTGCCAGCGACTGTATCCAGCTCCATAATGGAGTGGAAAGCTTTTCTTATTCTCTCTGAGATGCCGTCGGGATTTTTGTCTTGAGAGGAACTCTCTCCCTCCCCCCTCATGTTGTCTCTGTGTCCATCTCTCCTGAGCACTCAGCACAAACACCCATGTCTGATACTTGGCTTGGCACCACCACTGTGTCCCACAGAGCCCCGATATTTTCTCTCGTAAAAGTTCATCCACCTCCCATTTTCTCATTTTCCTCTTACAGGCTGCCTTGGCCTCACAAGGAGGACTCTACTGTCTCCATGGATGTGCAGTAAGTGTCTATCAGCACTTCATGCATTCTCCCAGTCAGAGTTGTTAACTGGAGGAATTACAAAGTGGTATTAGCAAATTCAAACTTCATCCATTGCATAACAGAAATTTTGCATGCATATTAAATATTGATATATAAATACATATATATTAAATGTTAAAGAAAAACACTTTCAAAAAAAAAAAAAAAGGAAAACATTTTCCCTTGTGCATTTAATAGTCAAAGAACTCCACTACTTTGTCAACGATTTAACACCTATCATATTTGAAAATGAAACTATTGATTTGTGTCCACAAGGAAATATTTCAACTACAACTGTATTTTACTTTGTCAGGAGGTGAATCCAATGCAAGCTATAGCTGTAAGTATTTTCCATCTTAATTTCCTACCGTGTGTTTCTGTTGTTCTGAATAAGTTCATTAACTATATTATGTTGAGGTAAATTCTAAATTCTAAATACTGTTTTTGATTTTGATCTCCACAGGAGTCAGAAAATGCTCGTGTGTCGATCACATTCTTCCGTCTCTTCCGAGTTATGCGTCTTGTGAAACTTCTGAATCGCTTTGAGGGAATCAGAAATCTACTGTGGACATTTATTAAGTCTTTCCAGGTACGTTGTTCAATGAGGACAATTAATCTAGCACAACAGATAAATGATGAATCAGCCTTGAAACAAACTGCAATACAGAAATCAATGCATAGCTTGCTATTCACATGTCTGATTTCTGACCTATTTTTGCATCCACTGTAGGCCCTTCCCTATGTGGCCCTACTCATTGTGATGCTTTTCTTCATCTATGCTGTCATTGGGATGCAGGTAAAGACCAAATTAATCTTTGCCATCACCTGGAGATAAGCCTGCAGGCATGTGTAAACTGACCACAAGTCCATGTTTTTACAGGTGTTTGGTAAAATTGCGCTAATAGACGGCACACAGATAAACCGGAACAGCAATTTCCAGACATTTCCGCAGGCAGTCCTAGTGCTTTTCAGGTGAGAACACCACCTAGACCATGTGCAACTCACTGCTTCATTGGTTTGTAAGCTTTGCACACATCAGAATATATTCACCCGGTTTTACTGAAGCCTACCTGAACTTGTGCAGGTGTGCCACAGGTGAAGCCTGGCAGGAAGTCATGCTGGGCTGTATGTATGGGCAACGCTGTGACCCTAAATCAGACTACCTTCCAGGAGAGGAGTACACCTGTGGTGCCAACTTTGCCATCCTCTACTTCATGAGCTTCTACATGCTCTGTGCTTTCTTGGTAAGACAAACATACAACATTTATTACATTTAAAGCCAATGTTCACACACGCGAGTGTTTATACTAAATATCTTTCACTGCAGATCATCAATCTATTTGTGGCAGTAATCATGGACAACTTTGACTACCTAACTCGAGACTGGTCCATACTGGGACCACACCACTTGGATGAGTTTAAAAAAATTTGGGCAGAATATGATCCAGAAGCCACGTGAGTAAAAGAGTTTATGAAGTTCCAGGCTTCTTAAAGGCAACTAAATTGTGAATTCATCTGCAATTAATTTCCTCCCTGTAGAGGATATTATCTTAGAAAATCAGTTGTTGGTTCTACTTAAAGTCAGGTATTTGAACATTTAAAAATTTCTTCATTTCACTTACTTTTGACATTTAATTTTCCATTGTTTAATTTCATGTCAATCTTGATAAAGTGGGAGAATCAAACATCTTGACGTGGTGACACTGCTGAGGAGAATACAACCACCTCTAGGTTTTGGAAAGTTCTGCCCACACCGTGTAGCTTGTAAGGTGAGATACTCATAAAAGCTCTATCACTGAAAGAGGGCAGAAGGTTGTCTAATTTCCATTCAGAATTCTCTAATTCTGTAACTTTTGCTTTGTATTTTCCCAGAGGCTGGTATCCATGAACATGCCTCTAAACAGCGATGGTACAGTCACCTTTAATGCTACTTTGTTTGCCTTGGTCAGAACAGCCCTAAAGATTAAAACTGAAGGTAAATCTACTCCCTCTTTATTAACACACACAGTCATGGACATGATGAGCATCCAAGTGTTCGTGTATGTACCATCTGTATCCATGGTCCATACTGTAATGCTGGATGTGGATTATTGTCAAATGGTTTAGGTAACTTTGAACAAGCAAATGAAGAGCTAAGGGCAATTATTAAGAAGATCTGGAAACGAACAAGTATGAAGCTACTGGACCAGGTCATTCCACCCATTGGAGGTGAGCGATACCTCATAGGAGTTAAATTTTAACTACATAAATTGGAATTCGTGCATCAACTGTCCATCCTGTCAAACATCTATTTTTCTCAGTCAAAGAATAGTCTGAGTGTTCATGTTTGTGTTCTATTATAATGCAGCTGTCTGTTTTGATGCGTGTCTTTGAATTGTCTGCATTTAATAAATCCTTCATTTCAGATGATGAGGTGACTGTGGGGAAATTCTATGCCACCTTCTTGATCCAAGATCACTTCCGAAAGTTTATGAAGCGTCAGGAGGAGTATTACGGTTATCGCCCCACCAAAAAGAAAAACACGACGGAGATACAGGTAACCTCTTGCATCTCCACTTGATCAAAAACAACTGTCCAGCATGTCTCTTTTCGCATTGAATTTTTTTTTTCCTGCACAGTCCTCACCTGTCCTCCTCCACTCATTTCTCAGGCTGGCCTCCGAACCATTGAGGAGGAGGCTGCTCCAGAACTACAGAGGGCGATCTCAGGAGACCTCATGGCAGAAGAAGAGATGGACCGCGCCATGGAAGAGGCAGCCGAGGAAAACGTCTTCAGAGTGAGTAGACAAGGACTGTTAACCCTGAATGACAAAGAATAGGAAGCGAAAGTGTTTATGTTGGTTTAAGTTGTACCACTTAATTCATGAATGTTTCTGTCCCACTGGATATTTGCCTTGTAAACAGCGAGCAGGAGGTCTTTTTGGGAACCATGTGGACCCGTTTAGTATGGAGCATGGGTCGCCACTGTCAAACCAAGCGACCAGCCAACGCCCTCTGCAAATTGCAGACAGCAAGCCAGAGGAGGCTGAGGCATCCCCTAGCTCACCCTCCTACCAGCATTACCACACAAACACCAACAACAACAATGTAAACAATAACGGTAGTCAATGGTAAGTGTGAGCTCTATTTTAAAGCACTCTTGTGTATTTGTGTGCCTAGAAGGATTTGTGTTAATAGGGAACATGACATGAGTGCCTTTACTATCACTAACTAATAATCTAGGTTTACCCATGAAGACGAGAGATATGTTCAGACCAGTCCCTTGAGCTCAACAATCAATCCTTTCAGCAAGACACATCAACATTACTCATCAGGTCTGATCTAAAAATGTGTTTATCCATTTGATCATTTGAAAACCAACTTAAAAACACAATGATATCTGAAATCCCCCTCACAGATTTCCTTTTAAATTAACAGAATGCAAAATATTCCTGAACTTTCCATATATATTTAGTTTCTTCCTCTGTGTTCTCTTTTCCATTAGGATATCCCACTCTTTTCCCGGTTGAAAACAGCCTTGAATCAGCTGATGGCACTCAGGTATAATAATGCTCACAAATGTGACTCGTGTGCTCATGAGTTCGTTTTACGATCTTTGATTATATCATTCTTGCAAATATTATTAATATCTCCAAATTTATAAAGTGCAGAGCACAAATGATTTTATCATAACATTATTTTGTTGCATTTTCAGATCAGCCGCTGTATCAGGGAGGCAGCTGGACTACAGGCCCTTGTGTCTGCAGCTGATCTGCTTATCCGGGAGGTAAACAGAAATCTCAGAAAATAATATTAATATGTAACCATATGGCATGCAAGGACAACTGAACAAAATCAGTTAAACAGGGCACCATTTTGATCCTGCCTTCCTGCCTTCTTCTTCTTCTTCTTCTTCTACTTCTTCTCCTTTGCTTTACTTTCTGCCCAAAAACATCAGGTCCTAATTGCAGGAGGTTTGGAGACCTTGGCAAATGACCCTAGCTTTGTTTCTGTGACAAAGCGGGAGATGGCTGAAGCTCTGCACATGGACCTGACAGACATGGAGAATGCAGCACAGACCATTTTAAAAAGACGTAAAGGATGGAGTGTTACCACCGGCCAATCAGAGTCTATGATGTCAGCAACTATGGACAGCCATGTGTAGAGTGTGTGGTACTGTGCATAGTATGTCCATGTGATGGTCACCTTTATACAATGTGAATGTGGCTTAATGACTGAGGCATGACATGCCACACTTAAGACAGGTCACATTTAAAATGAGAAAGGTTATGGTTGGCTGACCGTGATAATGTATCTCCTTGATGAGATCAAGAACTGAAACATAATAGCTGTGTTCCATTATGCATTGGAACGGCGACGAGGGTTCTGGCACATTTATAGAGCTGTTCTCTTCAGACACTGTTTCAGAAGTGATTTTATTCAAATCCAGATAGGCCTATCACTACTGTCACCCTTCGAGGATTGAGTTGACAGTTAATTTTTAAGTGATGCTATGGCCTAAAGCTGGGGGATTAGGATGTAAATCAAGGCAGAGAGAAAAATGTCCTCTGGATGAGCTGGATGTACTGAACAACTTTTTTAAAACAAAACTCTGTGGGTTATTTTCTTTCCTTGATTCAGATGTTCTTGTTACTGACTTTCTTTGAAACTAAATGACGGTATGTCCTTTTTTGTCCACATTATTTATTCATACTGTGATAATAATTAAATAGTTACTAGACACAATGTCAAATGTGGGTGATTACAAAATATTTAAAGGTATCTTATTTTCTTGAAATAAAGCTCACAGATAATTTAAATGTTTCGTTAAATTTAAGAGAATAAACTCTGAATAAACAGAATAAAGCATGTGAACCATGTGAGTGTTACTGTCTGACATTTTGAGGTTGATTTTCTCTTTTTAATCACAACATGGTTCCTTTCATGATCACGTAATCAAAGTTTTAACACGAAAAAATATCAGTTTATGACACTGAGCATACATCATGTCCTTATACAATGTGTAGCACACAGGTTACAATTAATGATAAGACCAATGATGCTATTAGCTTTTTTGTAAATTCCATACAATTACAAACCCTCATTGTAACGAACACTTCTGCCAACGAATCTAAACTCAGAATTATGTTCTTTCCTGAGTTTTGTAAGATCACACGGAATCTACAAGCACTTAACAAATTGTTCAGTCACACCCACCTGCTCAGTGCTGTAGACAATAACAGATTTGTAATCCAGTTTCACAGTGTGCTCTCAGAAAGTAATCAGAATGTAAACTGCTGACCTTGAGAGCTTAACATTCTCAAGAATGTTTAGCGTTTGTGAATAAGTCCACTAGGCCACGGACTGCGACAGATTTACGCTTTTGCCCTCAGTCCTGCATGTCAGACGGAGGCTCTTCACGTGAGCAACAGTGTCGAAGCTTAATTAGATTATCAACCGGTTGATCCGATGACATCGTATGGTTTGTGTACTTGCTCTCAGCCATACTTATGCTGGACACGCGGACAACAGCACGAAGTTTTCCTCATTTCTTGTCTGGTATCGTCAATTCTGCATGACAGGTAATTTATTTTTTACCGGTGGTAAACTGTATGTAGCCTACTGTTAGAGGCACCGCGGTTCGTATTTAACTTAATTCACGGGTAAAAGCAAAGACGGAGTCTTTTACTTCATCTGTTTAAAGAGGGTTGATTTCCAATGAAAGTCATGCATAACGGTTAACCTAGTATTATTTTAAGATTCAGTTTCCTTTTTGGTTTAAAATGATTTGAATAAGTTGTGTAGTCGTACTGAATTAACATTTTTAAATCATTATTATTATTACTTGTATATAATAGTTACAGTAGTTGTTCAGTTTGGATGTCACTTTTTTGAAAGTAAACACAAAAAACTAATCAAATGTGCTATATAGATCATACACTTTGTCACATGGATTACTGGCAAACTGGTAATTAGACAAGCTCGTTTATTCTGCTGTGAGAGGAGTGTCTGTCTATTACATAGTAATCCTGCCTTCAGAAACACAGCAGATGTTAGCGTTCTAATTAGCTCACTCACTGCAGGGTCAGAAATTCTGTGCATTATTTGGCTGTAGAGGGTCCAGCTGAGGGGATGTGAATTAACACAAGATAATGTAAATACAAGAAGGATGACAGAGGAACTGTAAAATGTTAGGTGTAGCGTGGCCTGATGTTCATTTTCCTTTATACACAGTGATCTTTAACCCCTAGCCTGCAGTGTCTGCTCAAGGGAGCTTTTTTAAAGAGTATGACAGAGCACTGCCCGTCAGGTAAGTTCATGTTCTTCTGTATATATGTGTGTCATATCAAGAGTGTTCATTTTCAAAGTGTTCATTTTTTATGTTGGCAAAAAACTTTTTTTTTTGTTTTTTTGGGTCATTTTTAAAGCATAGAATATAAAGGTGAGGGTGTTGACCACTCTTGTTGACAGCCTACAGAATGTCTGGAGACTCAAGGGCAGGTTCACAGTCTGAGGTCAGGAAGGACGCTGACCCCTCACGACCCTCACCTTCCTCCCATGAGAGGGTGACTTTGGTAGTGGATGGCACTCATTTTGTTGTGGATCCTGCACTTTTCACCGCACACCCGGACAGCATGTTAGGGAGGTGAGGAAGAAGTAAACCCAGGATGGATGTTTTATTCATTAAACCTGAAACAAGTGTCTCTGATTCTTTGGGAATAATTTTCAGTTAGACCCAAAAGGATTAGATTTATGTTCGTGAAGTCACTAATCAAAAAGTTTTATTTTTATTCAGTTTATTTTGGACTTGTATTAACATATATGCATTATTATAATGTAATATATTATAATGAAGAAAGGACTGCCTGTAAAACAAAACAAAACAAAAAAATTACAATATGTTTATATTTCAATGCCCTAGTGACTGCATTTACTCATGTTATGTTACTTTCAGGATGTTTGGTCCAGCACGTCAACACAACTTCACTCGGCCAAACTCTAAAGGGGAATATGAGATAGCAGAGGGTATTGGAGCAAGCATATTTAATGTCATCCTGGTGAGTGGGACATTTTTTCCATTTTCACTTTTCATTTTCATTTTCTCTCTCTCTCTCTGTCTCTGATGTTTTTTCACGGCTTCCTTCTGCCAGGACTTTTACAAAGGGGGAATGCTGCAGTGCCCAGAGGGTGTTTCAGTAGCTGAGCTCAGGGAGGCCTGTGATTACTTCTGCATTAATTTTGACTACAACACTGTCAGGTGTCATGATCTCAGTGAGTATTCATAATATGTGTGTGTGTGTGTACATATACAGTATATATCTATCTATCTATCTATCTATCTATCTATCTATATATATATATATATATATATATATATATATACACATACATATATTATGTATTACATGAATATACAGCAACAACCCAGGGGCACAGTGGAGAAACACCAAAGTGACTAAAACATACTAGAAGAGTGTTCAGACAAAGGCCCAGATTTGGACAATGTGGCATTATGTTAACTTATTTATGTATTTGTGCACATGGTTACATTATTATGTGATTGCTTATTTACTCTCTTTTTTCTACACTGTACTATGAACTATTTATATACTGTTTATACTGCCCACCAAGCCTGGATGAATAAAGTTCTGTCTATCTATCGATCAATCTATCGATCTATCTATCTATCTATTATGTCACCTTCAGTGAGTCAAAATTGATGAGATAGTGCTGTGTGATGGATAAAGGTTATGGGACTATGTTCGTGTATGTACTCAGGTGCTCTTCTTCATGAGCTGTCTAATGATGGGGCTCGGCGGCAGTTTGAGATTTTCCTGGAGGAGCTGGTTGTTCCTGCCATGGTTTCCAGTGCACAGGAGGGGGAGAGGGAGTGTCATATCGTGGTGCTAACAGATGATGACATAGTGGACTGGGACCAGGACCACCCCCCTCCCATGGGAGAGGAGTACTCTCAAAGTAAAGACGTTTCTCCATTCCCACTAAAAGTCTGACTTTTCATATTTACAACTGTAACATTTAAAGATTTCTCCTCTCTTGTACGGATCCGCAGTTATTTACAGCACAAAGCTGTATCGCTTCTTCAAGTACATTGAGAACAGGGATGTTGCCAAAGCCCTGCTGAAGGAGAGAGGTCTAAAGAACATACGCATTGGCATTGAAGGTAATGTTCACTATATGACATTCTCAGACACTTATTAATGTGTACTTGATGTAAATTTAACCATATCTACAACCCACTTAGCGTTTCCATTCCAAATGATTCATTTTATGTTTCAATTTGTAATTACATCTTCATATTCATAAACAACTGTTGGTGAACAGTTGGTTAAATTGATTTCAGAGCCTAATTTTATTTCCTCACACCAGTGCACTGTTAATATCACACTAACAGTAATGCTTATCTGGTCATTCTTTGTCGCAGGGTACCCTACTTGCAAGGAGAAAGTGAAGCGTCGTCCGGGTGGAAGGTCAGAGGTCATATATAACTATGTTCAGCGGCCCTTCATTCAGCTCTCCTGGGAGAAGGAGGAGGGGAAGAGCCGACACGTGGATTTCCAGTGTGTGCGGAGCAAGAGCGTGCCAAACCTCATCGCTTCTCTGGGAGACGGGTTTTCTCGACCTGGGGCTACACCCACACCACAGGTGGACGAGTTGGATCGTCTCAATGGACCTGCTCCCCCACCCACAGGTAGTGACCCTCCTCAGTAATGACAACTGGTGAATTTCCACTGAGATGTATAACAGTGGGAAAAGGTGTGAGAACCGGTGCAGAGATTCCCTGAAAGGACCTAGTCTGCTTTAGTGTTCACACCTCTTGTTCTGTGTAATGTTTGGAAATATTTATACATGGACAAAATCTCCTTAATTGTTCTAATGTTTCTCATATATGTAATTTACCAAAGAGAAAATGTGATTTCCACTTAAAAACAGCAGGTTTTATATATGTGAGGGTTCTATACAATAAAAAGATCAGTTATGTGCAAAAGAGTAGAAACATTCATTTAAAAAAAAACTAAATTATTGTTTAAAATCAAAGAATATTTTAAATTGACCAGCCATTTTTCCAAGAGACTCTTCAATCAACTTTGACACCGTATTAATTGCATAAGATGCATTTTTTTCCAATATGTTTCTGTCTTTCCAATTGTGAAAGGGACGGGAAGAATGAAAACTTGAAATGTGCAAATAAAGAGAGTGAAGAAGTTTTATTGTGAGCTATACAGCCAACCAGCATTTACTGCTCCTTAATTAGCCAAGAGCTACAGCTTTCTGAGAGACCTCTACAGATCTGAAAGACAGCTCCACAGGTCCACCAGCCGAAAACATTTGAAAAGTCATCATACATACTTGAACACACAGTATTCCAGCCAAAACAGAGAACTTTGCTTTGTTTTTGACTATTAAGAGCAATGATGACAATAAACAAACCAACATATACAAACAGGCAATTTGGGTTGGAATATCCATGTTACATGATCCCAAAAACTCAAAGACTCCACTATGTGCTAAATAAGAATCATATGACAATAACTGTCACTTACAATGAAGGGGAACACCTGAATTAAAAATTCCAGACAATGTTCGTGAGATAATTTCAGGGATCTTAATTCTGGAGATACAGAAAAACCGTTACTAACCGCTTCAGAGTCAGAGTGAAGAGAAAACATTTTTTAAAAATCCAACACCGGGCTTGAATATGTCAACAGTTGCTCTTGATCAGCCTAAATATACTCAAAGCTGTTTTACAACACTCACCTATAAATTACAGTACAATATACAGTATGATGTGTTCCAGTTCACTCATTGTTATAGAAAATTTTACATTGCGGGGAGAAAAAAACAAACAAACATATATTTAGACGCAACTCTTAATGAAGAGGAGAATAATATTAAAGCAGAAGCACATGATATTAATTGTACCACTTTGTGTAACAAATGTACCTTCCAAATATTCTAACACACACATACAATATAGTGGGATAATATCATGCAAATTATCAACAAACAATGCAAGTGAATATCCCAACAGCTCAGCCATAAAACATATATATATATATATATATAAATCAGAATGAGAGGACAATAGGTAATCCACATGGGTTGTACAGTCCAATACAATTCAGTCGTCAATACTTAATAATATGACCAAACATAACATGAACAAGACATAAGATACCAAAAAGTGCTGAGTGACATCTAAAGGAAACTAAAATGTATGACATCAGAACATGAGAAACCCAAGAACTCAAACACCACTTTGCATTTTTATGAATTATTTCCCACAAATTACTGTTCATATCAGGCATATTTTTCCAAACTAATCTGTGGGGTGTATCAACACACCCACATCCAGAACACAGACGGCTTCTAAGAACATAAGAGAACAATCTTCTATGTTCCTTTCAATTCCTTTTTTTTTTTCCAACCCATTAATTACTTCAAAGGAAGTTACATTTTACGATGTGAAAATCTTTAACCTCCTCAGTAAAATAATTACAAATATAATGTAATCTAACATCCAAAGATTGAATGGGCACACTGTGTTTGTAAATTGCAGCAAAATTTCAAGTTGAGAAAATATAGATACAAAAATATATATATAACAATTTTTGAAGGACAAATCAGACAAGCTTACAAGCCAAGTATAAAACTGGAAAAAGTACTTAGCTAGAAAAGCATAAAAAAAAAACAAAGCTATCACAGGTCTGAGAAAAATTCAGAGAGATATAATACATTCTTTACATTGAAAAGAGTGAATAGGTTAATTACACACTAGAGTGACAGGAACTCCCTGAAAATGCATGAATATATTTCATATGAGAAAAATGCATGTAAAAAGCAACATGATTGACACCACAAGCACATCAGGAAAAATACAATGTCCCTTTCCAGGAATGAAACGTGATTCTTGTTCATGAAAGGTAGTGGCTTTGTCACTCATTAGGAAAACTGTGCCCTGTACATGAATGCAGCTGCCAGATTATATACATGTTCATTGTTTCCAAGGTAGCAGCCGTAAGTGAAAGAAGCATTTGATCGATGAGGTGAAGTTCTGTACTTAAAATACACCAGGAAGTGGAATGACTGTAGCTCATACAGAGAAAATGGGTGCGAACCTAAGAGGCCGTTTAGTGCATGTTCTACCAAATATCAACCATGGTGATACAAAACAAGCATTGGACCAGTGACAAGAAGAATGCAAATGTAGACTAGACAGAGGAACTCAAGAATGAACCATCTAAGGAAGTGCAAAGTAAAAGTAATATTGTGAATTAAGGCAACCCATCCCTGGAAATGAGACATCTAATGAGTGAGGCAACCTCTCTCTTTTTACACATCTGTTCAGCGAAATAAAACTGAAGTTCTTATTACATAAAATGAAATGCACAAAGTAGAGAGAGATTACATTTCTGCTTCAAACAGCTAAAATTCAGGTAACAGTAAAATATGTACAATAAATTAAAGGCATGAACATCCAGTCTGATGGTCTGAAACAACGTGTAGCGAAACAACATCTTGACTGGTGGATCTCTTCAAAGCACTTCAACTGTTCTTTTAAGGCAAACAGGTGTGCTAACTTCTCATTTCCAACTGAAATTTCATTTTCAAAAGTCATTTTCAAAATTTCAGTTCTCACTGAACTACTTCGCTTTGGAATAGCACTGCCTCAAGTCTTTTTGTTTTGTTTTTTTTTTAAACATGACACTGAAGATGTGGAGATAATCGTGGAGGAATGGACAATTGAAGCCAGGGCTGGCTGAACAAATGGTTGAGACCAGAGAGGGCTTTACTTATCTCTTTCCTCCTCTCATGTAGGAAGGAATAGCCCCTCTAGCTGTAAGGCCCTCAAAGCGCTTGTAGGTGTAGTTAATGAAGACCCAATCTTTGTTCTTGTAATCTGCCTCTGAATGATTGGTCACCACTGCAGAAGCTGTAATTAAAAAAAGATCATTATGCTCTTAGGACTTATATTATAATAAAAAAAAAGAACATTATGATTTTATGAATTATATTGCTGTATGGTCCTTCTAAAAGTACATGAAGCCCCCTGACTTTGAATATCCATGTTTAGAGTAGTTTTAGATTGTTGCTTTCTAAACAAAACATCCTCTGCACTATGTAATATACACTGAAAGTCATGTGAGACTTGCAGCAGCTCTTAAACCACTCTCTCACCTGTAGGCTGCAGGATGTCGGAATCTGGGAATTCATCAAAATTGGATGTGTCATCAATGCTTTTTATCTCAATTGGAATTGCTGCTGGCCTCTCCCTACACAGGAAAAGTCAAACATTCAATATCACTGATTAATGGAGCACATGTAGATCACAGCAACACATAATGAACAAGACATATGGTAAACTCTCATGACTATTTTCAGGAAACAAGTTATGCTCTATTGTTTAACAGTCCTGGTGTTCTCTGCTATTAGTGTTGGTGGTGTTACAAGATAAAACCACAGGGTGAGGCAAGCTGTGGGAAGATGAGTGGCTTTTAAGCAGTGCCTTCTCTGTGTTAGTATCACTAGTCAGTACCTTATATGGTCATAATCCACGCCTTCAAAGAAAGGGTTCCTCTTGATCTCTTCTACGCCTGAGGCTCCAATTCGATGATCTGCTTCACAGCAAAATCTATGAGAAAGAGCAAACTGTTCTAAGGAACGTTAAATCTAGAACACTGACATGTTTTCACATTCCGCCGGGTAAAATTCCACTGAGAAAGAAAACCAGCCCACAAGCCTTGTGAGGAGGCAATGCATTCACCCCTGCTAAAATCTGGGCCCAGTCAAACCTGAGAATTAGGTCTTTGGCTCTCTCCGAAATAGGCACTTCAGGTGGAAACACAAGCGTCTCTTTCCAGTTCATCACCTTCTTGTACGTCTCTTGGGGTGTCTCTGAGCAAAATGGGGGATAGCCTATACAGAAAAAAAAGACAAATATCATAAAAATGATACTGTTTTTATAGATGATACAAAATACTGTCTTAAAAATTGACGAAAATAACAAACTGAAACAACATTAAAGGAAATCTGTTTGACTGTGAAAGAATTTGTGAACAGAGTTGTTGATTAAATTTGTTTAGTCAGTCGGTGTCAGTTGGTGTCAGACCTACCGATCAGCATCTCATACATGATGACCCCTAGGCTCCACCAATCACACAGCTTATTGTACCCAGTCTGCATGAAGACCTCTGGAGCAATGTAGTCTGGTGTGCCAACTGTTGAGAATGCCTGAGAATTTCAACAGAATGATATACCGTTTATTTTATACCATTCAGCATCTGCAAAAACCCTGATCTGTTAATTGAGCCTACTCAGAAAAGCACAGCCACAAATTAGCCAAGACACAAACCATGACCACATTCCAAAAATGAGACCAGACACGCTCTTAACTAACCCCCACTCACCAGCTGCCTTCTGTTCCTTTTCCATGTCTCTGCCTTCCTTTTCGAGTTCATGTTCTGGGAGGCTGAGCAAGAGAGACAGACATTTCAAATCCCCAGTGTTTAGGCATTAGTATAAGCCTTATGTCAACAGCTTACAGCCAGTGTGTTTCATCCTCTTATTTAAACATAGGTTGGAAGTCCTCGATCACACTAACCAGATTAGAACTGTCTGACTGTCTAGGTAGGTCCCATGAAACATTTCCTTATGAAACATTTCCTTCCTATAATCCAGTTAGTAGTCTTAGCAAAGGCCCAATTTGTTCTTCTTAATCAGGAACTAGTATGGCAATTTACAGTATTTAGATTACAGCCCCAAAAGCTTAGTTATATCTTGCAGTCTGTGATTGTCATTACTCCCTTCCCAACAGAGCAAAATAGCTTAGAACCCAGAGAAAGTGAAAAGAACTTAAGATTACTTATGAACTTGTTTTGTTTATCTAACGCACATCAGCCTTTCATTGAAAAGTAATGTCACGAACCTCGTCTGATTAAGTGTTTTAAGTTAAATTACTGAAACTGCTGTCCCTCTATTCATAAACAAACATTCTGGCAAGGTCCACACTCCTCCGGTAATGTTGAGTCACAAGAACAGTGTCACCCCTAGCTCAGGGGCTACTGCGCAGCATCTCAGAACAAAGGCTGACGCTGCCTGATGCTTCACTCACTGAAATCGTTGGACAGGCTGTGGTTCAGGTTCCTGTAAAACTCCGTTCTGTGAGCCTTCTTCAAGCCTGTGCACAGGCCAAAATCTGACAGCTTGACATGGCCCTGAAACACACACACACACACACACACACACACACACACCACCTCTGATTAAACAAAAATAAACCACACAATGATGCAATACACTGCAAAAAGAAAAAAAAGGAAAAAAAACAGAAGACTATAGAGGAGAAGTTGGTGTACCGATGCTAGAGAGAAAAAGGAGAGAAAGAAAAATGGGATCCTTTAATTGCATCCTGGACTGAAGAACCTCCAGTGTCTGGTTTTCTTTATCCTGCATTCAACAGCTGTTTATTACTTAATTACTCTGACTTTAGCATCACATGCATGTGGTGGTGGGAAACAACAGATAATACATGAATATCTAGTAATTAAGCAGGAGAGATTAGCTGCCCCTTGTCATCATAACTCTTTCAGTCTTTCTTGGAATGATGTTGTATTTGTTCTGAACCGGGACATTACTCTGCTCTTCAAGAAAGTATTTTGTAAACATCTGTGTACCTTTTTTAATGTGATGTTCCACTATTACTTCCATACCCATGTAGCTGTGTATATGATCTAGCGCCTCACTGAGGTATTTTTACATATTCACCAGGATGTAGGGACAGTTAAATGTGATTAACAGAAGCAGACAGGAGTGAATGAAAATCATGCCTCTATTACCTTTGAATCCAGCAGCAGGTTGTCTGGCTTTATGTCTCTGTGAATGAACCCCAACTGATGGATAGAGTCAATGGCAAGCACCGTCTCAGCCACGTAGAACTGTGTCTCTTCCTCAGTTAGCGTGTCCTTCTTCATCAACAGTGTCATCATGTCACCTGTAGGAGGCACCACACTACTGATTAGAATCCCTGTACACGCAAAAAGCATAAAAAATATATCCCCCAAGACAACTGACCGGACACGTTAAGACACTTCAAACCAACCCAGCCCAACAGAACCGACCTTTCATTAACTACTCACCTCCTGGAAGGAACTCCATAAGGAGATAAAGGTTCATCTTATCCTGAAAGCTGTAGAACATTTTGACGACCCACTGGCTATCTGCCTGCACCAAAATGTCCCTCTCCGCTCGAATATGTCCCACCTGACAGCAGGGGTAAATGAATGTGACTTCAAGGCTTGACTGAGTCAACAAAGCTGACAGATATTTCTTAAACACACAATGACTCACCTGTTCCTTCTCCAACATATCAGCCTTGCGAAGGATTTTCATGGCGTACACATGGCCTGTGTCTTTCTTCTGAACCAGCCGCACCTTGGAAAGTGAAAGAATCAGCATGTGCAGCAGTAGCATCTCAGATCAAACCAACAGAAAGATGATTTCCTGAGCCTAAGCACACACAGTGGCCGCAGTAAAGCGAGCTTAGCTTACTGCTCTGATTACCTCGCCAAAAGCGCCTCGTCCTATGACCTTGAGGGACTCAAAGTCGTCCAGACCCAGTCTGGTCCTCTTCAGTCTCAAAAATTCAGTCTCTTTGCGGGCATGCTGCGAGCGCCTCAAACGTTTCTGAAATAACGAGGTTTTAAATAATATAGAACATTTGTTTGTGTATGTGTGTATCTGGAGGCAACAACTGAATTTTTAAGTCTATTCACCTCTTCATCTGGGAGTCCCTCTTCATCCATAACCTTTTCAAGCTTTTGCTGCCTGTGAACATAAATAAGATCCTATGGGACATCAACATATGTAACCAAGAGAAAAAAATGAACATTTTGAATATGATGGAGTACACTGAAGTATTTCCAGTGCCTCAGGGAGATTTTGAAGGAACTGTGAGAAGTTCTCAAACTCAGCATATCTAGTTGTAAGTCTAAGGTTTGGGATTCATTCAGTTAGTGTTTTATATTCTTTTTACAGTCACTTCAGATTAAAAACAAGACATAAGACAAAAGACTTTCAAAATAGATACAGGAAAAACCTTACTATCATACTCTACTGTTAATTCTCATCAAGAGCACTGGTCCTGCAGTACACAAGACTATCAGGCAGCTAATCAATATCCAAAAGTAATTTTGGAGGAACAAACATCATAAATGAAACAGTGACGTAATTATATCACTCAAGGAATTTACCCAATTCTGCTAAGAAGTTGTGACAGCATAGACTGTCTGTACTTCCCGTTTTGGCATGGTTGAATTCAATGCACACTGATGTTTATTTTAGACATAGCTTCCCTTTTCAGAAGCCTCTATAACTCCCACTCCAGTAACGGTGTTAGTCTACGACAATGGTAAACTTCCGAAAGACTGTTTTCCAAAAGACAGCTTCACAAAACTGTTGAGTACGATATTGTTTCTGCCTTATCTACAGCTGCTGCCGAGCTGCCAGGAAAACCAGAGCATTCCTGGGAATCTATGACTTATGCACTTCTGGTAAACAATATCAGAACCAAAAAGGTAATATAAAACTGCTGATGTTTTAAAAGGGAAATAACTACGAGCGCCAGTTTCCTCTGTTCTATTGTAGGTTACTGTGCAGCTTTTTGTGCCAATACAGAAAAAGACAGGTGATATTGAGAAAAATAAAAAGAATTTTCTGGGGGAGACAACTGTCGTAAAATAAATACACTATTAAGTCAAAGAATTGTATTTCGGTGGAAACAACACTGAAGCAATGTTGTTCTGGGCAGCAATTCCACTGCAGGCCACATAATGAATTACTCAGCAAGGGAGGGAGGGGTGTGTTGAACAGCCAGAGAGAGGTCATGCTCTGTTAACAGCGCATGGCCTCTTTTCAATTGTCCCTTTCCTTGTGTACAGACCCATCTAATAAATAGCATTTTACCATGACGATCAGGGTGTTTGCAGAGATACTGCAAACTGGAAATACTGCATAGCTGTACACTTTCAATGATAGGTAAAATTTAGTGATATTGCTTGAGGCAAAAGATTGCATCTCTGTCTGAGAAAAAGTGTGTCATAATGTCTTGTCATGTATAAAAAGTGAAGGTCCATGCATACCTCATTTCACGCTCTTCATGCTGGGCAATCAGGTTGCTGTAGAAGTTCTCCAGTGTTACCTTGGCCATGGTCACACGTTCTTTTGTGTGGTTACTCATCAACGAACTGGAGGCATTACCTCGCGTTGCCATGGTTATCTACAAACACACAGTTTAAGTAAAATAAATAAACATTCACTAGATGTTGAAGCATGAGTCAAAACAATGAGGATCGGGCAGGTGCATGGTCAGCGTAGAGTAAATATGAATAACAAATAGCTTCAGGTTTAGATACAGATCATGATTAGCATGGATCATGAGTGTACACTGTTTACACAGAAAGATGCATCATTTTCTGTGATTAAACTGAGCAGAATGCAAAAATACAGGCATTGTACTGCAAGTCACTACACGCCCGACAAGCCTCACGTTAACTATTAGAGGGAGTTCAAATATTGCAGTTACTCGGCCCACACTCTCCACATCACTGCACTTATTTCTGTTCCATCGAGCATGTCTTGTCCGCTAGCATATACAGAGTCCATGGTTAACTGAGACAGACTATGAAAAACACACAACTTTTTCCAGAAACTGAACTCATGATTTGTGGTTTGAAAGGCTAGGCCTAGGACATTCAATTACGTCTATGTTTAGAAACAGCACAAGAGAAGGAATTCACCACAGTGCTGAACTTCAGTGGGAGAGCGGATGCGTGGAAACCTGTAGTCTGCTCTCCTATACATCAAGTAAATCAGGATAAAAACTGAACTAACGAAAAAGACAGCCAAACGGGAATGCAACAAGAAATAGGTAGAGAAGCATAAGAATCGAGGACCTATGAGATAGTATGTATACCTGTATTCCTTAGTGTATAGTCAGACTTGATTTTCCATATTACTGCCATTATACTGTACAGATTATCAGAATACTCTTTCAGCTGCCGGTTACTGTAACCGACCGCGCTTTTAGGCAATTTAAAAATTGCAGACTTGTTCCTCTACAGCATATTTTACCAGTTATGTGAAATTAGTGTGTGTTTCCCCCGGCAAATTACAGGCCCAAGTAACATCCTATGTACACACTTCAGAGTAACACCTTAAAAATAAACACCACCCTATGAGTAGGCAACACTTTTTCCACAGTGGTTGGGTCACTGCTTCCATCCTTAATGGGAAATGTTGAGTCTCGAGAGGGAGCTGAACACGTTACTTAAAGATACACTGGATTGCTGAAGGAGAGAAACTCTTGAGCAGTATAAGGGAAACAGTTTAAATATGAAGGGTTAGCAGTGACAAATTATATAAAAAAAAAAAAGAATACCTGATTGTATGTAGGTATCCGAGTTTTTTCTTAGCTGCGTGGTTGACGGCTTTGTATGTTGCTTTGTTCTCGTCAAGATGACATGTAGTCCGAAAAACAGTTCGCTGCAAACTTCCCTGGTTTCACCGCCGAAGTTGACAGGTTTTATGTGAGCTTAGGTACACTTCCTTTGCACTATTTAAAATATCCTAAATGTTAAAAACACTCTTTCATTTCAACTAACCATTAACGTTGCACGTAATATCCAGAAATGTTCCACCTAACTTCTACCAGCTTCCCCGTTTTTCTTACGTGATGACGACTAGTATCCGAAATACGGAAAATGCCCCTCCCCGTTGCACAGTATGATGGAGCGAACAGTGCGAAGTAGCGGAACTGAAGGCCTTGAAGTAATTGCAAAATATTTTCAGGCCTATCCGACAAGCGGTTTATGTCGCAAAAAACATAAAACATAAAACGTAATTTAATTTCGAACAGTGCTGATAAATTACTGTGGCCGTATTAGTGATGGGCGTATTGCTCTTGTTTAATTCAGTCGCTTAATTGGTTTCACCTAGGTGTTGAAAAAACGACTTACCTACCTCAAGGAATAACAAAGGGAGGTGGATTTCATGCTGAGCCACTGAGCTTTTTGGTTTATCAAAGTGTCCATTAATTAGTTCGTAGTAATGATGCGTTATTATAATCATTTTTGCCACACATTTGAAATGTTCCAGATGTGTCTAGATCACTCAGATTCACATCTAGTGATATAAATTTGAGCTGGCCCAGACAACCAATAGGCCCCGTTCTCCTGTTTCGACAGGTTGGGACGCTCAGCATGTATAACACCTAGAATATGTTTTTGGTACGTCAGAAAAGCGTCTTTGATTGCTCTTGGGAGTTTGGGAGAAGTTAAGTTCCAGAGGTATAAATCCTACTGAGTTCCTGAATTATATCCACAAATGTATGATCATCAGTATATTATAATATACTAACTTTTTGCACTGCTTTACTCCACTTCCTGCTGACATTTCCCTCATAATAATCAAAAAGTGGTGGTGTGTGTAGCACTGGAAATCAAGAAATTGATACTCAAAAATAATACCTGAAATAAAAGATGACTCACAATGTTCGCAGATTTGTTTCCAAAATACGAAATATCATGTATATTTATTTATACAGAGGCTACAGGTGATGGTATGTTGTATGTCCGAGCTCTTATAATTGAAAATTTCAACTGCAGTTGTGTTTCAGCAGACATGGGTCTGCTGCGTTCTTAACAATATATTTTTAAAAATGGATTGAGTTCACATGTAATGTTATTCATATAATCTTGTACCTTGCGTATCATTCATCTGTACCATGGAACAAACATATACATATGTGGAGTTATTTTGTTCAGTTATTGAAATTAATTCAAGGAAGTCAGTCAATACAGGCGCTTATACTCTAAGAAAACGCAAGTTTTGCAGTTATCTTCACCATTAATTTTCAAGGTTTGTAAAATAGTTTCACAGCACATTTTACCATTACACTACATGTGAATGAACGAACATAAAGGAAATCACTGTAACGGCAATGTGCTGTCTGTAGCTGTCAGATTGAAATTCGTAATATGTGCGTATGAGCGCAAGCATGGTGCTCTTGAATGAAATCTGCAAACCTCGCCCTCGGGTCCTCAGTTGCGACGGAAGTGGCCGGCGTTCTCCTAGGGAGCCTAGCTAGCTAATAATATTGCGATGTTGTGTTGTTGACCAACGTTAGTCTGTTTTGGGCTTTTCCATCTGCCCAAATCGCCGAGACAAGACTGCAGCTTGTATCCAGTGGACGGGATATTCGGGTTTCTGCACACACACAAATCGAGAGTCGATTTGTTCTTGAAAATTATTGCCTTGATCACCAGGTCAGTGATTCTAGTTAGCCTGAACCTGCGTCGTCTTACGGTAGCTATGTTAGATAGCTTATGTTATACGATGTGGCCACGGTGGAATCTAAGCTAATTTAGTCAGCCCACGCAACATATACAGTGCATGCTAAAGCTGACTCGCAACATATTATTTTGAAACCAGTAGATGCACGGGGACGTCACTTGGCTTGTATGGCTCATTAAATGCGAAGTTTAACGTTGACATGTCTCTGAGAGCTAGCCATTCCTGACAGTCTCGGTTTAGTGAGTTTAGTCAGCTAGCAGGCTACTTGGCAACGTAAGACACCTTCAGCAGCCAGTTTAAATTAGCTTACCGGTTAACGTATTCACTTGTCATTTTGAAACTATTTGGCAGCGGCTAGGTACAGACTGTTTAGTATGCATCATAGTTAGCTTTACAAGTGCAATCTCTCTTGCAATTGTTTTTATTTTGACCTTGCTGTCATTCTATGTAACCTATAACTTCCCGTATTCGATTGTTCAGTTTGCTTCACAGTGGGATGTATTTATGTTTAGCTCCTGTAATGTTAGTGGCGTGATGGCTGCATATGTTATTCGCTTTGATTGACAACCATGCTAGACATGTGATTTAGAAACCCCGTCGAATCAAACTGTCTGTTACCAAATGGTCTGGGTAAGTTCCAGTTGTGCTGTCATTCCGATTCCCGCACAGTGTTGCACAGTTACAGCAGTTCGTACGGTATCCTCGACGTAATTTATAACGTCATATATTCATTGGTTTGCCTGAATTTAACCTGATTCTTGTTTTTCAATAAAATTGTACATTATCGGAACTAGTGCTCCTTTCACATTGTATTTATTTTTCAAGGAAAAGGCATCAGCATGCTGTAATGGGTGGTCGGTGTAATTCTTTCGATATTCATGATCGTATACTTTATGTGTAAACCATATGTGTCGCGGAATTTTCCCTCAAAATTTCCCTACCCCGCCTCTTGCTTGAAGGTGTATGCAACGTTCTGCATTACGGTTTCTTTTTCGTGGACTTGTCCACAGGCATTTGATTCTGTTAAATCACATTACATATTTATGCATCTTGTTAATAAGGCAAGCTTAACAGCTCTGAAGTATGTTTATCAGACAGTGATGCAGCATAGAGCATTGCCAAGTATGATTACATAGTGATCATTGGCTAATTCTGATGCAGTTCTTTTCAAAAATTAATGTTGTCTTTCAGATGTTCAGTTTTCACTTATGTACAGTGTCTCTCTCACATACAGCAGGTCAACTGTTGAGGTGACATTTTACAAGACTCGTCCTGTCCTGCTCTTTGGTGTGTCAACTGGGGTGTGGCACAGAGTTGTGCAACTCAGAGCTGGGAGAACAGGTAAGCCTGTACAGGGGTTAACTCTCCATACAAGTGAGGCTGTCCCAGCTCTCTTATAACTTCTTTCACTGGTGCCAGTCACCATCACCATTGTCTCCCTCGATCCTAGTTAAAGTACACAGACACTTTCCTGGTCTGTAGCCTTCTTCCATTCTGTTTAACTGTTCGCCATTCCCTTTTAAGGGTTGCGCGCGGCCCCCGTTGTGGATCCCCAACTCAGCAGGCCAGTGGTGGCAGGCTCAGGCAGAGCGTAGGAGGCCATGAGTGGTCAGGCGGGGGCGCGGTCCCGGCGGAGCCGCGAGCGGGAACAGGGTATGGACGCCACGTGCTGGCTGTCCCCCGGAGCCCTGCGGAGGCTGATCGAGCTGCCGGCCCCGCCGCTCTCCCGTCACCAGCTGAAGCGGCTGGAGGAGCACCGCTACAGCAGCGCGGGCCGCTCCCTGCTGGAGCCCATCATGCAGCGCTACTGGGAATGGCTGGTGTGCCGCATGCCCGCCTGGATCGCTCCCAACCTCATCACCATCGTGGGCCTGGCCACCAATGTCTTCACCACTTTGGTGCTGGTTTATTATTGTCCAACTGCCACTGAACAGGTAGGGAACATTTGCAGTTGGTAAAAAAAAACAACTCTGTATGTTTTTAAGGAAGAATTGTATTATTCGTTGAATCTTTATCATAGACGTGGATTTTTTTGCACTAGTGCCTTAGTGTTGTTTCAGTGATCAAATTCTCATTTGTTTTAGAGATCAAAACTGACCATGTAGCAGCTTTAGCTTGTGTAATTCTCATGAATAACTGCGAGAAAGGATCACATTGCATCTCATCACAAGTTGTTTTTTTATAGCATGGCTGTTGTCTCCATCTCTCCCCCTTATGCTCGCATAAAAAAAAAGACTGCGTTAATTCACACCTCCCCTGCATCTTGCGTCCTCTGTCGTCAAATACCAAAGCTGGTTTTAAACCAGCTCATTTAAATGATGCATTCTTGGCTTGAATAATTGGTCTGCTGTACATGACATGTTCTACAGTAAATACGATTTTGCTTCTCACGATCATAAAATAAATGCCAAACAATCTTAAACACATACTAGAAATGACAGGAATGGTCACCAAGAGATTCAGTCCATGGGGTCAAACTTTCTGGACCAAAACAAATACCTTGAGAGTTTTCATGTTATTAGTTGTGATTTTTTTCCCCCTAACCTTTAAAAAGCTGAACTGTTTGAAAGACGTTCGTTTTTTAAGGCAGTCATTTTCAGGCAATCAAAGTGAAAGTGTTTGTGGAGCGTGGATAATATCCGTTGCCGTGTTTACTCTAGCTGAAGCAGAACATTGAATACCTCGCTTTTTTTTTTTCTGGAAGCGTATCCCGGGCTTGTACCTATCAAGTTACACACACACACACAGCCTACGTCTGAAATCTTATACCAGCCAAAGCATGTCTGCTCACGTAAGCCGCCGTAAGCACGGAGAGTTCCCATACAACTCAGCATAGGCCTGTCTTACTCAGATCCTCTGTGATTCTCTCTGTTCATACATTAGATGGTTATTATCCACCGTTCTTTTGATCACTGGAATCTAATGCTTGGCCTTCTCGTTGAAATATACTGAGACGGATGTTAAAAGGGATGGGCTTCGTTTAGCTTAATCACGCTTATTAGTCACGTCGCCGCATGCAGTGTACACAGTGCAAAGTTCACAATAAAATAAAAGAACGGAGAACCTGAGGCAGCCCCCAAAAAAAACAAAAAAACAAAAAAAAACGGGTGTGGAGAGAGGAGAGCGTGGGAAGAAAAAACTCTCTCTGTGTGTGACCCTTGTGCTGACCTTTTGTCAGGGAGAGTCTTCATTCTGAGTAGATGGGCTAGAGTGTATTGGGTTAGTTGGCATTAGTCTACGGGATGTCTCCCCCTCTTCAGGTTTCCTTTTAATGCCACTTATGATGTAAGTGAGGACGCGGTACCTTCAGTTTTATGTGGGATATGCGGAGGTTTCATTTATATCTCGGTATAGACCACGCACAATAACACAAACTTGTCATATACTGTTTGCAAGGGCAGGTTTGAAAAGTTAACAAATATGAGAAGTGAAAGTGTGTGGGGGGGCAAACTTTCAGTGTTTGTTTGTCATGTTACGTATTCATGTGCCACGACAACAGGTTGTGCAGATAATAATTACAATGCTCCTGAAAGTGATGTGGCTCTCCAGAGGGTTAGTAATGACTTAATCACTTTATGCTTAGTCTAGGAGTCACTGTTGTTCTTCCTTTTGTTGAAATCTTGGCCACCTGTTTTATTTTTTTTGTGTTCTTTTAGGATTTAATTTTACGGTTATTTGAAAGTGAACTTGTTAGCCGGAGCATCTTAGGATGGCTCTTTTCACGCTGTATTCACTCTGAGATTAGTTTGAAAAAAGGGCGAGACAAGATGCCAGTTGTTCCAACAATTGAAATGAGTAGAAGGGCCAGTTGTTCCATCTCTCAGCGGAGCGGTCCCTCCTACGAGCTACAAAATACAACAGGGTGTTTGTGACATCCTAAATCCTTCTTTTTGGCTCTAGAATTTGGCTAACGGGCAGCTGCCTTCCCTAACCGTTTTTGTGATTCTCTCACACCAGGCTTTTAGAAAGCTGTCAAGCTTACATGTTTACACAGAATGATATTATTCAAAACTTAACTCACTCACTGTAATTGAAATGTATCATCGAGTTTAATGAGTAGAATGGAGCGAAATGGGGAAGGCAGTGTTTCAGGGTAAACACTGCTCTCATTTCTCTGGGGATGGTAAATTGACGATGACCCCCCCTCATCACGTCTTTATTCCAGAAACATCTCAAATCTGTTTTCGTCGTATTAGCCTGCGCTCGCTTTTCACTGGCCAAGCACCTCCAGAAGCATATTGCTTTTATGTAAACTTGTGTTTTCGTTTTGAGGATGTGCAATGCCTCTCTCTCTCTCTCTCTCTCTCTCTCTCTCTCTCTCCCCCCCCCCCCCCCCCCCCCCTTTCTCCAGGCACCTCTGTGGGCGTATCTTTTGTGCGCAGTGGGCCTGTTTATTTACCAGTCCTTGGATGCCATAGACGGGAAACAGGCCAGACGTACCAACAGCAGCTCTCCGCTGGGGGAACTTTTCGACCATGGCTGTGACTCTCTTTCCACAGGTACACCCTCAGACCCCTCTCACCTTCTTATAGACAGTCACCATTTCATCTATAAGTTCATATTACATATTCATGTTGTTCTTCATGATGACTGCCTGTTTTTTGTTTTTTTGTTTTTTTTTTCTTTCTTTTTCTCCTTAGTGTTTGTAGTCCTGGGCACCAGTATTGCTGTACAGCTAGGCACCAATCCAGACTGGATGTTCTTCTGCTGCTTTGCAGGCATGTTCATGTTTTACTGCGCCCACTGGCAGACCTATGTGTCTGGTACCCTGCGCTTTGGCATGTGAGTGTTTATCAGTGCCCAGTTTTGGCTATTCAATTTTATGTCATTTTGTAAATGTCGGTCCAGGTTACTTTGCCCTCTCTGAAGTCGTGACTGTGAAGTCGTAATTTGGTTTTGGGATGAAGACCTGGTTGATTTCTCCTCACAACCACTATGCTGTGCTACTTAATAACAGACGTGTGTGAGAATTCGGGTGTGCTTATTAATACACCAACAGCTTACTATTCATTTTGGCAGTCCACGGCTTCAAAAAATTTCAACCTTTACCTTCTTCATCTTACAGATGGCTAATTAGAAATGTCTTTACATTTGTTTCCGTAAGTTTGATAACTGTTCCACATAGGTCTTGTGTACTCAAGCTTACAGTTATTGTATTAATACAGAGTGGATCCACTCCCACCTAATGATTATAGTCTGTTAGGGATGCTGCATTGACTCTGTATGTGTGTGTGTGTGTGTGTGTGTGTTTGTACATATATGTGTGTTTGTATGTGTCTCTCCATGCTGTGAAGATTTGATATTACAGAGTTACAGATCTGTCTAGCCTTGTTGCAGATGTTCACGGCCACTGTTGGTCCCAAGTTTTGGAACGTAATGGTAAATCCTGTGCTTTTGCTCCACTGTGTCTGCCCAGGCTGCCTAACCTGACCAGTGAAGCAATCAGCCTCTGCTTTCCCCGTACAGACTGAACCCCAAACATGTATTTAGAACAAACATAAACATTTGATCCCTTTCAATCATCTCGTGTCAAATCAGCATCAAACTGGAATGGCCTTTTAACACCCTGTGAACCATGCAATCTGATTTGAATCCAAAGGTGACATTAAAAAAAATGATTACTGTTAATGTGTTATGCTCACTTAACAGGTCATTGAATAGTACCGAAATAAAATGCTAATCGTTGCATGGTACAGAAATTAAAAACTGATAATTGAAGATCCTAGAAGAACTCACACAGTGCTTCTGACCACCCTAAAAAAAAAAAAAAAAAAACCCTCAGACCTTCAGTCTGTGCTGCTGGACAAGCCCAGTGGGCAGATGTGCTTATGGACAGACTTAATTACTGTTCTCATCTAACTCTGCCTCTTTAATCCCTGTCGCTCTTTCTACCTGCTCAGCATTGATGTGACTGAAGTGCAAATCTTCATTATTATCATGTATTTGCTGGCTGCAATTGGAGGATCCGCTTTTTGGCAGTCTCCGGTAATTCCTAGATTTTCCAGTGCTTTCTTTGCTAATAAGTAGTAAATAATTAAGGAATGAAAACTTAAACACAGCTTAAAATAATGTGCTTTTGTAGAGCAGCTCACAGATATAATGTTTTTTTAACGCAATGCAACTGTGTTTTTAATCAGATGTAATTTTGCTTTGGAGTGTTCTGTTGCTACTGTTAATGTTAAAATGACTGTTTAAATAGCTTTTTTTAACTCTCTATATACTTTCTTTGCCCTTTTTTTTCTTCAACAGATTCCAGTAATAAACATCCAAATGAAAATAGTTCCTGCAATTTGCACTTTCATAGGGGCCATTTTCTCATGTACAAATTACTTCCGGGTTATTTTTACTGGAGGTGTGGGTAAAAATGGATCCACAATAGCAGTAAGTTCATTTTAGGTGTTTTCTGGTAAAAAAAAAAAAAAAAAGAAAGAAAGTGTCAGTAAATTTGGACTTTGGTGTAACATACAATTACCCCTACACTGTAATCTGCACAGCAGTAAAAATACTACTGAAGAATTCCACCAAGACCGGTTTCTCTGTTTTCCTCTGTTTCAGGGAACAAGTGTCCTATCTCCCGTCTTGCATATAGGCTCTGTCATTATTCTTGCCATGATGATCTATAAGAAATCAGCTGTCCAACTCTTCGAAAAACACCCCTGTCTTTATATTTTGGCATTTGGCTTTGTTTCAGCCAAAATAACCAACAAATTAGTTGTAAGTGTACTTCATTGATTCTGTTCTCCTCTTGTCTTCCAGCACACTGTAACTAAAGCTAGTCGGTGTCGGTTTGTAACGTGATGTCATGAGAACTAACTGTGAAGCCTCGCTAGTAACTGATTGGTTGGGGAGGGGAAGAAGAGTCACGTAATACGTAGGTATTTGTTGTACAAATAAAGTCATGTTATTTGTGTTTCAACAGGTTGCACATATGACAAAAAGTGAAATGCATCTTCATGACGTAGCTTTTCTTGGTCCCGGCCTTTTGTTTCTCGACCAGTATTTCAACAGTTTTATTGATGAATACCTGGTGCTCTGGATTGCACTGGTAAGATAACTACAAAACTCACAGACGCTGATCAGTAATGAACTTTACTGATCAGTGAACTTTAACTTACATTTATATTACATTTAAAAATGAGTTATTAGAACGATTTTGCGACAAGATAATTTTATGATGCAAAAAAAACGACCATTTACAGACCTCTGCTTTTTTGGTCTATATGGCTGAAACTGACAGAAGCAAATATTTTTTTTGTAGTGTTTTATGACCCTGCACTAATAGCCAGAATATAGCGTCTAGCTCTTAGCACACAGCATCATTACTGGGATGAGCTAAAACACAAATCATTTTTGCACTCGTTGACAGATCCTGTCCTTCGTTGATTTGGTGCGCTACTGTGTCAGTGTTTGCAATCAAATCGCCTCTCACCTTCACATCTTCGTCTTCAAAATCAAGCCACTCACCACAGCACCAATTCAGTGAGGGCTATCACCGTTAATACCTTTCTTATGGATTGTTACAGTGTTGTTTTCTATGTTCCTTATTTTCTCTAAGACGGTTTAGAAGAGATGCACCACTGATGCTTCATCAGTACCACAAGGATAAAGTTAATCAAATGAAAAAGGATTGATATGATCACATTTTTTTTCTGTCACTATTTGTGTGCAATGTCATCCTGTTGTGGTAGCTATTCGGGGGAAGTTCATGAAATCGGTCAGAATCCCAAAAGACTGAAGGCTCTAAGTAATAAAGTATGAGTGCGACTCATGAGTTGATGAATAAAAATAGGTGCTAATTTCTAGCCTTTATCATTAGTTAATGATCAAGACCATCCATATTTCCCTCATAAACATCAACTCACAAAAAACAAAAAAAATAAAAAAAGGAAATGCGGTAGAGCTGGTAATCTGCTTTTTTTTTTTTTTTCTGGGGAATATTACTATGAATGATTTGCAATATTTGCATTTCCTGATGTCTTGCTTATCAATTTCATGTTACTGTTTTTATTTTGCGGCATTCACCTTTTGCTTAACGGCTTGTCTTTTCAATTTTGTTTATTCAAAAAAAAAAATAATCAGCTAATGCTGAAATTCCAAGTAAGCATGGGCAATGGTTGCTGCTACCCTTATGTTCATTTATGTTACATGAAGGAATAGTTTGTTCTTTTGGTCTGTAACAATAGCTTCTAGCCACTCTGGTATGTATTAGAGAATTTCAGCGCTAACTGTAATATGGGGAAGCTGGTTTATATTTCTACCAAAATATAAAAATAACTATGTAAGATAATTCAGTTTCAAGCTGTTCCTTATAAGCAAGCGACTGTTGACATGTTTCATTTTCCTGTTATTGGCAAAAAAAAATATTATTCACATTGTCTCCTACAGTTGAAGTATGCACTTGACGTAATCACCGTAATAAAACGCTTTTACGTGATGTACCCATTTTGCAGAACTCCCTCCTGATTCAGGAGGCCTTCTGAAGAATTACACCAATGCTACAATATTCAACATGCATCTCTCAAAATACAGCCTAATGCATACATATAAGACAACGGATAGCACACAGGGTATTTTTTTTTTTTTGTTATTGTGCAGCCGATTATATGCAGGATTGATCAGATTGTCCGTGGTGTAGTTTTCTGTATGATGCAATTTTTCATAGTACGACTGCATTCTCTGCTCAGATGTTAGCAGCTATGCTTTTTAAGCACAAACTATGTAAAAAAAAAAAAATGTTTTATGTTTTTTTGTTTGTTTTGTTTTGTTTTGTTTTGTTTCTGTTTTGTCCCTTATCTGCTTTGCATTCTGTGCCTGACTCTTTATTTATGTTGCAGTATTGCATTCTGCCTAATATTCTAATTGAAATATAAAATTAAAATGCCAAGAATCAATGCGTACTGAGAGGATTTTTATTATTTTGAAAATTAATTTATGTCGTTACGTTTACTCAGTGCTTCAAATTTCATTTCTCTGCTTTGTGGAAACTGTTTGGTAATACTGTGAACTTGGAGTGCTCCTCTGTACCCATAGAAAAACTAAAGGTTCTGTTGTAATACTCTACTTTACTGCCATAGATCTCAGCTATATCTCCAGTGACCTCATTATTGTCTTCACAGAGAATGTATTCATCATTCAGTGGTTTCTTATGAATACTGCAAAATGTGTATGGATGAAAGTCATTTTAGGAGTAAGAAAGGAGTCGGTGCATCAATAATTTTCATTTTGGATTTCATGTGTTACATCATTTTCCTTAGGGTTATTTTGTAAACCCTCTACAAACAATCGCCACATAGCCTTTCAGCCAAATCTCTGATTATACGTGTATAAAATCTGTCACTCTTGACAGTAACATAACAAAACTAATTACTGTGTTTGGAGATCATTTCATTGCTTTGGTTTTCATCCTTTCAACCCATTTTGTCCACTATGTTCTCTTACATAGGCCCCAAATGCCCTTAAATGGCAATATTTTTCAGTTCCGTTTAAAATAGACTTGTTTCACATTAAATGTACAAGATTAATGCCAGTGTAGTCATTTATCTAGAACTAATTATTGTTTACATAAGGTGGGTTACTGACCTCTTGTTTTCTCTTTTACAGAAGTCATGGTTAAGTCAACAACTGCCTTAAATATAGAATTAAATATTCTTGATTTATGTTGTTAAGTTGAAATCTCTCAAACAACTCATACTGACCATTTGTTTGGACTGGCACGAGCTCCATTTGGTTACACTGTCAAGCTCAGGTATATTATTGTATGCATAACAATACATCATTTGTTTGAAACAAATTTGACAATCTGTCCCTCATCTATCAATGCAAATATTGTTTTCATGCACTGATGCTGCTATGTTTTGTGTATGTAACATGATAAAAAAAAAAATTGAGCTCCTGATTGTTTTCCAGTGCTTTACGTCAGTGTGATCATGGCTTAAATTGGTCTCAAAGCCAGCAAACTGTATCATATTAGTTACCTATTAATTAATAAGAGTTTAATTATATCCAGGTGGCACAGATTTAGAATAGACTGATAGGCTTTAGTTTCTTAATATTGCTAAACAAATATTTCTTTACAAAACGCAGCATATTTTGACATCAGAATCATTGTGAAATGAGACACCAGTGTTTGTTCTTTCTTTTTTCTCTCTTTTTTTCAACATGTATGTGACACCTGTGTTAATGAGTGATAGTATTCTGCTGGAATGTCTTAAGACAAAAGGGTTTTATTTTAACAATGCTCCTGAAGTTCATATTTTAGTTTAACCAAGTTAAGAGACAAAACAGCATGTATTTGTGTGCACTCATAGGAACAAAACTTCATTTATTTATGTAAAAAAAAAAAAAAAAACAGGAAAGAAAGTATCTGTCTGCATGCAGCATTTAATTTAATTTTTAATTTTTTTTTTTTTGCATTGGTTGAAAGAGATTCACAGAGACATTTTCGTTTTGATGATGTTTAATTTGCCTCAAAGGCACTTTGAGACAAGATTATCCACGGATTTACATACTTTCTCTAGCAAATGGACCACAGAATTTTTTAAAATTTCAATGTCCCTGCAGGAAACAGGCTTTTGAATCCAAGCCTTGGTCTAAAGTTTCACTGGTTTATGTATTTAAAACTGTACTACAACTAATTTGAAATTTTGTACTAACGCATCTCATTTTTGATTTTAAGCAGTGAGTTTGGAAAGATGTTGTTTAAGTGTGATATCTGAAGTGCGGTATCAGTATTTTTCAGGGGAGAGAGAAAATATTTATTAAACAGTGATTGCCAAGTACACAACGAACTGACCATTCATAAACTTACTATTCAATCATTCTACCATCTCAAAGAGAAAGTGGTAAAAAGCCGCACTCCCACTGTTCAGACAAAAAAAGAGAATGTCAAAGCATCATCCTTGTATAACCTGACACTGCTAAAAGTCATTTTTGTTCTGACAAAAGAAAACAAAAAAAAAAAACATAATTGTACTTTAATGTTTTCAACAGTTATTTATATTATTGTAAGCTAACTCTTTCTGACTGATAGTATGACATTGACATTGGTCTCTGTTGGTTTGATTGTAACATTGCTCTTATCTTGTTTTTGAATAAAAGCACCTGTAAAATAAAGATTGTTATATTTATGATAATAGGTTGTTTTATTTTCAGTCTATTAATACAAAATATATCCTGTTCCTGACAACTTGGAAATAAATGGTATAAAAAATGCGGACACTCGGACATCTGAAAACAGCTTTTGTAAAGCTCAGCAGCTTGGCAAAATCTTAAAAGTGACCAATACATGAACCTCAGTGGTCTGGCATGGGAATCCATGGTAAACCTCATGTTTAAAAACAACACATTTCCTTCAAACCTCGGGGTCAGCAGTGCCGCCACAGGTAAGAAACTGTCGAGAGTGAATAATGGTCCTGCTGTACCAGCTCTCCACACCGCCTCGTTTTGGCAGCAGGGAGTCATGAAATTAAGCTACTTCTTGCTGTTGCTGCAATGTACCTAGCATAGTATTTGAACATTGTAAGACAATTTACTTTCAAATCCTCTTTTCCTACTAAATCGCAGGCTTAGAATATTCACATTCAGAGCTGTTCATTATGAGCACAACAGCAGACAACGCATAATGTATTCATTAGGATTTTTTTTCTTTAACAGTCTCATCTTCTGATGTAACTCATTCAGAACTGATACTTGTTTCTTCTCATGCACATGGTTCAGCTTCTGCTGAATCATATGAGGAACTGATTGTGAGGCCAGTAGTGAGGGACTGATATTATACACAATGTTATTTTCTAAGAATGTAATAGTGGAGCTACATTTTAAGTGAAGCAAAAACTGTTGTCTGACCGCCCTTAGTCTCTGACCTTGAGACGCCTTCATTTGCTGAAGTATTTTATGTTGTTTCTAACAGAAACATGTGGCCAGTGTTTTCTAGACCATGTAGAGGAACAGCATTTTAAGCATTTTAATATGATTTTGCATTGGTACATGTAGACAATACCTAAGAAGCCTATGACATTCAGTCATGTATAGCTGTCTCATTATTTTCTTGTCTTGAACTTTGGATCTCTGCAAATCTAACTATCACTGGTGAAACCCTGCATCAAACTAGGCACAATAATCTTCTGTTATTCCTCTCCTAAATTTTCATTCAATTACAAATGACATTTAAAAAAAAATAATACACCGAAACATTTGCCCAGACGCACACTCGTTACATTTGTCAAGGTCAGCTATGATGTCATTTTTTTGTGGATGAAACGAGGAATAGCAAGACTTCCTGACATGGTTAAAGATTAGTTAACTGTCCATATGTTGATAATTCCATAAAGATGTAACCCTCTTGACTGGTTTTGACAGATGAGCTTATAAATGACTCAAAGCATTTCCTCTCAGTACAAAATGTTTTATTTATATCAGCTGCCGGGAAGAGAATGAATGATGAATGATGGTGCAACACAACATATTAAAAGCCAGTGAATAACACAATGACTCATACACCAACCAGATTTTCTCCAGTGTCAAGAAAGTGTCATTACTAGAGTAGATCATCTAGCTGAAAAGTCATTCACATATTTCATTAACAGGACAGAAACATAACAGACAACCAACAAAGTCTGTACATCTTGATAGAACACATAATACCTCCAAAACTGTCCAGCATGTTCATGACATCCTCACTCCAGATCGGTCAAAAGAGAAAAACATGTAAAACACAGCACTGATTCTTTAATGAACTAAACTTTTCCAAAACACAAATAAAGGAAGTCAGAACTCCTGTTCTCCTACTGGTGAAATTCATGTTTTCTGCTTCTAGTTGATGTTAGTTAATGTTTTCTACTTCTACTTAAGACAGGAGTACCTAAAAAGGATAAAGGTCAGAGAAAAGTGTTAACCAAAATTGATCTTCTAAGGACACCAAATCACAGATTTCATAAATATGTAATATCATTTATTCCTTAGCCTTTAAAACTAACCACACAATAGAGGCTTAGTCATACCGCATGCATGAATAGTGGGATCAAATTGTAAGCAGTATACTTAAACAGAAAAGTCCTTCTCTTATTCCCTTCAATTTATTTTCTTTATTTATAACTTGTGTTTAAACATTTAGGGGGAAAAAAGTATTATTGCTTTGCTCAAATGGCTAAAAAGATAATCAGCTGTCTAGATAATCTTTCCACCATATGGTAAACATAGTTTGTGTTAATGTGGAGATCAGTGTTCCTCCAATAATTTCTTTAGGTTTTCCTGGCTTGGGCACATGCTCTGTACTAAAGTCAACTCATGGGTCATCATTTCAACAACTCGGCATCAAGCCCAGGGTTCAAACAGGTGAGGCAGAGCTGAACTAACCTGAAAATGTTTAGTGTGGATGCCTGTAGCAATGGATTGGGAAACGGGTTTCAAACTGTACATAGCATCCCCAGGCAGTGGTCTAGTTAGCGCCTAGAATCCAGGACTCAGAGGACAACAAAGCCCATGGTAAGGTAGGCTACACTTCAGAATAACACTGTTGGTCGGAGAAATTCAAAATTCTGCCATTTTAATAGGCCTATACCCACGTAAGCGCCTACAGTCTGCTGCGAATTCTCTCACATTAGCACGAAAGACGTCAAGATTCCTGTTTTAAATGTTTAATTCATGAATAATTAACGCTAAACTGACTACTTGTCTGTGTTTACTTTCTCTAACACTGATAGCATCAAATAATATAAATGCCATTGCTGTCAAAATAGCCTATCTGAGGGTGACGCTAGAATCACGGAGACATTACAAAGGAATCTTTCTACTAGTTCCAACGTCCTAGGTTACTTTTTTTTTTTATAAAAAAGACTATCTGTATTTCGATTTGAGAATCGGGCAATTTCAGATGGGTAAGTAATATATATGGTTTTCCAACCAACGCTTGAGTGCCGCTCTGTGTGCTTTGTCAGAGAGCAAACGTTACCAGGAAATTGTCAGAATCAGGTGACTATTTACAGTTTACCGCCGGCTACTTTCCCCGCGAAAGTTGTCGCGGGCGTTATGTTAAACTCACCTTTATAACTTTATCGATCGTTTTCCACAGGTCTCCATTTGTTGGTCATGAGCTTAAACGTATTCAGAATAAAATTTTTTAAATTTTTGCGCTAGAATGGTTTACATGCGGACATTTCTAAGGAAGCTTATATTGTGTTCATTTCGGCTGAAGGTAAAGTCCTGAAATAAAGTTAGCACCGTAAAATACAGCCCTGTTTCTAATCCTCATAAACAGTTTTTACAATGACGCAATGTAGTAATATCATGCTACGTGCACAGAAATCAGTTACACCACGGTTGGGGCCTTACGGGTCGAGAAATGGACATGGCCTCGAGACACATTTTTCTGGTGATGTTTTGCGGTGTGTCCTGCCATGGACTGGCGACCTGTCCAGGGTGTTTCCCTTCCTTTTCGCCCTATGAGCGCTGGGATAGGCTCCAGCACCCCCGCTACCCTGATTACGATAAGCAGCTTAGATGAGTGAATGAGTGAGTTTTGCCGTGTCCCGCTTTCGGGGTTTTTGAAAACTTGGACCAGTGCTGAACAAGTTGTGTGTTGAATTTTTAAAATGTGTATATGGAAACAAACATTTTAAAGTCCACGGGGTCTAAACACCTCAATGTTTTCGTGCGCTCTGTTGACTAGAGGGAAAGCGTAAACCCACAGAAACGTGAAACGTTCAACAAATTACAGTGCATCGCTTTTTATGCCTCTACATGGCTCTATATCCAGTATGCTTCGAACTGTCAACATGCAAACTCAATACAAATAACTTGAGTCGTCTCCGTCCATGCACTAGAATGGATTATCAACGACCTCCAGGTTTCCTGGGTCCACTATACAAATGTAATTTACCAAAGAGTTACAAACCACTTTCCGAATATCTGGCAACCAAGGCCCAATCCGGGAAATTTTCCGCGAAAAGCCCGCCTACTTTGTGGTGAAGAGGATGATACAGTAGAGAGTGGTGTAAAGACAGGGGTGATTTGAATTTGTGTGATCAGGGGGATAGTTTTACGTACGTGTAAGAAAACATCGATATACTGGTTTATTGTTTTGGCTAGGTTTTTGGTTTTTAATTGTTTTAACTAGCCATTAAGCTAGTTTCCAACGAAAAGACTTGGACGATTGTACTATGAGGTGATAGGTAACGTTATCTTTTTTTAACCTAACTTCGCTAGCTTAGTAGCTACAAGTTGATTGTGTAGATGAGCCGACACTGGTGTTTGTAAATTTCGTTCTTGTCTCGCGGGTTTGAAACACCATTTCAGAGTAACAACGTATTGGCAGAGAAGTGATTAGCCATTTAAGATGAATATTGTGAAGTTTTCGGCCTTTGATGTTAGCGTTTCTAGGCTGTGTCAACGAAGGGCATTTCATTCTTTTAAGGTTTTAGCTATTTGAGAGACGATTAGGCTGTCTACCCATATAAGATGTGTTGCGTCTCAGCGAATAACGATAGTCTTATATCTGTGCGATATGTAAAGAAAATTTAAGTTTCTTTTGAGAACTGTAAAAGTATAGAGAGGAACTGAGAGACGTAAGGGAGTATTCATAATAGCATCTTTGCCCTTTCGGTTCACCAAGAAAGGGGAACTGAAGACAAGTTTTTTCAGGGTTTCAGATGAATGAACAGTGTATGCATTTAGTAAACAGTGAGTCAGAAATGCATTTTTGTTTGTTTGTTTGTTTGTAGGATAACAGCCATATCCACGGTCAGAACGATATGTGGTGGTTCCAGGAGGGTATGTGTGCCCTGCCCGTGGCACTTGTGGTGTGGACAGCTGCTACTTTTATTTTTGCATACATTACAGCTGTGGTCCTGAGACATGTGGATCCTCTGGTCCCCTACATCAGGTACTGTCTGTGTGTGTGTGTGTGTGTGTGTGTGTGTGTGTGTTTGTGTTCGATTAGGGAAAGGCATTTACAAACAGTGCTTTTAGTCTGGTTTCCTCTGTTACACAACACGTTTTAAAATGCAGTGTGATCCTTCTCAGCTGATTCAAAGGAAGGAGAAAAACCCTGTGAAATTCTGCTTATTTTCGAAACCACAATCTCCACACATAGCTATTGACTTTGAGTTAAAACAGATAGTGGCTCATTAATGTGATGTCTTACTGATGTGTGTTGTGCTCACAGTGATACTGGAACTGTTCCTCCAGAGCGATGCGTCTTTGGGATCATGCTTGATGTGTCCGCATTCCTTGGTATAGTAGAACTGTTTTTTTTTTTGTTTGTTTGTTTTTTTCTTTTTTTTTTTACATCTTTCCTTTCTTCCTTATATCAAATCACCTTGCAAGGCTGCCTAATTATGTCTGAAGCTTGTTTCTCATGTAATGATTTACTAGAACAAGGGGAATGCTAGCACAGAGTGTTTACAGCAAGCCAGTATTGTCCAGGAATAGGGAAAGTCCAATTCATCCACATCCTTTTCACTACGTAAGAGGTTTGCATGTAGTGACATGACATGTGACGATGATCTCTGTTCTGATTTCCTGTTCCATGTTCTGGCAGGCGTTGCCACAATGTATGTGCGCTACAAACAGGTCCAAGCTCTGACTGACCAGGGCGATACTGTGCTTCATCGACTCAACACTGCTGGCTTGATTTTGGGCTGGACCAGCTCCTTTGGCATGTGCATTGTGGCAAATTTTCAGGTAGAGCAGAAATGTAATAATATCAGAGGGATTCGCATATTATAACATTATCTTTAATGCTCATAAAAAAAAGGAACTTCACAGAATCAGCTGTTTTTAACCAGGTTTTTTTTTTTATACCTCTAACTCATAATCTGTCTACGTTGCAGAAAACGACACTATTCTCCATGCACCTGGTAGGAGCAGTGCTGACTTTTGGTGTGGGAGCACTTTATATTCTGGTTCAGACAGTGCTGTCGTACCGTATGCAGCCTCTGATCCATGGGAAAAGCATCTTCTGGGCACGGCTATCGATTGGCCTATGGACCTCAGCAAGCATTATCAGCAGTATCCTTTCCTCAAGGCAGAAATCCAGCAGCTTACCCAAGACTGCAACGCTGATTGAACTCTAACGCTGTCTCTCTGACCTAAATGTGAAAGGTTTTTTTTTTTTTTTTGTAAACACAATTACAGCTTTTTGCCTTAATTAGCTCCCTCTCTCTCAGTGTTTGTATCCTCTGTGATCATGTACAGCAGTTTGCCCGGTATAGATGTGTCTAAGAAGCTGCATTGGAACCCCGGAGAAACAGTGAGTATCACGAGAGCGTGCGTACACACACACACACATACAGCACCCGTCTGTATTACGAGACTCATTTCGAGGCCTGTTGCAGGGCTACACCGCGCACATCGTGAGCACGATCTCCGAATGGTCCCTCGCCCTTTCCTTCATCAGTTTCTTCCTCACCTACGTCAGAGACTTCAAAGTAAGATTCAGCCGCCGATTACTCCCCCCTGTTCCTTTTGACTGTGACCCAACGACCCGGTGTACTTATGTAGTCTTATCTGTACATACGCCTCTCTCTCCACTGTGTTTTCATGTGTGGACAGAATGAGCGTCGTGCAGATTGTTTGTTATTCATTCCACAACTGAAGCTCTGCCCGTTTCTGTTTATCCACAGAAAATCAACCTGAGAGCGGAGGTGGACTTGCAAAGCAGCCACCTGCATGATTCGCCTTACTACAATACCTTTGCTGGTCTGAACCCAGGGGAGGCCTCTCCACTGTTGGCTGGCAGTATTTAAGTATGCCACCATATGGTGGCACAGATGTTTCCCCAGACGAAAGCTGGAGCGCCGATACCTTCAGCATTGTTATACTATATGCGAGAGATAAGACGAGATTGTGTTTTCAGATGATTAGATGTTTAGATATTATCTCACCAGTGGAACTTAGTGCTTTAACTATGCTATGAAAAATAAGTGAGCAATGAATAGAAGCTGAGAAGCATTTCTGATTAATTAAGTAAACATAATAATCTGCCTGGGGTTATCCGCTTTACTGAAAGATGATGTTAAAAAACTTAGATTTTTTTTTGTAGCAAATTTATTTAATAATGAAACGATACTTGGTAAAATTGTAAACTCATCACTGTAAATTGAATGTCCGTTAATCCCATAATAGTCTGTCCTTGGAGTTCTTTAAGGTCTAAAAAGGCTTCAGAAAATGTGTAAAATCTAACTCTTAACTATTTACCTCTCCTCTGATTACTTCTTGGTGAACAGGTTTGTTTACTCATCAGCCAATCAGTAACATCGTTTGGTTTCAACAGATCAGATCAGATCAGTTTGAAAACTTGATTAAAAGTGCCCACTACAACATTGCTTCTAGGGCCTTCGGACAAACTGCAGACAGGGTAATATAGTGGACAGCCAGGGCTTGTCAGTAATGGATATACAGTATTGCTGATACCTGTGTTACGTGTTCAGACTTGCTTAGAGGAAACGTCTAGAAATATATTATGTATTGGACCGGTTTTTGGCAAGGGGTGTTGGGGAATGTTAGTGACTGTCACCAAAAAAAAGAAACGTTTCGCGTTCTGTTTTCCGTTCCTAAGTTAGACCGACAGGATAACACACAGACTCTGGTGCTCTCACCTCATATTGGCCATTAGATGGCGCTAATGACTAAGGGGTACACAGTGCTGCCTAATGTTTAATGCTCTCATGATGGTTGACTCTGTCTGTTGGCTCAGCATTGTGGTGCTTTTTTCCTGTCAGGTTTATGGAATAGAACGAGTGAATTATGGAAAAGAGAGTGAATTATGGAAAAGAGAGTGAATTATGGAATAGAGAGTGAATTATGGAAAAGAGCACTCGATGGTACTCTATTGTTGTTAACAAACGTTGCACTAAAAATGAGATTTGTGAATTGCACTGTCGGGTAGAATGATATTTGAAAGGCAGATAAATGAAGAGTTTAAAAACTTTGTATAAAACGTTCAGCAGGAATCATGAGTAGATCTTAAAATAGCAAAATTATACATCCATGACATAAATTCTTCATCTGCTAAGAGTGCTGTTTCAGATATATTACTTGACTGTCACAAGTGGACTTGTTATTGGTTATTTAACATACCTTTTGTGTTTATTTTCATGAAGATATCATTTATTGCTTAAACATAAACTGTGCACTAACCTTCTAGTATTTCTTGTTTCCACTGAATGTTATGTTGAAGTTGTGGGGGGAAAAATGTATTCTTAATACAGCTGGATAAACTTGTGGTTGGCATTATAGTATAGCTTATTTTTATGAAATGCTGTTTAGTTGAAAATGCTGTATTGAGTGTATTTTTTTTCATAGCAAGCTTGTTCTTGAAACATCCCATTCTATTCAATAACCACTATGTTATCTCTTATAAGTATTCCAGTCTTTAGGTCAGGTAGGCATGGGTCGCATTCGAATGTATCAAATGCCAGATGTGTTTGCATTTGCTGTATTTATGTATCTACAGAGTTTGTCTCTAAATCCCAGCTTTTGCTTTAATGACAGTATAGCTTTCTCTTCTCTCACGCCCATCAGTATGTATATGACAGACTCCTGTTGTACTGTATTGGAGGGTAAGGACAAATGAAAAAGTATCAGTTTGTCATCAGCCTTTATTCATAGTTATTAACAGAACTAAAGTGCATTCAGGTATCCTTCTTGAACCAGTGACTACAAAGTTTTTTCTAAAAAAAAACCCACATTGACACAAATATAGACAAAACCAACAAAGTAACAGACTAATTGAAATATCTACAGAGGTATTGTGAAAACATTTTGTAACTATTGATATAGATTTTGTACTATTTTCAGTAATGTACACCAAATGAACTGTTTGCCAATTTCCACGTCATTACTGTAAATAAATGCACTAACCCGCAGGACATTTTACAAGCAGTATAAATTAAAAGTATATTTTTCTTAACGACTCCATTTTTTTTTCTTTGTTGCAAAAATGTCCAGTGTAAAGAGAAACATAAAAAAAGAACCATAAAAACACTGTTCAAAAAAAACACATCTCTCTGAACAAGATTCACACGACATTTGGTTTCTAAAAGAACAGTTCTGCTAACACTCCTCTGGTCACATTGTTACATTATCTGGTCCTCTCTGTCAGGATAAGATGATTTCAAACAACTGCACTCTTCAACCATCCAAATTTGGTGCCCTCTTTGTTCTTGCTGATGCGGTATTCTGCTACCTTTTTATGAAAGAATCCTGAAAACGAAAGGCATTGAATGAGTACACATTTGAATGATGCAAAGCTCATTCTAAACTGTTTCAGGTATTACTATTTAACTGGGAAGAAGCGTTTTCAATTTGCCATTTCTAGAGAAACAAATGCTTGTGAACATTCCAGTTATTTCAGCAATTTCTGGGAATTAAATGTCAAAAAACAGACCTTCCTGATTGGGCTGCTTCTCCACCTCCTGGATAAAGAGATCAAACATCTGTGTTTGGACAAAGTGCTTGACAAAATTTCGGTTTGCTTTCGTTTCCACTGCCTTACAAAAGTTCTTCTTCTGAAAAGTGCCCTGTTGTTGTTTGTTACTGCTGCGTTTGATATGGTCAGCAAAATGGCCCACAGTCTTCACAAAGAAAGATATGAACGCTTCAGAAATTACAGCATTCAATTCCTCTGTGGCTGAAAAAAAAAAAAAAAAAAGAAAGTTAATGGTGTCAACCACACTGACGCATGGACACGTGAACAAAGGAAGGAGCAGAATGAAAACGTGTATCTAAGACAGCTAGGGTGTTTGGTTTTCTTTTGTTTTTTTTTTTAAAGATAGGTTCACTTGGCTTGATGAGACCAGATTAAAATCTCTGATGTAAAATCTCTGATTAACTCTTTGCATTAATCATGTTACGGTTTGTCCTCAGTTGTGATTACAACACTGTGTGTTTGAAAATGAAGCAAAGCAGCAGGCTGAGTAAACTCACTTGAGTTCTCTTTTCTGACACGCAGTGCTTGCAAGAGTTCTTCTTTCAGTTTTGGGGGAAGAATGCTGTCCTCATCTCCAATCTGGTAAAGAAGTATTTATGACAAAGAAAAAAAAAAAATGGATAAGGCATGCTTTAACGGAATTGGATTTAAAAAGTAACCTAAAATAAAGAGGAGAAAATGAAAGGGCCCAAACGACTAACTTAAGTGTGGATTCCACAGTTGCCTCTGAATTAGAATCATGTGAAATGTGACGTGAGGTAGCTAATCTAATTGACTGAGCATTGACTGGTGTGTTTCAAAGGACGGAAAAAAAGACTGCTGTAAGAATGCTGGGGTTAGGATTCTTTCAGTGCTTTTGTGTGTGTGTGTGTGTGTGTGTGTGTGTGTTTGTGTGTGTGTGTGTGTGTGTGTATTTGTGTTGAAGGCTTGGGTACATGATTCATGACACTCACTTGGGTAATGAATTTCTTCTCAGCTCCGTCTGACAGATCCACTATAAGCAGCTGGGATACAAGTAAGTATTAAATTAGTACATCATTCTCATGATTTTATTTGCTTAATGGGCATCACTGGACAACTGAAACACTGAAAGTCTGTTAGCCTGAGATTAACGATATACCTGAGTGTTTCTGTTCAAAAAAAGAATGCCTAATTTAACCCTTGGTAAGAACACAATGTAAATACCCGGTTACTGTTACCAATCCTCACAAAAAGAACACCTTTCTACCCATATCAATATCAGTAAATGATTACATCAAAAAGTAAAGGAAAACCAAAAAGGAAAGGAAAACACTGACAAAGAATAAACAAATTGTATAACTTGTATAACTCTGGGCTGAGCCATAAAAGAGATACAGTAGTTTGTTAGCCCTTGGGCTAGTGTTGTAGCTTTGATACTCACATCACTCTGGTCAGTGACAAATTCTAACATATTTCTCTGAACTCCAAGTAGGTAGGGGGTGGGTGCCATGACAACATCAATGAGCACCTTGGGCACTATGGAGATGAAGGTGTGTTGCCAGGTGAATGGATAGAGCAAAGCTGCCACAGCATGGACCACCTGGGACAGGGTGCTAGGGCAATATTTAGAGTCATCATCAAAACACAGAAGAGCAATTTGGGTCTAAACAAATTTAAGACTAGAATTAAATAACTGTGTCTTTGCAGTCTGGAAAAACAGTTCATGAAGTTAACAGACTGGTAACTGCCCAAATAGGAGAACATACAAAGGTTCAACACTACACTCAAAACCAGGGTCGTTGAAAATGGACATTGAAAAAGGGATAATTGTTCAGTGACGTTTCGCAGGAATGTCATGGCATGGAAGTCTGATTGAAAAACTTCATTAACTAGGGTCAACAAAGGTCACTGATTTGAAACACACAGCAAAGAGATGAGCAACTGTGTATCCATTACCTGTAATTATCGAAAGCATAAGCAGGGAGATTCATCAGGAACTTTACAGAGAATCATACTATTGTCAAGCTCCAACTCAGAATACTGGTGCAGAGAACACAGGAAGTGGTCTACTGAACAGTCGATATGTCATATGGTGACATAAGTCATCTTTTGCTGTCTCCATGAATGGATGAGTACATATGTGAAACGTGTTTGTTTCCTTCAGAGAGAGGTTCTAGCAACTGTAACTATAGTGTCTGGTGTAAACTCATGCAGTTATGTAAATCTCAAACCTCACCGCCTTCATCATTTTCACTTTCTGTCGGAAGTGATTTCTTACTTCTTGAAAAAATCCCCATCACAGAAGGTTCAAAGTGTCACTGAGTGAGTCAATATGCACAAAAACAATGTAAACCATATTCCACGGCCATCCCCAGACAACAGGGTTTCAGGTGGCACCAGTTTGAAGCAGGCCGGGTACTTCTGTTTCCATGTACGTTTAATCTTGCACACAGTTAACACAAGCAGTAACCACAGACTAACCCACCACTTCCTGACAAGAAACCCAAGTTTCCAGTCAGCTGTGTAAAACCAGGTCACGGCATGAAGAAAAACGTAGATGAGACAGATGGAACGCACTCAATAAGACCAGCACTCGTACCTGAGCTCGTCAGCAATGAAAATGATCCGTCGTTCTAAAACAGTGGCAGCGAAAACCTGCAGGACCTCCCCATCGGTCATGCAGCGGAACAGCGTGCGGAAGTCCACATGCTCTAGCCATGAGTCAAGGGGTCGAGTCAGAGTGATGATCTGAACCAGAGACAACAACAATAGTCTAATCAATACCAGAGATTTATTTATTTATTTATTTTTTTTTTTTTAATACTGTTGAGGTTTTGTTTGTTTAGGTGCCCGTGGTGCTGTGGGTTACCTCAGTACCAGACTCTGGGATAAAGCTCTTGATCGTCACAGTGTTCCCTGGGGCAGGAAATGGTGACTCTCTCAGGCTCAGCATGAAAGGGTAGATCATTGCCATGGAGATTTGTCTCCTCTTCTCCACCTCATCAAAGATCTAGAACACAAATATTTAAAATGAGACCTACATGCAGCCTATTGCTAGGTAAGCATGCAGAGTTACTGGGATAAGCTTTTCAAACTGTGCACAGACTTCAAGCGCTGCTTTTGAAGTCAAACATTTTAAGAGTCAAAACTGGGTAATCTTTATTCGATTAAGACAACAAATTGGAGCTTGTTAGCCCTAAGTCACCACAGCAAAAACTGGAGCACATCGTAAACATCAAATAGAGAGGAAGGACTAGCCACTGAAACAAAACTACTGACAGAGCAAGCTATTACTGAAGCTTGGATTTCATTTAATGTAGCCATTATGGACGTGAACTGAACTCCCCTTCTCATAAACAATGCAAAGCCAAAAGGAATCCCCTCCATAATTCTCTTGTGATGGGAGGAATTTGTTTATTGCTTCACTTACGGCTCCATTTTGCATGACTCAGCATACCGACAAAACAATGCAGGTTGTGACACTGATTCTCCACAGTGTGTGTGTACACTCAGCAAGTCAACACCCCCCAGAGAATTATGATCTAGACAGTGCATGTAAACATCTGCAGCAGCAAAGACGAGATGTATGACCCGAGAACTTGCGGCATATTGGTCTAACCCAAACCTTCTCTGATCTAAATCACACAAAAAGATTTTCCCAGAGATAGCAGCACCAAAAAAAGATACAAACACCAGAAAACAATAGCGTACTTAAAAAGGAGGTACCAATACTATGAAAAAAGGGATGTCAAACATGGAAGGAACCTGACATGGACATTCATTACCTTAGAAAACAATCCGAAACAGGCCACGCGGCTGATGATGCAGTAGGCCTCCGGTGGGCGAGCTCCTTTACCATGGGGCTAACAGAAAAGATCGAACAAATCTTCACCTCAGCATGAACAAGTTTTGTGAAACCATTATGTATATAACATCTGTCATATTATTTGGTCACATTTCAAAGTTATAACTAATTAATAAATAGAAAAGTATTACCAAAATAAATAAACGCGGTTACCACGAACGCAAAATCAGTTTAATTGCTGCATTTACCAGTAACCTCCTACAGTAGCCATTCCTTCTGCTCCCGTCAATCTCAGTCAAAACAAAGGAGAATGTTTCACTGCAAAAAAAAAAAAAAAAAAACAACTCTTCACTCTTAAACCTGATTCAAAGAGATATAGACTTTACCAATGTGAACAACATAGACCATGTAAAGTAAGAACAAACAAAGAGAACCAGTTTATCACTAAATGAAATGGATCATAATCCACCGCAGTACAAGATAACACACAGCACATATAAGACAATTTGGTGTATATAGTTAACTCAGCAGCGGTCATCATGAGATGTAAATCTTAAAAAAAAAGACATGAAACGTCAGGAGAGAGAAAACAAAGGAGGCTCTAAAATATACTGACAGCAAAAAAAAAAAAAAATAGTGTTCAGTTTTCCATAGTGTTCAGTAGCATTTATTACCCTCTGGCTTGGCCTTTTAATCCCAAAACAGACTAAATCAGTGGATTGCAATGTGACAAAATAAATCCATAAATAAACAGAAATGTCAAAACTAAGAAACTTCACAAAATTTAGGGTATGTGGCATATGAGGAAATATATGACATGAAGTAAACATTTGTTCAGCCTGCAACTGGAACACTTCACAGAGGATGGAGTGAAGTACATAACCACATCCTGTTATGTCCTTGCAGTATGCAGAAAAGGTACA